>NC_134859.1:20583500-20900500 GCF_049852395.1 Peromyscus maniculatus bairdii
AAAACTTTATGCTTCTATTTTGAATTTCTCCTTACATTTATTTATTTTTGAACTTTCATATGATTGGGGAACCCTTTTTCATTGTTATTTGTTTTATTCTTTTCCTGAATACCTTGCTCTTTTCTCTTTCCTTCAAAAAAATATTCTTCTCCATTCTTCTTTATACTTCCCTGGCCCCCTCCCTTTATTTCACTCACTCTTTTTACATTTATCCTAAATGACCTTGAACTTCGCAGCACATTCTGCACTAGTTTTTACCATTTGCTTCGTTGTGATCATAAAAAAAGCGGGGCGTCCATCAATTAGAAGTGTATTTCTTCATTGGTCTTTCATAGTTTGGTGTTGTATGTATAGCTGTTCATTTTCTCCTCCCTGAGTGACATGGGGTGATAAGGACTCAGACAAAAGCACCCAGGAAAAAGATTCCCCCAATAAAACTAGAAAAGATCATTAAACTAACAGAAGCACCAACCGCAACCCAGAATACAGGAAACATGGGGAAAGATTACTCCTCCCAAAGGTACCAACCCTTCAACTATCAGCTTAAAGGATGCTGAAACAGGCAACATGCTGGATGAAGATGCTACATGTTTGCTGATAGAACTGATCAGTGACTGCAGAGAGGTTACACAGAAGCCTAGGAATTCAATCCAGGGTGCAGAGGAAAGCCAGCGACACAGAGGAAAGGCCACCCAATGGATGAGGTAATCAGACACATGGATGGGTAAAATCTAGCAAAGTAGTTTGGAAAAAAAAAAAGAAATGTAAAACACAATGAGTTAAATACAAAACCACAGTGGAAAACAGGAGATGACCTGACCAAGCAGAACAAAGACAGTCATGGATGGGGCAACAAGACTAGAGAAATATTACATTTAAAGGAAGGAAATTAAAGAGTGCAAACATAGCATCTAAGAATTCTGGGATACAATCAAGAGACCAAACTTAAAATCTACAAGATAGAAAAAAGTGCTGAGATACAATGAAAGGCACAGAGATTGTATTTAATAAAATTATAGCAGAAAATCCCTTAAATTTGGAGAAAGAGATGGTTATCCAAACACCAGAAACATTTAACATACCATAGACATGACTAGAGAAGAGTCTTCCCACGAGGCTCCATAGTCAAAATGTCAAAAGGAATCAATATTAACAACCACAGGAAAGAACAGCAACTTATCTACAAAGGTACGTTCATTAGAATAGTAGCAGACCTCTCGTCAGCAACTCTAGAAACCAGGGAGTTATTAAATGATACATTTCAAGTCTTGAAAGTAGATAACTGCTAAGTAAATCTATCCTTGGAAACTGAGAGAAAATTAGGCCATTTCTAGACAAGCATAAACGAAGGACATTCACAACCAAGCCCAAACCAGTAAGAAGGTAACCTTATACTGATTAAGGAAACAATCTATCAAGAGAACACCGCTGTTGTAAAAATATATGCACCGAACATGTGTATACTTAATATAAAACAAACACCACTAGAGGTGAATCCACAGGTTAATCTTGGCACAATAGTAGTGGGTGACTTCAACACCCTACTCTCACCGATATACAGGTCATCACACACAAAAAGAACAGCAAAACATCTAAATTAAATGAAACCATACATTAAGTAGATTTAACAGACATCTACAGAACATTCCACTCCAATATTGCAGAATATACATTCTTCTCAGCAGGTTAATCTTGGCACAATAGTAGTGGGTGATTTCAACACCCTACTCTCACCAATATACAGGTCATCACACACACAAAAAGAACAGCAAAACAACTAAATTAAATGAAATCATAGATTAAGTAGATTTAACAGACATCTACAGAACATTACACTCCAATATTGCAGAATATACATTCTTCTCAGCAGCCCATAAAACTGTCTACAAGATAGGTCATATATTAAGACACAAAGCAAGTCTTAACAAATAAAGGAAAATTGAAGTAATTACTTGTAGTCTATCTGATCACAACAGAATAAAATTAGGAATCAATAGCAAGAGGAAAATGCAGCACATATATACATTCAAAGAGATGAATTCCTTGAGAGTTTTTGTTTTTCTATTTTTTTTCAGTTCTGGGGACCAAGTCTTGGGCCTTGAGCTTGCTAGGCAAATACTCTACCATGTCGTAAAACTCTTAACTCCTGCACATAGAGATCAAATAGCACATTATTGAATGATGAATGAGTAACTGAAGAAATCAAGAAAGAAAGAAAAAAATCTGGAGGGTGCTATGTAGGCTCTTAGAGGAAGAAAAGGCACCATTGGGTCTTGTCCAACTGTGAGTCCTATGATCTATGAGACCAAGTGCAAAAATGGCACAACTGTTATTCAACTTGACTTTACACTCACTCACTCCACAGGAGGAAAGCCATGTTTGACACTGTAAGTCTGACTTAGAAAACATGGTTGGGGAGATCATAGGCCATAGCAGGGAACTAAATATATTTGTTTTGATAAACTGACACACTGTTAAGCTGCCATCTACATATTTATATTTACCCAGAGACAAAAACTACTCTAATTCTTAATCAGTGAAGCCTCTTCCAGTGGATGATGGAGAATAAAGAGAATCATGGCTGCACAAGTGGGTGAGCAGAAGTGATGTAGGAGTGCAAAGATACTGCTTGGGCTGGAGAGATGGCTCAGCAGTTAAGAGCACTGGCTGTTCTTCCGGAGGTCCTGAGTTCAATTCCCAGCAACCACATGGTGGCTCCCAACCATCTGTAATGAGATCTGGCGCCCTCTTCTGGCATGCAGTCATACATACTGTATACATAATAAATAAATCTTAAAAAAAAAAAAAAGATATGTCTTTATACCATCCTCACTAAGTGTCAGGAAACATTGCAGAAGAAGGGGAGCAAAGATCGGAAGAGCCAGAAGATAAGGAAAAGGACTATAAAAATGTCATCTTCAGGCAAGACCTAGCCATTGCAATCATAAGCTCATAGCAGCTGTGGATGCCTACAAAAGAGTCAGGCATGGATAGAAGAGGGACTCATGGGGCCTTAGCTCTTGCTGCTTAACTATTTGCTACTGATGGATACAGGGAGCAGGGCAATCCTTGCCTTCAGTTCTGTGTCCACCAATGACTACACCAGGTTCCACCAGACACTTCTAATCCAATGGTCACACAGACAGCCTTGGTTAAACTAAATAGGTCACAAAACAAAACTAAAAGTCATGTACCTGGGAAAGGGACTGGTTGACAAGAGTTGTTAGGAATGAGAAGTAGATATGAGGAGGCAATGTTGAGGAGAGTAATCAGACATATATGTATATATGACACCAAACAAGAAAATTAATTAACCTTGTTGCATGAAAAAGATTAGGAAAGAAATTAATGAAATAGAAGTGAGAGAAACAATACAAAGAATTTATAAAAAAAAAATGGATTCTTATAATTGACAAACCCTTAGCCAAACTAAGCAAAAGAGAGAAGAGACCAAAGTAAAAACAATTAGAGACGAAATTGAACCATCATAACAATTACTGAAGAAATTCATAAACTCACTATGACATATCTTAAAAACATATTACACTGAATTGGAAAATCTAAAAGAAATGGATGAACTTCTAGATGCATATGATCTACCAAAATTAAACCAAGATGAGATAAATAATTTAAACAGATCTATAAGAAGCAGTGAGATTGAACAAGTAATAAAAAATTTCCCAACTATAAAAAGCCACGGCCCAGATGGACTCATTGCTGAATTCTACCAGACCTTCCAAGAACTGACACCAAAGCTTCTCAAAGTATTCCACAAAAACAGGAAAGGAAGGAACAGTACCAAACTCTATTTATGAAGGCAGTTATCCCGAAACCCAAAATGGATTAAAAACATAACAAAAAAGAAAGTTATAAACAAATATTCCAGATGAACGTAGATACAAGAAATTTCAACAAAATACTTGCAATCTTAATTCAAGAATACATCAAAATGTTACTTTTCATGACCAAGTAGGCTTTGACAATGACTGTAGGGATGGTTTAACAAATACAAATAAATAAATGTAATAAAACACATAAATGGACTCAAGGGCAGAAAGCACATGATCATCTCAGCAGATACAGAAAGGGTTTTCTAAGAAAATCCAACATCCCTACATGATAAAAGTCCTAAGGAAACTTAGAATATAAGGAACATACCTTAACATAATAAAGACTACTTATGACAAAAGAACAATCATTGTATTTAATGGGGGAAACACTCAAAGCATTCCCACTAAAATCAGGGATAAGACAAGGGTGTCCACTTTCCTCTCATTCAATACAATGCTAGAACTCCCAGCTACAGCAATAAGATATGAGAAACAAATAAAAGAGATGGAAATAGAAAAGTATCTATGGTGGTTTGAATGGGAATGCCCCCATAGGCTTATGTATTTGAACGCTTGGTTGGTAGAACTGTTTGGGAAGGATTCAGAGGTGTGGCCTTGCTGGAGGAGATGTGGCACCTTTGAGGTTTAGAAAGACCATGATATTCTCTATTAGTTCTCTCTCTCTCTCTCTCTCTCTCTCTCTCTCTCTCTCTCTCTCTCTCTCTCTCTCTCTCACACACACACACACACACACACACTTTCTTTCTCTCTGCCTCATGGCTGTGTCTCAACATGTAAGCTCTCAGCTACTGCTCAAATGCCATGCTTGCTGGCTTGCTGTCATGTTTCCCACCATGATGGTCATGGACTCTAACCCTTGAAAATGGTAAACTCCCAATAAACTCTTTCTTCTATAAGTTGCCTTGGTCATGACATCTTATCACAGCAATAGAAAAGTAACTACAACAGCCTCCTTATTTGAAGATGTTGTGATTCTAGATATAAGAGACCCCAGAGACTCTCTTTTCCAAGGAAAGTCTTAGATCTGATAAACACTTGGAGAAAAAACAGCAGGGTACAAAATTAGCATAAAAAACCAGTAGCCATCATATATTCCAATAATAAACACCATGAGGAAAAAATTAGGGAAACAATCTCATTAAAAATTGCCTCAAAAATTTCTGGGAATGAACTACCCAAGGATCTGAACAACCTCTATTATTAAAACCAAGACACTAGTGTAGATGAATTTCTAAACAGTCTTACTAAATAAAAAACACAGAGCCAAATATAGGGGTGAAAGCCATAGAGATCAAGGAAATAGTGAGAGTCACCAGCTAACCTTAGCTCACCACACTGCTGTAGCTTCCCAAGAGAACCAGCTTCCTCCTGTCTAATATTGCCTTGCTGTTCTGCTTTCTCATTGGCTCTTAGCCCAGCCACCTCACTTCCTCATCACTGCCTGTCTGTATAGACCTCTAGGTCTCTATGGTTGGTACTGGGATTAAGGGCGGGTGTCACCATGCTTGACTGTGTCCTTGAACACACAGAGACTCTGCCTGCCATGTGATGGATTAAGGGCATGTGCTACCACCGCCTGCCTTTTGTTTATGGCTGGCTATGACCTCTGATCTCCAGGCAAACTTTATGTATTAACATACAAATAAAATATCACCACATTTCAGCACAAATAAAATATCACCACACACTAGAGGATGGGAAGAATTCCCATATTCATGTATTGGAAATATCAACATTGTGAAAATAGCCATCTTACCGAAATATCTTACCAAAAGCAATCTGCATATTCAATACAATCTGCATCAAAATGTCAAAACCACTTTTCAAAGAAACAGAGAAACAGTCTTAAAATTCATTTGGAAGCAGAGAAGAACTCAGGTAGCCAAAGCAACCCTGAGCGAACAGTATAATGCTGGAGGTATTCAATTTCAAATGTAGTACAGAGCCATAGTAACGGAAGCAGAATGGTACTGGTAAAAAAAAAAAAAAACAAGCAAACAAACAAGACCACATGTGGATCAACAGAACAGAAAATGCTGACATAAACCCATGCGAGTACAACCACTCAATTTTTTATTATTTGTTTTTGAGATTATAACATAATTACATCATTCTCCCTTCCCTTTCCTCCCTCCAAAGCTCCCCATACACCCTTCCTTGCTCTCTTTCAAATTCAAGGACTGTTTTGTTCATTAATTATTGCTATATACACATATGTATACACACATACACACACACACATACACACACACATATGTATAATGCCCTTAGTCTGTATGATTACTTGTATGTGTGTTTTCAGGGCTGACCATTTGGTATTGGGTAAACAGTTGGCATACTCTTCCCTGGGGAAGACTCTTTCTCCCACTTTTAGTTTTCCTTAGTTCTTTGTGTAGGGTTTAGGCCTCATGTGATTTCCCTGGTACATGTTAGTGTGTCTATTGTTGTCCTTGTTCAGCTTATGTTTGGGCAGTCATGTTGGTGAGACTTCATGCTGTAGCTTTTGGCATTTGTTGGAGACACAATCTCAAAGCAAACTCCCCGTGTCTCTGGCTCTTAACAATCTTTTCATCCTCTCTTTTGCAGTGTTTCCTGAGCCTTAGGCAGCCACCTGATTTTTGACAAAGAAGCAATAAATACTTATTGGAGAAAAGAGCTTCTTCCACAAATGGTGCCGAGCAAACTGGATATCCACAGGAAAAAGAGTGAGGAATGAAAACAGATCATCTTTTACCTTACACAAAACCGAATGCCAAATGAATCAATGACCCCAAATCTTCTCAAATGCTAGAGGAAAAAAGTAGAGAGAACACTTCAAGATGTAGACACAAGTAAGAACTTTCTGCATATGATCCTGGTCCCTCAGAAAATGAGACCAATTACCAACAAATAGGGCCTCATGAAATTAAAGATGTTTCTACACAACAAAGAAAACAGTTAACCGAGTGAAATGGCAGCCTGCAGAATGGGATAAAACCTTTGCTAGCTATCCATTTAACAGAGGAGAAATATCTGGAATTTATTAAGAATTAACAAAATAAAACAATGAGACCAACAATAAGCCAAAAACCAAAAACTGAGCATCAACAAACAAATAACCCAATAAAAAATGGACTAAGGGGCTGAGGTGAGGATTTTCAAAAGAAGAAATCCAAATGGTTGACAAACACTTTAAAATGTGTCCAATATCCTTAACCACTGAGAAATGAAAATGAAAACTATTCTGAGAGCTCTCTTCCCCTGTCTGAATGGCTACAGTAAGAAGATGAAGGACCACCGATGTTGGAGAGAGAGTGGAGAAAGAACTCTTCCTGTTGCTAGAAGTGTGATCTGGTGGACCTGCTACCGAGTTGGTATGATGGTTTCTCAGAAAGCTAAAAATAGCATTACCATAGGATCCAGCTATACCACCCAAAGGACTGTATGTCATACTAGAAAGATACATGCCCATCTGTGTCCATTGCTGCTCTAGCCGCAATAGCAAGAGAATGCAGTCAACACCATCAAGAGATGGAAATGTGGAGCTACACACGATGGGATTTTATTAAGCAGTGAAGGAAAATGAATTTATGAATGTGCTGTTCCTCCGTAAGAGGAAGAAAAGGAGGCCTTAAGGGAGAATTGGTAGGGAGGATAATAGAACACATGTGAAATGGAAGTGAAGGAGGAATCCTGGGGATGCAAGTGTTGATGAGAGGATGGAGGACGAAGGAGAGGACGGGTGGAGAAAGGGTCAACCTAAACCTTGGAAGTATGAAAATTCCATAAGGAAACCAGTTGCTTTTCATACTAATAAAATATAAAAATAATATCAAAGTAATACATTTGCTTCAATATGAAAGTTACATTTTAAAAATAAAAATGCTTGCCGGGCGTTGGTGGCGTACGCCTTTAATCCCAGCACTCGGGAGGCAGAGGCAGGTGGATCTCTGTGAGTTCGAGGCCAGCCTGGTCTCCAAAGCCAGTTCCAGGAAAGGCGCAAAGTTACATAGAGAAACCCTGTCTTGAAAAACAAACAAACAAACAAACAAACAAACAAACAAAAAAATGCTTCCCTGTAGCTGCATGTGGTGACTTAGGTCTGTAATCTTAGTACTTGGGAGGTGAGGGAAGGAGGATCAGAAGTTCAAGATCATCCTCAGCTACAAAGTGAGTTCAAGGCCAGCCTGTCTCAATACCTTCCTTTGCTGCAGAAAGTCTTCCCATAGAGGAAAAGGGATAGTTTCACTGCTGAATTCTACCAAACCACTAAGGGTGAACTAAAACCAACATTACTCAAAGTGTGTCACGAAATAGAAAGGGAAAGCACACCACCAATCTCCTTGTATGAGGCCGGTATCATATTTACACCAAGGAGACAATAAAAGGGAAAATATGGACCAATATTTTTGATTAATACACAGGAAAAAGAGGGAAACACTTCAAGATATAGAGATAGGCTAGGACTTCCTGTAAAGGACTCCAAGAGCAGAGGAAATAAACCAAATTATTTACAAATACGATTACACAAGATTTAAAAACTTCTTCCCAGCAAAAGAGACTAGCCCACATAATGAACTTCAAAAATTAAACACCAGAAATAACCAAATATATAAATAGGCCAATAAGCTGAATAGAGTTTTCGAAGAGGAAATACAAATGGCCAATAAGTGTTTTCCTTCCTTCCTGATCCCCTCTCCCTCTCTCTTTCTTTCCTTCTCTCTTTTAAAGTATTCAGCCCTCTTAGCCATCAGGGAGACGCAAATAAATTGTTTTGTGATTCCATTCCCTCTCCGTCAGAAATGGCTATCATCAAGAAAACAAATTACAGCAAATGCTGGCGAGGATTCGGGGAAAGAAGAACTCTTCTCCACTGCTGGCTGGAGGGTGAACCTGTGTAGCCACTATGGAAGTCAGTATGGAGTTTCCTAAGAATGTTAGAGCAGACAGCTTCAAAACCAGAACCTACCATGTGACCCATGGTACTCTACCACTCCTGGGTATGTAATCAGTGGACTCTTAGCGTGCCACAGAGGCGTTCACATTCGTGTTTACTGCCATGGTACTCCCACAGCCAAGACACAGTCAGCTTGGATGTCACCAGATGAGTGGATAAAGAACGTGTGGTGCATACACAAAACAGGACTTTTTCCATCGTAAAGAAAACTGAAATCATAATATTTACAGGAAAATGTATAGAACAGGAATTCATTGTCAAATGACATACACCATACTCAGACAGATACTGCATGTTTTTCTTATCTGCAGAATCTAGATTTTAAGTGGGTGTGTGCGTGTGCGTGTGCGTGTGCGTGTGTGTGTGTGTGTGTGTGTGTGTGTGTGTGTGTGTGTGTGTACCATGAAAGAAGAAAGGGGACCCTAAGATAAAGATATCTTAAGGGGTAGAGGAAGAAAAAATAATGGAATACATGAGGCACTAAAGTAGAAGGGGGTTCTTTGGAGAAAAAAAAAAAGAAGTGACCGAGAAGAAGGGAGTAGGGACAACAGAGCAGAAAGGGGGCGAATAGGAATGAAGTATAATGACATATAAGTATTAAAATGCTTTAATGGGACCCATCACTTTGTAAGTTAACTAAATTTGGTTTAAAGTTTACGTTCCCAGTGAGAAGGTGACTTAGGGCCTTAGAGTTCTTGTATGCTTTCTTCTTTAAAAAAAGATATTTGCTTCAGTCTGTGGTGTGCATCTAGGCCTGCATATGTACCAACTCAACATGGGGGTGCAGCCATGAGATCCCCAGAGGGTTGTCCTTTCCATACTTCCAGCTTGTAAGACTCAGTTCAAAAAAGAGAAGCTGCATCTTGGGTGTGAGCTGGGGGCTAAGAAACAGCATCTTCAACTGGGCGTGGTGGTGCACGCCTTTAATCCCAGCACTTAGGAGACAGAGGCAGGTGAATCTCTGAGTTCTAGGCCAGCCTGGTCTACAGAGCAAGTTCAAGGACAGGCAGCACTACACAGAGAAACCTTGTCTCAAAAAATCAAAAACAGACAACCAAGAAAAGAAACAGCAGTTTCTAGAAAGAAGACAACAGTGGACAGAGAATCAACTCAGCGGTGGATCAGTTGCCTGGCACCGGTGAGGCTCTGGGTTAGAGGTCCCAGAACTGCAAAAGTCAAAACAGAGAACAAGCACCTTGTAAAAAGTGCTGTTCCAGTCTACACCCAAGGATACATCTTCATTTATCTCCTGCTTAGGAAGACTTTCCCTTCTTTTTCCATCACCACACTTGCTTAGCACACCTTCCACAACTCATCTTGGGTAGCTGCTCCTCCTGAAGGCCACTCTGCAATCCTTCCCAGGTTAGAAGGGTCCTAGGTTTATGTCTCACGACCTGCTGCACCCTTAAACCTTCAGGAGTAACAATAGCTAACAGGTGCTGACTGTGTGGCTGAAGCATGGAGCAAATGATACACGGCGTGAGCTTTGAGGATCGTACAAGAATGCAGTATTTGCAGGAGGCCTGCTGCTCACCCTTTGCCTACACAGAGAGAGGTGTCTAGAGGCTCACGTGGAGGGAGGCAGAATGTCCCAGCAGAGGTACCCAAGCCTTGCTTGCTCTCATATTTGTCGGGGGACAGGAAGAGATAAGGGTCACTTGATATAGTAGGCACATCCTGAGTACTGCAATCCGGACTAGAGCCTTAAGGACTGTTGAAAACTCAGTTTTCATATCAGTACCAGCTTTGGCCAGAGGCCCAGCCATCCTCCCTGTGGAGCCCCTGGTTGCTAGGCTACCTGAGAACGAGTAGTGAGGACTGCAGACCAGTTAGACTGATTGATTGATCTCTGTAGGGTGCTTACTATTTGTGGGGCGTTCTCTCGTTTATTCTCACAACAACCTGATGAGGAATGGTCCTCATGTTGTGGATGCTGAAATGGAATCTGGAGAGATGAACCCGGGGATATGTCCGCTATTGCACCGCACGGCGAGGTAAAATTCAAACTCTGCCCAGGGAAGCTGCCCAGTGTCCTTTCTCATCCGCCCCAGTCAGTACCTCAGGGCCTTCCCCACTTGATGCTGTCCTCTGTGTTAGTCACTTTTACACTCTTGTGACAGAATATTTGAGAAAGCCAATTAAGGGAGGAGAGGTTTGCTTTGACTCACACTTCCAAAGGTTTCAGTCCATAGTAGCTGGCTCCTTTTAGGCTTGTGGCAAGGCAGGGACATCGTGGCTAAAAGGCAATGTGGACAAAAGCCACTTGCCTCATAGCAGCCAGGAGGCCATGGCAGGAAGGGGCAGGGACAAGATCAGCCTTCAAAGGTCCCAGTGACCCACTTCTTCCAACTAGGCTTCACCAACCAGTAGTCCATTCTGTTATCATTTTATCAAGGATTAATCTGCTAATAAAGTCAGCACTCCTATAACCTGTTCACCTCCCAGCAGAACTAGTCTCTGGGAACCAAGCCTTCAACACAGGACAGTTCATATTAAAACCATGTATGGAACTGTAGTGCGTGTGTGTGTGTTGCACGCGCTTAATTTCTCAGACAGATTCTTACTGAATCTCTGCTTTGCCATTTCAGCTGCACTTGGCTGGCTGGACAAGCCCCTGGATTTACCTGTTTTCACCCCTACAGCAGCACTGGAGTTACAGGAACGCCAGGCTTTTTCTTAAGATAGGTGCTGGGGCTCCAAAATCAGACCTTCCTGCTTGTGCAGAAAATACTTTACCCAGTGAGCCATCTCAACTGAGACACCTCAACACCGTCTTTTTTTTTTTTTTTTTTTTAGCTTTCCAAGACTGTATCTCCTTAAAGTAGAGATGACGTCTTTTATTTCCATATCTGCAGTACAGACATCCCACGACCATTTGCTGAGCCTGTGAATGGGCAGGTTTCATATTTCATTATCCCACAAGGCAAACCCCTCATTATGTCGCCCTTTGATCTAGTCCATGAGCAGAGTGGAAGACACTTCTCTGAAGGCCAAATAACCCCGGCAGCCTCAGGGTCAAGCTCCGAGAAACCCACGAGCAACTCAAATCTCCTCCAAGATGCACAAAGACTGCACGCACCCCAAGGCCAGGGGTGTGCACGTTCTACCGCTCAGTGGCCTGCTGACACGGTTTCTTATTTATGGCACCTTCCCTTCTCATTGTCTTTAGCTAACTCTTCATCAAAAATGTCACAGTTGGCTCCTTGCCCTCCCGAGATCAATAGGAGGGTCTCATGCAAAAATATATCAAACACATCACCAAGGAGAGGGAACCACGGGGAATGTGTCCAGTCACAAAACCACTTCCCAGGCACCAAAGAGGAGCTGACTGGCAGGTACTGAGTGGCTTCTCAGCTTCTCCTGGCTAAGCTGTTGGCCTGGCAGGGGCATAGCTTTGGGTAAGTGATCCTGAGTTTCCACTCTTTCTTCCCTGTGGTGCACATAACACAGGGACTTTCCTCTGCGGCCATGTCAGTGTGGCTCCTGGCAGCACCTGGTGTCTGCATTCTTAGGACTATTGTTAGAAAGGCTTGACACACTGCGAGTTCTCTGAGCAGCAATTCCATTCAAATAATTCATCACAAGGAAATTATTAAAAAATCCATGCACATGGATCTCAAAGCTGCTTACTGAAGAATGATTTATAATACTAAAAAGGAGGATTGGCTAACTTTTTTAAAAAAAGATTTATTTATTATGTATACAGAAGAGGGATGCCAGATCTCATTACAGATGGCCGTGAGCCACTATGTGGTTGCTGGGAATTGAACTCAGGACTTCTGGAAGCCAGTCGGTGCTCTTAACCTCTGAGCCATCTCTCCAGCCCTGGCTAACTTTTTTTTTTTCTTTTTCTTTTTCTTTTTTCTTTTTTTTTTTTTTTTTTAAATCTAGACTATTTTTTAGGCACCTAAAAAGATTTAAGAAAGAATATTCAGATTTGCAAAGATTTCCCCTCACTATTAGTAAGCAGATTTTTTAAAAAATTAAGTTACTTTTATTTATTTAGTTCAAGGGGCACAGATCTGTCATGGCATGCATGTTGAGGCCAGAGGACAACCTTTTGGGAGTCAGTTTTCTTCTATCACGTGAGTCCCTGGGATCAAACTCAGAACATCAGGCTTAGTGGCAAGCACCTTTGCCCGCTGAGCCATCTCAAGGGCTGTGATCTTGTATATATTTTTTCCTAGAAAAGCTTCCCTCCCCCCGTGCCCTGTCCACCCTGTGAGTGCCTGTGTATGGTGTGTGTATGTGAGTGCAGGACCCTGAGGAGTCCAGCAGGGGGCACCAGGTCCCGTGGAACTGGAATTATAAGTTGTGAGCTTATTGTGAACCCAATGTGGTTGTTGGGAGCCAAACTCAGGTCCTCTGCAAGGGTAGTAAGTGCTCTTCAGCGCCAAACCACATCTCCAGTCTTTGATCCCGTGTTTTTAAAACAGTGATCAAAATACGTGAACAGAAAAGAGGAATGCACACTAGAGCACACTAAGAAATATCAGTATTTTCTATTTTTCCTACCAGCATCATAATAAGAAAAACACAAGTCAAAACTCTCGATAATGGTTTATTTCCATTCCTGTGCCAGCACAATTCTAGGTACCTTATGAAGACTTCCTTAACAGTATCTCACAACATTGCTATAAGCACATACTCTTTTCATGCTCATTTTACAGATGAGGGATCCTTAAGCACGGAGATGCCAAAGAGTTGCCCAAGGCCACACAGCCTGGAAGTGCTAGAAGTTGTAATTGGACTGTACTGTACTGTACTGCAGATTCCCAGTCTCTGTGTCTAGAACAGCTGCATAAGTATTCCATAGGACACTTATTTAAACACTATTTAAAAATATATATTTAAACATCTTAAAAATTATGATGCAGTCCCACGCTGGCTTGATTTAAATAGCAGCATCTAGTTGTCTGATGATATTTGCAATGAGTAAGAGGCCACTTGAAGTAAATGCATTTAATAAATGAGAAAATGTGTAATTAGGATTTTACCTTGCAAAAGGAAACTCTAATTAAGAAATATATATTTTATCTCATAGTTATGAAGAATTGGGAATATTTGCAAATATCTAGTGGTGGTTTGAATGCATACTCAGTTTTCACATGCACACAAATGTGACACCAAATATTTCATTCTATCTCAGCCTCATCGATCGCCAAACACATCCTGTTTTCAGAGATGTCAAGAGATGGGCATGACATGCATCTTAGAGTAGATGAAACAGACAAAACAGCAGGCCAGCTTTTCAGCTGATTGGCCCAACCCCACCAAAAAGGACATTTTTGTAGCAAAAGTAGATGCTTCCGTCTAGTTTCCCCAGGACCTCTTTTTCTGTTTTCTTAATTGCCCCCCCTTGGAAGTGCCAATGACGATTTCCCCTGCCTTGATGTGCGGCTGCTTCTTAAGTGGGGTCCTTAAGCACAGGGCCTTCCAGCAGCTCCGGACACACTCGAAGGCTCTGGCACTGCCTTCTTCGCCTTAATGAAATTCCTCATCTTGACAGGAGTTGTAATTTTGCTCTGTAACAATGAGGCTTACATCCTGGAGATGCTCTTGGGAATGACTGAGTACCAGAGAGGAAGGTGTCTGACCTTCATGTCTAACACAAAGCAACTCTGTGACCCCATACCACACCTGTGCTTCCATCTGTCAAATGGGGGTGCTCCTAATAGAGCTGTTGTAAGGATAAACTAAGTTAATTCATATGAGGCAATTAGTCTGAGGGACACTGAAACCCTCGATAATAACGCCAGTCATGATTATCATCAGCAGGTAGTTACTAGTCCAAAGTGTGTGTGTGTGTGTGTGTGTGTGTGTGTGTGTGTGTGTGTGTGTAGATGTGTAGAACATTTTTACGTGATCAGATAAATGTTGAAAAAAACAATAAAAGCTTCTTTACCTAGAAAGACTTTAGTGGTCATTTGAGAGGCCTTTAATTTTTGTGAGCGTTCGGAACAAAGTCTTAACATCTTTGAACACAGATTTGAACTTCTGTAACTGTCATTTATTAGAGGCTTAAAGACATGCGCTAGGCTCCCTCTGATCCCAGGCTGATGAGTGTCTGCTTGGATAAATTCATACACGCAGCCACACTGGAGGCGCTTGTTCAAGCAAATACAGGGAGAGCAGAGGCACCGGCTCGTGTCAGGATGCAAAACCAGGACTGGAATTCCAAATGAACACGCCACAAGTCCCAGAATGGAAATTAATCTCTCTCTCTCTCTCTCTCTCTCTCTCTCTCTCTCTCAACAGGGTCTTGCAGTAGAGCTCAGGTTGGCCTTGAACTTAGGGTCTTCCTGCCTCAGCCTCCCAAGTCCTGGAAGTTCAAGCATTTGTTACCAAGGCCAGTGAGATTAAAAAACAAAGCAAACTCCAAACTACAGAGTTGAAAGCTTGAGTGAGACTTGTCTCCTTTTATCACCAAGGTGAGGGCTGTGAGAAGTTGTTAGACGTTTTAAATGATTTAACCTTGAAATAATTATTTCCCCTCACTTCACTTTCAAGCGTGTGGATCAATTTAATTGAAGAGCGTCCACAGCCTGTAAGGGAAATGATTAAAGAAAACCCGGCTTCTATTCACAGCCACATAAGTATATTCATTATGATTTTTTTTTTTTGTTGAAAGTGTGCAAAGAAAACAAAGTATATAAATCAATTGCATCTTGAGGTTGACTGAGATTACAGGTACCACCAGAATCTTCCTCAGGCTTGATCCACTCAAAATAGACCCAACTGTGCCACAGAGTCATTTTTCATAAAGAAAGACTACAAAAATTAAGAAGAGGCTGTGAGGAATATATTAATAAATACCCATTTTCCATCAATTCAAGTGAGTAAATCTTAAGGTATTAACATTTCTATTTTTAATCTCTCTCCCTCTCTGTGTATGTGTTACAGAAGGTATATACTATATAACCTAGTATACATAAAAATATGTACTTCAAAAATCCAATTTCCAGTTCTATTTTCCTATATTTTTCTTAGAAGAAACCCTCGTGAGTTTATTTCTAGGAGAGATACATTCTTCTGAATTCATAGGCTTCATATTCATGGATTAAACTAAGAGCTGACTAAAATATTTACGAAAAATTACATCTGTGCAAAATAAGGACATTTCCCCCCCTTGCTGCTGTTGCCTAAGCGATACGGTGTAAACACTGTCTAGCCAGCACCGGCACCAGGTTGGGGAATGTAAGTCATCTAGAGAGGGTTAAAGTAGATGAAAGATTGTACGTAGATTTCACACAAGTACTCTGCCATTATATAGGAGGGAACTGAGCACCCTAGGATGTTGATATGCTGGGTCCAGGCCCCATAGACACTGAGGATGACTGTGCATATAGATGAACATGAATACACAGACATTACTATTATAATAATATGTGTGTATGTGTGTATTTGGGACCATAAACTATATGCAAATAAAACTGTCACTTTTATGTTTTATACCTGGGGTTCTTTGTAAGATTTTGTTAGAAGATAAAGGTTCTTTGCTCAGAAAATTGGCAGATTCTTGCCTTCCAGAACCTTCAAGATTCTTCCTGGACTAATTATGAGACACAGTGGTACCCTCTGACCTGCTCCTCTTAGCCATCTTCTGCCTTTGTGAGTTCCATGAAACCCAGCATCACAGTCTGAAAAACGTGCAGTGTATCCCCTACTCCCCACTTCCCCCACCCCACCGCTCTTTTTTGTCAACTTGACACAAGCTAGAGTTATCTAGGAAGAGGAACCTCAGGTTAGAAAATGCCTCGGTCAGATCGCCTGTAAGCCAGTCTGTAGAGTGCTTTCTTGATTAATGATTGACGTGGGAAGGCTTCCTGGAGGCGGTGCTACCCCTGGGCTGCTGGCTTGGGTACTAGAAGGAAGCTGGATGAGCAAGTTATGGGGAGCAAACCAGTAAACAGAGTTCTTCCTTGGTCCCCGCTTCAGTTCCTGCCTTGAGTTCCTGTTCTGACTTCCCTTCATGATGGACTGTGATCAAGATGTGAAGCCAGACTAACCCCGTCCTACCCAAGCTGCTTTTGGTCTTGGTGTTTTATCACAGAAAAGAAAGCTAACTAAGGCACGGGGTTTGCCGGGGAATTGCCCCCACACCAGCTCTCCCACTGAGTTCAAGTATCCCTTGCTGATTTTTTTTCCCTAACCACTCAGAGAGTGTCCCTGACTCTGGTAGCAATTAGGATGGTACCACTTTACCACTGGGGGTGCCTGGAGAAAGTATTTTCCTAAAGCACTTTCAGACCTTCAGGAAAAAAAATGCAGTGGATTCCACAAGATCTTCCTAACATAGACCACTGTAAAAACATGCCTACCTCACAATGGAAAAGAACATCTTCTTAGGCGCTTCTGCAAAGTGCTCAGCAATGTCCAAGAAGGCTGACTGCAAGCCCTGGTCTTATCTCCAGCCTACTGCACTCAAGGGACAGGCCCAGGAGAGCTCAGCGGATTGGTACCTGGACCCACAGAGGGCAGACAGGTAGTGGCAAGGTAATACAGCCAGACGGTTGAGATAATCAGTAGCCCCAATATCCCAGAGTCCCACCACGGCTTGAAACTACGGCCAATCCTACTTAGCAGGGCAAGAAAGTAGGGGATATGGAAAAAGAGAGTCTCCTTCCCAACAAGGCTCTGAGACAGATCAGGATGGGCTGGAGGCAGGAAAAGCTAATACCACTAGTCGCCATTCACAAATTTGCTTTAAAAAAAAAAAAATGTCATTAGGAGGATGCTGTGGATGAGGACAAAAAGGAACGTCTGCTCAGCTCACTCCTTTAGTCTGAGTTCACACATGCCCATTCTGTCATATTTGCATTTATTTGGTACGATCATGAGGCAGCTTGTGGCCTTTTGAACAGTTCTCTTCTGTTGGTTCCTGTTTGTAACCCGCGGACTGTTCCGTTTCTGCCACAGGAGCATCTCAGCACAAACGAGGCGCTGCAGGCCCCCCCTTCCATCTTTCTGCCGCTGCTCCATGTCGAGTACCTCCTGGCAATCAAGCCTGTGAACACACGTTCAAGTTGCCGCTGGAAGTCACTGGGCTCCTGGCTCCATCAGTCTGAGTGATGAAGTAGGCATTTTTAATATTTGCTAAACAGGATTGTGGAGAAGGTGAAGTCTCGGCAGGGCTCCCAAGCGGTAACTGCATCTTGTTGTCTCAGGTTAATCATGTACCTAATTTGCCGATTATTGACTTGTTCTCGCAAAGGGTTTTCCTTGGCTTGACATATCAGCAGCAATCAGTGATGAACCTGTCAAGCACACTTGCTCGCTGCCTTAACCACCCAAGATCCGGACTTGCAGCAACAGACTCTGATCTGAGATTTCCTCTGATGCCTAGCCCTGAAGCCTGGTCACATGATTATTTTTCTTCCTCAGCCTGATCTGTGTTGTCTCTCGAACCAGGGTTCAGCAAATCTGACACAGTTTGTAGGATTTCAAATATTTGGCAAGATCCAGCCAACTTTGGCTGTACACACACCATCCCCATAAGGATCTGAGTTGGTCGGTTAAGACTGACATTTTCTTCACTGCATCTTTAAAAAAAAAATGCAATGTAGGGTGCCAGAAATGCTGCACTTAAAGCATAAAGATAGCATCCTTTCTAACTGACGATGTTTGAGAAGTGGTAAGAACTAATTTATGGAGAGGTGCAAGACAATGAATTTGTCACTGATACAGTGCTGCCATGGGTAAACATGGTGTACGCTCTCAGGAGACTCTAGCGTGGTAAATGTGATTCATAAAGGTTTATTTGTAGGAGTATACACAGACCAGCCACCAGGATGGTCATCACATTGTGAGTGCTTTCCATTCATCTCTCTGACCCTCTTCTTCTGGGACGATCACTGACCACCCCTCTGAAGCTATGGTGTGACTTGTGGGCAATAAGAGAAGGGACGTAGGTTTCATGTGTCACAAGATTCTTCAGACATGGGTATGCCTTCCCATCTCTCCGTCCCTTGCCATGGGGAGCTGGCTGTGCACCTGGTACTAGAGGCTTTGTAGTTTTGGGTCCTTGAATCAGAGGATGACGCCAACCAGTCTTCGTCCACAGTGAGATAACTCCTTTGGGGTGGGGGTGCTGTGCTCTGAGCGATCCAAGGTAGCGCCGAAGAGGGGGTTTCAGCAGCAGTTTTGGCCTCCATCCAAGGATGTGTAGCAATCTTCCCTGAGCTGTGATGACCACAAGTATGTCCAAGCGTTGCCAATGTCTCTCTTTATGATGGGCATCAGGGCAGGTCACAATTTTTCCTAGTGGAGAATCACTGAACACCAGACTAAGCAAGAAACAGCATTTGCTATTTTAAGCCACTGGACTGTCAGGCTTTTTTTTTTTTTTAAACTGCCAAGGATATGCTTTGCTAGAGCAAACATATATAAACATTTAGCCAAAGGGGACTTCTTCAAATTAGGAGTATTTTTACTTTCTCCTTCTTGTTTCTTAAAAATCTCAGCAATGAAAACATAGTTTGTTTCTCAGTAAGAAGAAAATAATGAGGAAATTAATTTTATTTTTAAACCCTGTATTTGTGTAATTACTTGTCTGTATTAGTGGTTTTATTACACACACACACACACACACACACACACACACACACACACACACACGAGATACACATACGGTTTTTGGAGATGATTGTATTGGGGATCGAACCCAGGACTTTTCACATGCTAGTTGAGCACTTTCCTATCTCAGTTTCCAGTGCTGAAGTACAATGGGATACATACTATTTTTCTTTTGGACTTTAGTTTACCATCTTCCCTCTGCTGTTCTGTCTACGGTTACATAACTACTACAATGTTGTGGGGCAGGTGGCAAAGGCAAGAGGGAAGGTAAGGCTAAGATGGGCCAAGGAACCCATTTCCGGCCGCCGGGTGGTGGCATGGCATGCCTCCACCCAGAAGCTCTTTGTCTAACCACAGATCTTCCTCACCTACGCCATGTTGCTTCTATATCTTCTGTAAAAAGCCAGTTTGAGAGAAAGTCAGCTGGGACTGACTCTGAATCTTGGAAAATTTAAGCAGGTTAAAAAAAAGGGATTCTCATTTGTATTTAATATCCTTGGACAAGGGTACTAAACTTGTAGTCTCTTGGTCAGAGCAAGATCCTCTATAAAATTTAAACATAGCCATTTCATGCAACACAGTCAATGGAATTTCATCCCTTTCCCCCTCCCTTTCTTTCTCTTTTTCCAGCTCAAATGAGTCACCTTGGCTAGACTGCCAATCCCCATAGAACTTATGTTCCTTGATAGGATATGCCAATAGAAATGAGAAATTCTATAATAGCTTGAGACGTGTGTTAGTCACCTATCCCAGCAAAGAGCTAAGCACTGTCTCCTCTAGGAAATGTAGCTCATCAAACGGACATGAATGCATGTAATGACAGGGAGTAAATGTAAGGATGTGCATGAAGTATTTTTCTCCCTTCTTCCCCCCTTTTAAAGCAGTGCTCTGATAGTGTACCTGTCTTGTGTATTTCTGGGCATCTATAGTACGCTATGCTTACCTGACCCCTCAACATACCCTGCATTCCAACATTGGCAGTTGGACTGAAATCCCAGCTCCTATCAGCTCCTTGCTATTCATTTCCCTTCCCTTGAAGTGTATGCTGGGGCTGTCCCTGGAGTGGAGCTATTTTGAGAGGACGATCGCTAGAACAATCACGAGCTTGGCAGGAGATGGACAGTGTGGTATAGCCACAAAGGAAGAAAAGACATTGTCATTGAGGACTGGAGTCCTGAATGTCAGAACAGCAGGGAAACTGAGTGGAGTATGTCTGTGGCTGCTGTCTGCTATCACTCAGTTGCAGGGCCGTCCTACTGACTTGCTGTAATCACAACTTTCCCAGGCTCTGGTAGCCAGAGCTCGCAAGGCAGAGGGGAACAGCGGTGAGGAGGCAACGTTTGCCTTAGCACGGCTCCTTGCAGCTGACTAGCTGAGAGGAAAGTCATGCTCAGCTATGCCCAGAGGCATATTGGTCCATCCCCAAATCATGCCAACAAGCAGATTTCACCACTGTAAATCCTTCATTACTGCTGCAGCAGAACCAGTGGAGCCTGAAGGTCAAGCAGACCACCTAACAATCTGCATAACTTCCCAGAGGAGCATGCTGCTGCCTGGCCAGAAGCTGCCTTGGGGACCCCTCTCAGCTGAATCCCTCTTTCTCTGGATGAGGGTCTCTCTGGAGAGCAGCTGTCTGCTTGGTCAGGGACAGTGTCCACTCATCTCTGGATAATCCATGCCTAGCCCAATAAATATTTTTTTTCTGGATGGATGGATGGAGGACTCATTGATTACCACTTTACATATTGGTCCCAATAGCATGCACTGTGTATGGTAATAAAAACGTACACAGCCCTCCCTGCTCAAAAAACGAAATCGCCCTTAGAGTCCTTATATCGATCATTGCAGGCTATAAAGATGGGATTACAAATAAGTTTCATCTCGAGAGCCAACACTGGTCGATTGGTAGTGGCTGCCTTGAGAGTTGTGTGGGGAGGTATTTGTGTACTGGGCTCAGTGAGGAAAAGTGCTGTCATTGATTAGCAATGTCTGCTCTGAACCAAAGACAAGGATATGGTGGCCCGACAGCTTCCTATTTGCCAATGATTTTAAAGCCTTAATTTCTTCTGATAGAATTTTCTAGATGAGTATCTTTCCAGCACATTTCCAAGCCAGCTTTGACTGGACATCTGCACGCTTTCCTTCCACAGTGTGCTTCCTAAGGTACTTTATATTTTTGCTAGATTTGAGGGCAAATGAGGCAGGGAAAACTTGGCTTTTCTCAGAAAATATAATTCTCGTTGGAAAAGAAATTCAAGCTAGGTAGGTGTTAATTCAGTCCAAATGGTATGCATAATGAAATATATACCAGGAAGACATAGAGGCGATAAATATGAGTTCCATAAGAAAGTCTACTTTCCTTATTCCTAACTCTGGCAATAATCTCCCTTTTCCATTGCCAAGGATTTCCCAAGGAGCTCCATTTAGGGTACCATTGAGAAACGTCACTGGATACCAGTTCCACACATCACTCTTCCCAGATACAATGGTCCATTACCTAGTGTGACTTTAATGAAAGGACTTTTCAATATAAGGCACCACAAAATTAACTTCTAGGCCAAAGTAGGCTAGATAGTAGTAGGATGGCACACCTTTAAAAACAACAATTCATGTAACATAAACTTAACTTAAAAAAAAAATCTCAGTGGTTTTAGTTCATTCACTGTTACGCCACCACCTCAGCTAAGTTCAGAATAGTTCCATCACCCCTGGAAGACATTGTGTTCCTGTTAGAAATCAGTCCCCACTAGAAAAAAATTATCCTGAGTGAGGTAACCCAGACCCAGAAAGACAAGCATGGTATATACTCACTCATAAGTGAATATTAGCTGTAAAGTAAAGGATACCCATGCTACAATCCACAGACCCTGAGAGACTAGGTAACAAGGAGGGCCCAAGGTGGGTAGGATGCATGGATCTCCCTGGGAAGGGGAAATAGAAGAGATCTCCTGGGGGGTACTGGGGCAGGTAGGCACGGGAACTTGGGGGGGTTGGGTTGGGGGGTGGGCAGAGGGGACAGTGCTGAGAGAGATGCCTGGAAAGGGGGGCTTTGTGGAGTTGAGGAGAAGCCTGATGCAAGGGAAACTCCCAGGAGTCTACCAGGATGACCCCGCTGAGGCTCCTGGCAGCAGTGCATGCATCCCCTGTGATTGGATTGGGGATTGCCCCTGTTGTCATCAGAGAGCCTTTATCCAGTGCCTGGTCGAAGCAGACTCCCCATGGCCAAACATTGGGCCATGCTCAGGGACTCCTGCTGAGGAGAGGGAGGAAGGATTGTGGGGAACAGGGGGGTCAGGAACATCACAGGAAAACCCACAGAAACCGCTAGGCTGGCTCATGTGAACTCACAGAGTCTGAACCAACAACCAGGGAGCCTTCATGGGACTGACCTGGGCCCTCTACATATATGTGGCAGTTGTATAGCTTGTTCTATGTGTGGGACTCCCAGAGCAATGAGAGCCAGGGCTGTACCTGATGCTTTGACTGGCTCTTGGGAACCTATTCCTCATGCTGGATCGCCTTGCCCAGCCTGAATACAGGGGGAGGTGCTTGGTCTTATGGCAGCTTGATATGCTATACTTTGATGAAGCCCATGGGAGGCCTGCCCTGTCTGAGTGATTACGGAGGAGGGGTGGATTGGGAGGGGGGTTGAAGGGGAAGGAGTGGGAGGGGAGGAGGGAGGGGAGGCTGCAGTCAGGATGTAAAATAAATAAATAAATAAATTCAGTCTCCATTCCCTGGCAACTGCTCACCTACCTTCCGCATCTATGGATTTGCAAAATCTATGGATTTTGCCTTGATAGTTTATAAATAAAATTGCACGACACAGGCCTTTTGTATCTGACTTCCTTTGTTTAGCATAGTGTACCCACGCATGCTATATCAAATCACAACACTCTATTCCTCTTTATGTCTGAGTAGTATTCCATCATATAGCCATGCTTATCCGGTCATCCATCATTTGGACACTCATGTTGCTTTTCACTCTTTGGCTATAAATGATGCCGTAGTGAACATTAGTGTTCTCTATGGAACAGGATGCGTTCACTTCTCTCTGAGCATACACCTAGAAGAGAAAGTTCTCTGTCCTACGACAATTCTTCAACCATCTTTCTCAACAACTGGCCAACCTTACTCTGTAGAGGCTGAACTATTTTTATTCCTGACAGGAATGTACAAGGGCTCCAGTTTCTCCAGATCCTTGCCAATACTTGTGGTTATCTGTGCTTTAATTATAGGCATTTGAGTAGGCACGAAGCAATGCACCTGCCCACGTTACCCACTTGGTTCCATCAGGTGTGGCCGTACCTGTGCATGAGACGGTGGCAGTCCTCTCCTTATGTAGACACCAAAGAGGGCATCCTTCCCCAGGGAGATGTTGAACTTTAAGAACTGGGGCTGACTGATGTGAATCTGTGACCTCCAAAACACCCCTGGCGGGACTTCCTGTGTCACGCGTCGGCCAACTTCCGCTTCGCCGCTGTCGATGCTGCTGTTTCTCAATGACCAGGGCACTAGAACACAGGGACAGACATCGAGTCAGTGATATTTGTATATGTTAGGTGACTGTATATTTATGTTCAATTACACACCAGAAGTTTTTGTTGTTGTTTCAAAATTAAGATAAAATGCATTCTCATTAAGTGACAGCTAAGATATTGAGGATTTAAACAAAATGGCCATAAATTCATACCTCAGGGCATCTGAGACCCTGGCACAGTGTTGTTTGTTTTTTTTTTTTTTTTAGAAATTCTATTGATCTCAACTGATCAAATGCAGGGAGAGCCAGAGTCTGAGAAGGAGACATGAAATTCCATCCCCCATGTAACTGGCATCTTAAAAGAACCAGGAGGGAGGGGATGGCCATGATAATTTGGAACCATGCTTAATTTTTTTGAAGTCTTTCATTACTCTTTCTAGACAGAAACAAGTCCAGCCTACTCTGATACTTGGAACAAAAACCAGTCCAAAATCCAAAATAAATGAAAAAGCTCAGCAGAAAAACGAAGACAGCATGGGACGCTGGATTGGCTCCTTCCTCAAGGAGGAAAGGGGGAAGGGCCATGAGAAGTCACACCTTTGCCTTGTGACTTTGACACAAAACACTTACACTCTTTTGGTTGCTGATCCTGAAAATTTCAGTTGCCCATGCACAGCCTTCCTCAGCCAGCACTTGAATACAGAAGTTTGGTTAAACAAAACAATACACCCCACAAAACAAAACAAAACAAAACAAAACAAAACAAAACAAAACAAAACAAAACACCCATACCAAAACTTTTTTCTTCCTTTCTTCTTTACTTTTCCTTTCTTTTTCATTCTTTCTCCTTCCCATCCTCCCCTCCTCTCCTCTGTCTTCCTCCTTTCTTGAGACAAGGTCTTTCTCTGTAGCCCAGGTTGGCATGGAACTCACTCTCTATAAGCCCAAGCTAGTCATGACTCATGGCAGTGCCCCTGCATCAGCCTTCCAAGTGCTGAGATGACAGGCATGAACCAGAACGCTCAGTTTGCCGAATCTAAGTTGAGAGAGGATTGCTTCCTAAGAGTGAACTAGCTCTCAGTCTGTCCTTCTGAAGATGCTTTCATTTGCAACCAGGGAAAAAGGAGAAGCTGAGATCACTTGTCCCAGAGTAGCAAGCTAATTTCTCTATTGGTTCATCATTTTCCCTGGCAGAACTTGGTTGCATAGATGTCACTAGAGATGACCTCAAATGGATTCATCCACGGCAGGAAATATAAAAAAAAAAAAAAAAACCCACATCTTACCAGCTTCCTGGCTCAAGAGCGTCTGAGCCAATGGAAACCAACCACAGAAAGAAGTTATTTTTATGTCTGTTCCTTTCTAGGAGTATGGATCACACTGGTGGCCCTGTTCTTAGAACATCTTCAGCCTGGACAAAGGAGGCTGATCAAGTTCCCTTCCGTGCTCTACAGTGGATGGACAGCCCGGAAAAATCCCTGCCTGTATATACATTCTCCACACACTGTACAGGGTCTGGACAGGCATAAAAACTTAAGAGAACTACTGGAGGAGACTGGCTTTAAAGATGAGTGACCCTCCCTGACTCAGCAGAGCTGGCTCTGTCTCCATAACCAACTACACCAGGACGAGCCTCTTATGTGTCTTGACCTTAGTTTCCTCATCTGTAAAATGGGCAGCCAATATTTTTGGAATTCAGGTCTCTCATGTGTAAATTATGAAAGACCAGAGTGACTTGAATGCATGAAGTCATTGCCCCTGCCCAACCATGAGGACGATCGGTTTCTATTCAGCGCAGTAGTAGATCAACAGGGACCTAGGCTGGTGGCCTTCAGGACAATGAAACTAGGCGATGGGCTCCGGAGGGGGAGTTTGGAAGTTCCCAACTGATAAGAGAAACATGCTGAGAAGTCCTGAGTGGTTTGTACCAATAGAAGCAGAGTGTACCAGGAACCCTGGCTGAATGCTGGCTGTATCCAGCAGGCACTAACTACATACCCCAAGGGGGAACATGGGGTAGCACAGGAGAGCAGAGGCTATGGCTGCCTCGCCTCATGTCTTAGCTTGGATGCTTGCTAAATGCACCAACTTTCTGTGCCTCAGTTTCCCTGTCTGTCTAGCGGGGACACTACTATTTCTCGTTTCATAGGGCTGTTATGAGGAGTCAGTGGGTAGATCCACACAGAGCTCTCAGAATCATTTCTGGCACAAAGTAACTCTTATCTAAGGCTCGTAACCTCAACGTCTATTGTTAATTTGAGGGATTTCTGACATCATGGTGAGCCCAGGGGAAAAACTTTTGTTTTCACAAGTTGGTCAGAGGCTGTGAGTGCCACAAATTGAAAACTTTTTATTTAAAAACGTTGCTCTTGTCAGAGTTCCCTACCCAAATTAAAGCCTTTGGGGGCACGGAATGTTATATTAAACAAGGACCCAGTAGGGAAGGAGTGAAATAAGGAACAAACAAACAAATCACACAAGGGCACCAAGAACCACTGTGGACAAGCTGCAGGCCTTGAACAGAGACCAAAGCAAACACGAGCAAAGAGTTACGACAAGCAAGGGAAACATATTAACATTGAGGGAGCTTCGAAGTCTCAAGCTCTTCCCAAGCTCCATCTCTAAGCCTAATGGAGCTTGGAGTTTAAATAGATAGGTGACAGATGTTCCGGCACATCTGTGGGCCTCAGAGCTGCTGGGCTAACAGCAGGCTGGACAACACAGGCTGGTGATCTGCCGCCCGCAGCTTGTGGTGGCCTCTGGAAACCTAAGTGAATTCTGACCAGTGGCCCGCTGGAGACATGGGTGGGAGCAGGCTTCCACAGTGGTTTCTCTGGAGAAATCCAGAAAAGAAGCCTCAGAGCTCTGAAGTCATAGGATCCCCCTATCCAGGACCCTACCTCCAGCTGTTAGTGGGTAGAGACTACCTACTCAGTAGCCGTGCCCCTTGGCGTTTTAGGTGGTTCCCTTCTTCATCTGTCACCCTCCAAATGAGATATGGAATGTTGGGGATGGACTATGAGTTTGGGGGGGCAGCTTGACAGGGCTCAAGTCCTGGCTTGCATGCAGTGTGACTTCTAGCATATTGTTTAACCTTCCTGGGCCTCCAGTCCTCTGTTGTAAAATGGAAGCCATATATAGTGGGAACACTGAGTGTCCATACAGAACAAAACACCAGCCCCAGAACACAGTATTAGCAAAATAAATGAGGCCAGTTGCGGGGGATAGAAAATAGTCATACTGGAAGGAAAAACTACATAGAAAACATCAGACTTCCTTTTCGGAGTAAAAAAAAAAAACTATAAAAGATAGAAAGTTTGGTGTATATACGTGATCTATATGTACCCGTGCCCGCCCATGTCTTGAGAGAGTCTAATTTTGTATAGGATAGATTCAGCTAGAAGAATGAGCTTAAACCTAGGACTCTGAGCCTGACCCCAGGTCAGTGGCAGCCCTGTCCTGAACACACAGCCCCTACCCTCTGCGGCCCACTTTGCTGGGACACAGCCTGCAGTACTTGCTGATGCCGCTGGGGGGCTCTGCTGGCCTCCTCAGCACTCTGTCTAGCTGTTTCCCTAGGTGGGAGAGGGCCTAATTGTCTTTGTGCCCCCGCCCCATGTCCTGCATACCTTGTATCACTCTGCACTACTCCTGTTGAATGGGCCTCTGCTCCACCTGCCCATCTGGTGAGTAATTTTCAGCAAAGCCCTGTGACAAGTGGGTGACGGGAGAGCCTTGAGGAAGATTTACTTTGAAGACTTGCGTGTAAGCTGAACTTTTTTTTTCAAAAAAACAAAATTACCTTTCAAGAACTCTACATGGAATTTGCTATTTAAAGAACTTTCCTTGTGGACTGTTTGGAAGAATTGGGAGTAACGTTCTGGTGTATCTTTCCTACAAACTCTAATTAATAAACAAATACATCAGGAGACATGGGATACAGTGGAAAGGCCCTTAAGATAAAGGATCAAAAGCCATGGGTTCTGGCACTGAACAACCTTGAGGCTTTTGTGGAAGGGTGGGCGGAAAGAAATTATCTTGAGTTGAATCCCATCCTTGATGCTAAGAAACCACGGTTTTAGGATGTCTAGCTCTCAGGGTCTCAACATCCGTCTGTATGTAAGAGTGGTATGGACTCAGAGCCGTGTTAAGTGGCATTCTACTCTAGCCTTCTATGCTCTGTAGAGCAGGCTGCAAGAGTCATTCTTTAAACAAGCCACGAGAAGTCTGTAGGGGGGTGTGCGTGGCTGGGGAGGGCTTCCATCAGCAGACCAGGACAGAGACCATCAAAAAAGCTGGTTTAGAGCTGGAGAGATGGCTCAGAGGTTAAGAGCACCGACTGCTCTTCCAGAGGTCCCGAGTTCAATTCCCAGCACCCATATGGTAGCTCACAACCATCTGTAATGAGATCTGGCACCCTCTTCCGTATACATAATAAATAAATAAATCTTTTAAAAAAAGCTGGTTTATAGGGTCTTTAATTTTAACAAACTCAGTGGCCTTGACAGAAGTTCCTTCCACTGGTAGATGGCATTCTAGTTTGTTTCTCTGTTGCTGTGATAAAACTCTGACCAAAAGCAACTTGGGGAAGACAGGGTTTATTTGGCTTACATATCCAGGTCACAGTCCATCCTTGATGGAGGTGTGGGTCGGAACTCAAAGCAGGAGCAGAGACAGGAGCCGTGGAAGAAAGCTGCTTAATGGTTTGTTACTGATTCTGCTCAGCCTGCTTCCTTACACAAGCCGGGACCACCAGTCCAGGAGAGGCACCGCCCACAGTGGGATGAGCCCCCCCCCCCCATCAATTAGCAGTCAAGAAAACGCCCCACAGATGTGCCTGCAGGCAAGTCTGATGGAGGCGATACCTCAGCGGAGGTTCTCTCTTCCCATGTGTCTCAAGCTGACAACCAAGAATAGTCATTACAGATGGTAAACAAAATCTTCAAAACTGATTTCCCAGGGTGTGCAACTGAATGATGAGTTTGCAAACCCTTTTTCTTCTCTAGAGGTATATATGTACACATACATTCATATACGTAATTTTTATTTTGAAATAACTTCAGATTTAAAATAATTTCAAGTGATACATGGAATTCCTGTAGTCTTTAACTCAGATTCTTCAAATATTATACATATTAGTTTTAGCATCATTTTTCCTCTCCATATGTGTGTGTATTATCTATATATACACATATATGTATATGTATGCGTGCAGTCAACCCTCTATATCTGGGGGTTCTACTTATGAGGATTCAATGAAATAGAGATCAAAACTATCTGAAAAGATATATCTGTATGAAACACATGCATTAAACACTTTTTTCTTGGGATTGCCTGAACAGTACATGTAGAGATGTTTTAATATATAGGGAAGGATGTGTCTAGATTATACAAATAGTACATTTTATATAGGGGTTTTGGGGACCCACAGATTTTTGGTCTGATCTGGAGAAGACTGGAGCTGTCCTTCTGAGACACGGAGCGATGACTCTGTGTGTGTGTGTGTGTGTGTGTGTGTGTGAATGTAGTTTTTTCCTCCTTGGAAACATTGAGAATCAGTTACAGATAAAGCCCTCTTTTACCTTTGCATGCTTCCATTCATTTATCTTAAATCACGGATAGCATTTTTAAGAACCACAGTGCAGTCATCAAACCCAGGAAACTCACCTTGCTACTGTGCAACGCTGTGGTCACAATAATGGCCTTTACAGCAAAAGAAGAATTTTCTACTCTTTTTAAAAAAAATAATAAAAGTGGATCTATTAAAAGTTGCAGTTTTAAAAACAATAAAAGAGGGAAGGAAAGAGGTAAAAACTAGGAATTGCTACAGCTTGCATGGGGACCCATCTAATAGATCACATGGCTGCAGGCAGGTTAAGTGCTGGGCCAGTGTCCGGGAGCACAGATCTCTGTTTTTCCCTTAGAATGAAGAGACAGCAAAGCTGGGCTGGATCCCACAAATAAAGGTTTGAACCAAGGGTCTCCCTAGCCACGCAGCTCTCCTAGGACAAGAACATGGCTGGTCCCTAACAGGATGCCATGAAGAGACAGAGAGTGGGGGAACAATAACAAGAGGATCCACTCTCTATGTACAGAATGGATAACCTCACATAGAGAAATGCAGAGGTCTCAAGGAGGCTTGTTAGGGCTGAACAGTCCCAGATGTGGACCTCAGCACCAGTAATTACCAGCTCCGTGCCTCTGGGCTCGTCACTACCCTCGTTTGATTCAGTCTTCCCATCTGAATAATGGACTTCTGAGGATGCAATCACTGACATGTTGTAGACACGCTGGTGTTTCTGCTTCCTAGCCTGTCTGTCACAGCACTCCCTTTAGTCAGCCAGAACTGGGAACTCAGATTTGAAGGCTAAACTTGTAATGGTATCATTTCATATATAGACTGCCCAGAGTAAGTACAATTAATAAAAAGAGGCCCAAGGGCTGGAGTGGGGCTTCACAAAGCCACAGACATTTTTCCAGAGCAGCTGAAATCAATGAACAACGAACAGCCAGTGTGCTTGCAGCCTGTCAGGGGCAGTGCATAGGTCATGCATATTAAGATATGAGGGCCAGAGCAATCAAATCTACAAACCTACAAACCTTCTGGTGGTTCCAAATGGCTCCAGCTGCTTCTCATGTGAGGAGCTCTGTGCACCTGCCTGAGTGAAGGGCAGCCAGACTTTACTTAGTTAACAATGATGAATGAACATCCTAAACATTTGGCTGGGCCATCTTATACTCAAGCAATAAATATTTATCAAGCCTCCACTGTGCTACTAAATAAACTTTGGGCCACACAGAGCTGGGTTGTATGTCATAGTTTCACCCCGTATTCCAACAGCCGAGGTAGTGTGAAGTCCTGGGTCACATGACTGAGTTGGGGACCTCCAGAGAAGAGACATGACAGAGAATCCCGTGATCTTCTTGGGTAAGTGGGCCCAGTGTGACTGGGTATTGGACAATGGCCAGGAAAGGCATTCTGGCAAGCAAGGCCAGGTCCAGGCCTTGCCCCTTAAAGCTGGGATTTCCATGGGAGACTTTTCTATCCACAAGCTACACAATGAAAAGTGGAGATGGTGGTCATTTTCCCCAAGAGGCGGATGTTTGAGAGCCTCTGGTTCTGGATAGCACACCTCCAGCCTATGGATGAGATTTGTGGTGTTTCTGAAGTAACACTCTGATGATCAATTTTACATGATCATCCAACTCTATCACTCCACGGAAGATTGCTCATGTAAATGTGAAACTACTGCCTACTTCTGAGACATGTACCTAAAATTTCAACCAGTTAAATAAGACTGATGTTGAGGAAAATGACAGTCTTCTACCGCTGCATTAGGACTAATCATTTCAGAACGTGGTACCATAACTCATTTATGGAAACAGAGAAGTTATTCCCCAAACAAGTGATAAAGGGAACGGACTCGTAGTTATACCAGGAAAATGAGGCCTCATATTAATACTTCCTAACTTCCCTGAGCTCCAGAGGCTCCTCCACATAAATCTGCCTCACAGATTATTCTGCCTCACATATTTTTATCTATTGCAAATAAAGTTGAATTTGGAAGATTGCCTCAGTCATTACACTTCATTTCCATTTATTTGGGCATCAGAACAACCATCTGAGGCTTCCGCTAGCCAACAGGTAACTGAAGAGCTCCTGTAAGGACCTTAGATTAGTGACTAAGAGATACAGCTGGTCTGGCCTGTCATCAGCCTGTCACTGAATGGCTCTTCTCGGGAAGGGGTTCCCAGAGTGAGAGACCCAGCTCGTGTGACGGTGTCCACAACACTGCACAGGATTGTTCTTATAAAATCCTTCCGGTCTGGAGACTATATATGGCCTTCACATATTGCCTTAGATAAAAGCAGTCAGTTCTTCACTAGCTGTAGTCAAATATTTATACCTCTGACCCTTCAATGAACTCACCTTGCCTCAATATGCCACTTGGTTTATTAGTATTGTTGATGGCAGCTAAATGTACAGAATAGCTACTACTTGGCATACGATCTTTTGATAGCCTGGCACTTTTCCCATTATTCAGATGGAAAAACCAGGGTTGATGAAAGTTATGTGACTTGCTTATAGCCCTATAGCTCTTTGGTGGTAGAGCTGGGAATAAAAAACTTTGTCTAGTGGACTCAAAACCCCATATATCTAACTATTAGGTAGACTGCATTTCAGAACCCACACTAGAGGATCTCCAGAAGAGAATCCAGAAGGAGAAGAGCTCTGGGTGTATTGACCCTGGGAAAGAAGGGTGGCCAATGAGAGGAAAGGCAAATTCAGCATGGAGGAAAAATTATTGGCTCATTTGGACCGATGTTAAACCAGAATGATGCTAGGAAGAACAAATCACACAACTTTAGAGCTAGGGTCAGACACCCATCCTTGTGACACGTCTACTTGGGACCCAGCTGTAAGAGTGGTAGAACAAGACTCTAAGAATGACAGGAATAGCCTCAACCTAAGCTACAGGCGTGTTTGCTAATGGTTATGCTATGAGGTGACGTTTGACCCCTTGTCCTTCTGGGAACATCACCAACTTTGGAAAAGTCCCATGCAGAGAAGGGATCATTTGAAACCCTTAGCTGCATGCACTGAGAGGCTGAGTGACAGGAGCCAGAGGAAGAATTACCAACCTCCCTGCGAATCTGGCTCCGAGTACCATGCATTAAGCCAACGAGTAAAAATCATTATGAAGTTTTTGCTGAAAGGGCAAGTGTAGAAAAACATGTTTCTAAACAGAATAACAGTCTTTGCCATTTTTTCCAACTTGCATACCATCTGGAAATTCTGATTTTTTTCAAAGGGTAGGAAAGAAATGTGCTTCAGGCACAAATAAATGTTTACAGCTGAGTTATAAACCGAGAATGGTAGGGCTTAAAACAGGCAGGCTGGTGGTGATGGAGCTCAAAGCTGCAGGAGACAAATAATGCTTGGGGATCTGGCCAGCGTGTATTACACATCGGCCCCTTGGAAGGGGAAGTCTTGCTTCCCATTGACCTCATCCAGTGAGGGACACAAACGTCACCCGGGACTTGTGTTAATTCTTAGAAGGTAAAGGGAGGGAAATGAAGTAGCATTATTGTCTGTCTGTCTTGCCATTCTGAAAGCAGCCTTCCCTTTTGGACAGCTCAGAATCTCATTGGAAGTGGCAGCCTGTGGAGATGTAGTAAATGGACCAACCAAGAGAATTGATGGTGACTTGAATGACGACAATGTGTGTCAAGTGCATGTTACCACAACAGTGCTCTGCAAGAGCTATCTCATTTATGCTGGACTACAAGCTTGTCAAGGAGTGCCATTCCACAGATGAGAAAGTCAAGGCTAGGAATGGATAAATGATCTGAAAAAGTAAGGTCAGCTCAGTACACAGGGATGTAGCTGGCATTTGTGTTCAGCCAAATCAGTGCCAGTATTCTACACTGATTTACAGGATTTTTCAAAGAGAGTCATGAAGTGTACATGACCAGTGCTTGGTGAAGAAAGAGAAATAGAGGTGTTGGGATACTGGAATCCTTAATTTGGGTACAGGAAAGGTTCTAGAGAAGTAGAAATAAGTTTGGAAATGATGTGGGAGAGTCATTAACAGTTTTCTTTTATTAAAGGGTAAAATCACAAATACTGCACCTGTTTGCCTCCACAGTCATATGGGCCTGGCTATGCACCAATAGAGACTGTCACCATGATGCGTGGTCAGCCAGATTTGGTCCATGAGATGTAGTTTGCTAACTCTAGTGACACAGAGGACATTAGGAATACAAAATGACTGATGGGTTTTGAGAATGATCCATGAAATTCTACTTGAGACTATATTCTTTCTTAAGATCAGTACACAAACCCAAAGCCAGTGACATGCCCTAGTAAAGCTCTTGTATACCTTATTTCTGGGCACAGGCAATCAAGCTGGATCCCTTTATGCTATCTGACTAGGTCAGAATACTGTATCGAATCTTCATTCTCAAGGCTTATCTAATCCCAGATCTATAGAAAAAGCACTCTGTGTCCCACTAATGAAGATGTATGAGTTCATTCCTTTGAACATAGAAATACACACGAGATGGTGAGTGATTCTGGCAGTCCACGTGTAACTCTTTCTCGATGTGGAACCCAAGACCATCTACGTTAAGGTTTAATTGAAAGAGATTGGAAGAAAAATAAACCACAAACAACAGTAAATGGAAAAGGAAGAGGAAGACACAGCCCCAAGAATACACTCTCCTAACTAATGAAGGGAGAGCTCTGTTTCCACTATCATATCAGAGTGTGGAGGCTGTCCTGTCTATTAGATGCCTCCCCAAACCTGCACAATGTAAATACTCCTGCAGACCAACTAATGAAATCTCTATCGATAGACCATCTTAGATGGGCCTCACATGCTCGTGTTTTGCTTACATTTTAATTTGCTCCTGCTGGATACTTACCCAGTAATTGCTTAATAAGATTAACCTCCCTGGCAATGTGTGGTGAATCTTGATTAAAACATCGGAGTGAAGGATTATCCTATACCACAAAAAATTGAGGGGGTGTTATTTAATTAACTTATTGCCAATATGTCTTGATTGTCTCTTTGAAACAGTGGGAAAGTGGTCGATGGGAATTGATTTGGGTTATCTAAATGTATAGAATTGGTGAGTGAGGAATGGCCAGGTCACTGGGTCTAGAAATTCAAATCTCAAGTCACTCAAGGACATTAACAATCTTTCCTGTCACGTTACAAGACTTCCTGCCTTTAAGCTCTAAGAGGCAATCTGGTATCTTCAGTCATCACCTGAGTACTGCTTGGGCATTTGGAAAGAAAAGGTATTGAGTTTTATTTCATTTTTAAGCAATTTTGAAATTTCACCCTTTTTATAAAAACCCAATGGGCAAAACCCACAGGACAATGCTTCGGCAAATAGTCTCCCTGTCCCATAACTCACTTGGAAAAGATGAGAAGCGGTGGTGTCATACAGATTGTACTCTATGTTTTAAGGCACACAGAATAGGAAAGGCGAAGACTCTGGTCTTTCCGAAGTCACAATGAAAAGGAAATGCTCATTTGTTACCTTAGAGCAGTGGTTCCTAATGTGTGGGTCGTGACCCCTTTGACAAATTTTTATCTCCAAAAATATTTACATTATGATCCATAACAGTAGCAAAATTACAGTTATAAAGTAGCAATGAAAATAATTTTATGGTTGGTAGGGGTGGGGGGGTGGGGGTGGGGGTGGGGGGTGGGGGGTCACCACAGCATGAGGAACTGTATTAAATGGCCGAAGCATTAGGAAGGTTGGGAATCACTGCCTTAGAGACAAATATTCCTAAGGCTTGCTCTCAAAGGAGTTTTCCTCAATTGCCTGACTATGATGGTGTGGGATGTTCAAGGGACATGGACCTGGGAAATGGGGCATAAAGACACAAGGAAGAGGGGCTAGGTTCATTTCTAAAGGCCTGTGAAGATCACGGGGTCCCGAGGTGAAGGTTACTAATTTAAAAGCATCCGTGCACAACTTCAGAATGCTTCTCTCTCTCCCGCCCATGCCTGACGGGATGAACTGCATCTTTACTTTCAACTGTGCGCGCTGATTTGTCTGAAAGGAAGGGGGTGTTGACTTGGTGTTAAAGAACAGTAATGGGTAAATGTAGCAGAGACTCCCTGCAGGTGGACTTCTAAGAGCCACCCGATTGGTACTTGGCGCTGAGGTGATTCTTCATGCTAGGGGGCTCACTGGTGTACCGTGGGTCATTTAACAGCGCCCCTGGGCTTAGCCCACTAGTTACACCTCCTCCAATTGTGACAGTTAAAAAAAAAAAACAAAAAACAAAAAACCCAAAAACCCTTCCAGTCATTGTCAAATGTCTCCCAAGGGGCGAAAATGAGAGGCACCGTTGTCAAGGAAAGGGGAAGGAGTGGGGTCAAGTACTGGAGGTGAATAGATTTCAGATCTGAGGACAGTAAATTCGGCTCTGGGCTTTGTGGTCAGTTAGCGCAGAACATGGTCAGTTAGGGTGAAATATCCTCTTTATTTTGAGATCTGGTTTTACCTACTCAATAATGGAAAGAATATCATTTCATCCTCAGATAAAACTTTTTCATGCTTACTTAAAGGTAATTTAGCGTTATGATTATGACAGATGAGAAGGCTGATTCTTAAAGACTGGATAAAAAGGCAGAAGTCATACCTGAAGGTGTAGGGCAGCTCTGGGGAGAACGATTTAAAGACCGTTAGCATATCAGGGTAAGGAATACACACCCGAGGCAGGGGAATGCTAGAGTCTTCTCAGCAGAAAGCACGAGGTACAAGAAAAGCCAACCTCCTGTCCAGAGATGCACATTGCACAGACCTGAATTCAAGTTTGTACCAGTCCTGTGTCCTTGGGTGAAGTTTCTAGAATATTCTGGGCCTGAATGTCTCAGAGTTGGTTTTCCTACTTTTGGAGCTGAAGTTACGTTATGCTCTGCTGGGCATAGGATAGATACCTTATAAAGGCTCCTTCCCTTTCCCTTAAAACGTTCCTGTGGTGTATTCTAAAAAAACAAAACAAAAGGTGTGTGTGTGTGTGTGTGTGTGTGTGTGTGTGTGTGTGTGTGTGTGTGTACACTGGTGACTAAGAAATAGTCACTGAATAATTATGTTTGGAGAAGCCCGTTCCATACAATTCTGGATGGGATTTCCAGCCTGAATTACTCAAATGCCATCAAATCACCAATCGCCAGCCCTGCTAGCTGCGCCATTGGCCTCTCCTGTCTTTTAATTGCTCCTGTCCCCACCTCCCCATGGTTCTGTTTTTCTCTTCTCTTTTTTAGCACCTTGTTAGCACCTATTTTTCTCCCCTACAAGAATACAGTGATTGCCTCAATGAACATTTCTATTGTCCTCCTCACTGCTCTGGAAAGGGAAGCTTTGTTGCCGAGTTGTCAAAACTCCTTTCTATTCTCCCCCAAAAGCAGAACAGCTCTGTCTCTCTCTCTCCCTCTCTCAAGGCAAGCCAGGCGAGCCTACTCCCCGGGGAGGCTGTATCTCTCCTTGTGGGAGAGGGACCAGGCTAGTGGCTTGTACTGCCAGCTGCTTCCTGACTTCTGATTAGGCAGGTTTTTGCTGCTGCTGCTGCTGCTGCTGCTGCTGCTCCAGCTGCTGCTGTTGCTGCTGCTTCTGCTCAGGCCTTGGGATGCTTTCAAGCATGCCACACGGTGCCAGTTGCTGTAGATAGCATAGGTATGCACACTGCTTGGAGCAGGCTCTGTGCCAGATTCAAGTGACTCCAGCCAAACACAGCTAACAGACAGGAACAGCAAACAGCTTTTAAACGTGGGCACCTATGAAAGGCAGTCATTTTTTTTTCCCTTTCCTTTTCTTTTTCCTTTTTTTTTTTGCATGCCTTCCAAGATTTGGATTAAAAAAACCTGAAGCAGCTGGCGAGAGCCCTGAATTTTCCTGTGACCTCAATAGGGCAAGCAGCAGCTGGAACCTCACCTTTGCCTCCAGATGGCACTGTTACCACATCATCGTTTCCTGGTAAGCCGGTCCTTACGCCATTGTTAAAGGTGTGTCCATCTGCCGGCTGGAGTTGCCAATTGAGTCCGAGCAGATGCATTGCTGCAGGAGAGACAAAGTAATGAAAATATGAATAGATAATTCAGCAATGCAAATGTCAAGGGGGAGGGCCAGGTGCCTTTTTCCAAGCAATTGCCTTTTAAGGAAACTGCAGTTCAAAAATGGCTTGCCCCAGGCCTCCAGGATCAGCTAAATACAGAAAGTGGCAATCCAAGAGTTTCTGCCTCCTTTGCTCTGGAGCAGCTGCCAGCCTGGGGGGCAGCACCCCTCGTGGGAAGTGGAGGAGGGAGGGGACACGTAGGTCTGCGCTTTCAGGATGGGCTACTCTATCACTTGTCTGCTTGCCCTCATACCTGCTTTTAGACAGGTGCACGGACAAAGGCTGGCTTCTCCCAGCTACTCAACATGGGAGTCAAGGTCAAAAACAAGGCTCCACTGCTGCCATCTGACTGGCCCTGAAATGCCAGCACAGCCAGAGGTCTCTGCAACTGCATTGGCCCACTTAGAAGCATGCCTACCTAACCGTGCCAAACTTTTTTTGCCCCTCTCTTTTAGCACATTGTGGAAATGCTTAAGGGTGTGTGTGTGTGTGTGTGTGTGTGTGTGTGTGTGTGTGTGTGTGTGTGTGTGTGTAATAGTGGTAGAGCCTTTTCCAGAAAAAAAAGCAAAACAAACAGTATTATTCTGTTTCCCCCGAGTATGAAATGAGACAGAGATGGGATGCCCAGAAGCACTTGCTCTCAGGAGACAAGCATGTTTTCAGAGGTCGATTTCCATGTATACCTCACCCTCCAGGCAGCCTTCTAGTCTTGTTACTTAGCTTGGGCAGAGACCCAGTTAGTTTAGAAAACCCAGTGTATCATCCATCCCCGATAGATCTTGGTTTTATTGTTACGGAGGAGAGGGAAACACCTGTGTTGTTTCCAAGCCCTCATCTAAGAAATGCTTCATTTGTAAATAAATAAGGAATCCATTCCCCTGCATATTTCCCACACAAACAATGACTGTGCCCTGTCTGTCTGGCATTTCAATGGGCACAGGTTGATGCCTGTTGCCACATTCACAGCTCGGCAGGAGAGAAAGGGCTGTTGACAGGAAAGTTCTGAGTTTGACGTGGGGATGGGAGAAACAATTAACCACAGGAAACACAATTAACAATGCTTAGGAAATTGTTCACATAGCAATTAATTCTGCATGCCTACCACCACTTAAAGTCAGGCTGCATTCTATTAAGGTTAAAATCCCATCTTCACACAATACCGCTTAGATTGATGGCTGCAGATTAAGGTGGTAAGGTACCTGGCAGAGTATGTGTCTGCTTTTTTCTCACCGGCTTCTCCACCTCAAAACCACATTTCCCATCTCTACATTTCCATGAGGTGCACGGCCCACGGTCGCAACTTTCCCAGATGATAAATACTAATAAGAATAAGTGACATTTACTGTACTCTTTCCGTTGAGGTACCACACCTAATTTTCTCCTGCAGTTTATCCGTTATATGTAGGTCACTTACTTGAAGAGACCAGAGTCTATTGCCTCAAATAATGACATATTTTCACCATACAGAGGTCAGGAAATGAGAAGTAATCGTGGTTGCTTCAAGATAACGATACCTTCTGATTTGTAATTACCAGGTGAAGGGAGCCAAGGAATTAGCTGTTTCAAAATGATTTTTCAAAAAAAAAAAAAAAAAAAGAAAGAAAGAAAAAGAAAAAGAAAAGAAAAGCCCGATACCATTGGGTTATTGGAGCTCGCCTGGAGCCATCTGCTGCTTTGGAGGAGGGTCCCTGAGTGCTGAGACAGATGCCACCACCAAGCATCACAGGTGCAGCTAGGGCCCCAGCCTAACAGAGCTTTGATGCTCATGTCTGTGAAAAAGCAGTGGGTCCTGGCAGGCAATGACGACAGCCTCCCCAGTGCCCTACCCATGTGCAACTGCCCCCTTCACACGCTGTTCACGCCTGTCACTCCAAGGTATAGGGTCCATTTCCATCGCCAGCTTCGGGAGAATAGTAGACAGGACGGCAATCTTACTGAGCGTAAAGGGGACACTCCTCATAACGCCATCTTCTGTTTTCAAGGATGTCTTCCCTCCTGCCTCCTTAACTTTTCTTTTTCTTTCTTTGTTTCTAGTGGAGCTCTTTATTATTGTTATCATTATCATCATCATTAACAAAAGTAATCAAGCAATAGCATGAGGTCGGAGGGGTTAGGGAGAGAGAATGGGCGCCACTGCTCGGACAACTCTGTGAGTGAATAGGAAAATAACGCGAGATAAAGACAAGGAAAGAGGAAAAGCCCAATCACTGAGCATGAGACCTGGCCACCAGCAGAATCTCTGTTCAAAGATGAAACTCAAGTTCAGGCAAATTTCCCATCATTGAGCTGAATGCTAAGTGAGGATGGCTACCTTTACTTGTGTTGGGGGAAGGGCATCTGAGCAGGCTTTTGCTGGCTTTTTTTTTTTTTCTTTTTTCTTTTTTTGTATGTGTTGGCATTCTTGATCAGCTGTTCATTCCTTGGACTTGAGGAAGAAAATGAGACTGTAGTTTTGGCCTGTGGGAACAGACTAAAGTGTCCCCGGGATAGAGACCCAGGGGAGCTGGGAACTAAATGAGTCTCCTGACTAAGGAGAGTTCTTCTTCTCCTTCTCCGTCTCCTCCTCCTCCTCCTCCTCCTCCTCCTCCTCCTCCTCCTCCTCCTCCTCCTCCTTCTGCCAGCAGCTGACTGGTTCTACGGTTTGGGCTAAGGAATCATCCCTCCACCCATCTCTCCTTTTCCATTTTGTGAAAGTTCCCTTCACAGGTGGAGTAAAGGCAGCTTGCAGGGGCCAGAGGGGGTTATGCCTAGCTCCGCGGAAGAACTGGCAGTGTCAAACTTAGACAGCACATCCACATTTATTAGGACAGGAAATAGTATGTGGGGACATACTTGGATGCTTGGACTGTAGAACATTATATTCTTCTAAAAGAAACAGTGTGGAGGAAGAGGGAATAAGGATGGAATATTATGGGTAGCAAAAGGGACTAGAGTATAAAGAGAAGGCTATTTTGATCCTCAGTATATCATATACCTGCTGTCAATCACTGAGCTCAACGTTCACGCACTGACATAAACATTATCTTAAAGAGTTCCAGGTAGGTACAATCATGACACTCACTCACAGATGAGGGACGCACTGACTATGAAGTTCTTACCACTGGCGGGATCAGAGTAGAACTATGCTGGGGATGTGGTGCCTCTTTTACACTTCATAGAGATCTGGCGACAAAGTCCATGGGAAAAATGACACCTCAGCCCAAACTTGTTTCTGTCTCAGAATTCATGATCAGTAAAGTGTGGTCATTCGCTGTATGTATCATTGCTGCCTGGGGGAGCTTTGATTCCTTTTTGCTGTTGATTTCAGAGGGGGCTTTGTGACTTGCAGTGTTTCCTGCATTACATAGCGATCCTAGAACCTGAGTAAAAAGGCCGCTGGGCAGAGCTAGCTGTGGTTGGCAAGTGTCAGAATGCAGAGTGGGGGGAAGTAATGAATTGTTAAGGCAGTGAACCAACTAGAGTTTAGGGTTGTTTGTTACAGCAGCCTGGCCTAGTCTACCCTGACTGATTATTCAGTTATGAAGAAAAGGAAAGAGGACATGTTTACAGAATAGATCTCTGTGAAATCTTTAAATATTATCAGGCCAAGAGCCTTTCTGAAATCCAGACAGGAAATTAACACCTGTTTGGGGTCATTATGCCTATTTCCATGGACAGCAAAATATTTGAAAAATATAATACCTTCATCTTTTTTTTTTTTTTTTTTTTTCTGTTACCAGAACCAGACTAGACAGCTGAGAAACCTTGGGATAGCCACGGTTATCGCTTCTTCATCTCAGTACTTCACAGAAATGCCCATCACTTTACATTTTACTGGAGGAGCTATCCTGGCTGCCCTGGGATGGTTCCTTCTCCTCCTCCTCTGAATGCTCCAGCAGCAGCTCATCCCAAAAGGTCTGGTTCAGACCATGTTAGGGTCAGAAGTGAAATGAGTTCTGGAAGTCCTCTTCTCCACATTACCCGCCCCCACTGACAGCCGAAATGTACAATTCATCATGACTTGACAGGCTCTACTCCAGAGAGACGCTGGGATGGAACACCGGGCTGCCATGGGTCAGCAAGGATGGGCTGGGGAAGGGCTTCAAGTGGGAACTCATGGAACCAGGTGGCATCTGGGAGACCAGCCACTAAAAGCAGAGCCAGCAGCCAAACCCTGATGTATCCCTCAGCTAACTGGAGAGAACCTTTCCAGGGTGTTGAAAGGACCTAAGGCCACACGGTAAGACCACACACAGATGCCAGGTTTTTGCAAGAACAACAGTCAGACCTCCTTGCAGGTCCATTAATAGTTTCCCATTGAAGTTCCTGTGTTTAAGTGACAGATGGGCTCCCAAAGAAAACAACCAGAGAGCAAGCCTAGGCTAGAGAAAGCAGGTTGCTTACAGGTGACAGAATTCTCTAGTCAGCACAAGGACATGGAGAGGCCAGGCCTTGAAAAATGGCAGTTTCCAAAAGAGGTTGTCTGAAATCGTAATTAGGGTATGTGTGGACCCTGCTGGGTGCCATTTAGAACCTTCTATGTTCATTGGCTGGCAGAGGCTCAACCTGACAAGAGAGTCAATCAATATGTCAGCAATACTTCACCGAGAGCTGTTCAACCCCTGCTTGTCAAAGAGGACAAACATGGAAGCCACAGATGCTCTGTGTTTGCTGAGCAGGCCCCCAGGAGCAAGGGGTATCTTTAAAGATCAGGCCTGTCGATATGTAACCCCGGGGAGGAGATTGGACTCTCCCTTTGAAAATGTAAGACTGCAGGCCAAGCAGAGCCCCAGGAGGGAAAGGAAGGTGCCAAGCCTGCTGGGTCTTGGGGCTCAGCATGCAGGCAGATGCACAGGGCCTTTGAGCTGATGTCAGAGCGCATTCAGAAATGGGAAGGCTCTGGGAAGGGTCAGGGCTGGATCTCCTTGGCTTTGCACCAGCCAATTAAGCCCACAATGCCAGGACTCCTGTGGGAAACAGCAGATTCCCAAGGTGCCCCTGCTGAAAGGATGGAACCTGCTGAGAGAGGGCTGAGCAGGGGTAATGCTCACAGGGCTAACCCTGAAATCACTGGACACTGTAAAGGCACCTTAGCAGTGAGCAGGGAAAAATCAACACATGCAAATGAGCATCTTCAGCCATGATGATGATTCCCATTTATTTTGACAACGTGCCAGGGACTGGGATAATTACTTTAATGGCAGCATTTATTCATTATTTATCATTTGGCAAATATTTATTGAGCTCACACTGTGCATCGAATTGTGTCCTGGCCCTGGGAATAATGCAGTTGGCAAAACACAATCCCTGCTTTCATGGAACTTACATTCTAGTGGGATACAGAGAAACTAAACATGTGTGAAAAGCAGAGTAGAGGGCCAGGCGTCCAGAGGGGCAGGGGATGGGGAATGCAAAGTTCTTCTCTTTCTTCTCCTTTGGCTGTTAATGGAGACTGGTCAAGGGTAGTGTCGTGATGGGTAAGTTCACACAAAGACATCGGCAATGGCATGGCAGTTCCCACTGACATGGAGGACCAGCCATCCAAGCCAGAGTCTAGCAAGCAGGAAAGGGAAGTGGAGGGTAGACAATGTTGGGGGAGAGTAGATACCTTTGGTGGGACTCTGTTTTTTTGTTGAAGCATGTCTTTTGAAGGGGAAGAAAATCCTCTGCATCCTACTGATGTCCTATCACCATAGGAAGCATCTCAAAGTAATTCGTATTTTACAGAGATGAACATTGACCTTTAGAGAGGTTGACTTGTCCAAGGTCACACCACCACCATCAACTGGGGGATCTGGGACCCACACCTTGATGTGTTTCACCTCAGAGTCAGAGTCCCAAGCCCCCTTGCTGTGCTGACTCCAATTTGAGATATCTCCCGACCACCTCCGAGGACATCTCTATTTTCTATTGGAATAACTGTTTCAAGACGGAGCAGGGCAGGAAGGTTCCAGAACTCTTTCTGTGAATGTTGCCTAAGTCCACTCAGGAACAGGTACCTCTCGCAAGCAGACATTCATCCTCCATGAATACACTATGGTCGGTCGCCATTTTGCTGTTTAACATAAAGATCCATCATTGCCAATATAAAACGGAGGACTAGTCACTTCAGCTGCCTGGCTGGCTGACATTTGCTTGTGGTGGCTTTTTCCTGGGCCAGTCTGCTCCTCACCCTCAGGGGCGTGGTTGACTGACCATGGCACTTCTCTCTCTCTTTGTGGAGAGGAGTGGGCTTCTGCAATGCCTTAATAGCACCCTTTTACGAATGCTGTTGCAGCCAGAACTACCTTTCGCAGGAAAGAGGCGATGCAAATAAAATCACGAGGAATAACATTCTCGAAAATGCCTTAAGACTTAAAAAAGGAATTAAAAAAATTTAAATCTCAAAGGAGTGTTTTTTTTTTTTTTAAATCCCTTTTTAAAAATCCTAACTGCCTCGGTGAAATGGTTTTGCTTATTTTTCCCAGACAGTGTAGCAATACACTGAATGGAATAAATTTTCAAAGCGTCACATGGAAGGGACGCCCACAAATCCCTTTACCAGTAATGGGATTTGCGCACCTAGCTCTTGAGAACGCTGGGGAAACTTATTTGCCTCCGTCCAACTTTCAGCGCGCAGCTTCCAAGATGCTTGCAAAGCTCAGGACCAGGGACTTACCCAGAAGAGAGATGGAGGAGTGATCCCAGAATCCTGGCAAGACCACTTGAATGAGAGGGGGCTTTGGGGAAGACAGCCACTGCCTGCCCATCCCCTCAGGCGCTGTCCTAGTCCCTCCTTGGCCCTAAAGCATCCTCAGCAAGGACTGTGTCTGTCACCTTCTGTCCCTCTCCAAAACAGGGAGGCTTTCCGTCACCCCGTGCACATCTGCCGGGAGGACAAGGTGACAGTTCTGTAAGGCAGCTCCGGGACCAAGGAGCAGTATGTTTTCCAGGCAAGAAGAATCTACGCAGAAGGACCTGCACATTAATCTCTTCTTGTGACAGGCTCAGGACAGTACAGTGAGTAGGAAGTGGGATGAGATTAATCAATTCCTGTGTTTGGAGGAAACAAACAGGGCTCGTTGCAGCTTCCAGATGTGTCGGGTCATGGAGTCAGTGTCGTCCTCACTCCTCTCCCTCCAGCCCCTGTGGCAGGGGCTCGGCAGGTGGCCTCAGCTGAGAGTGTGGGCGTGGTGTGTGGTGTGCTGAGCTGACCTCTAATGACACCCTCCCTCCCCAGCAGCACCAAGAAAATCAATACCCAAGACAGACACACGCTCTCAGCCACTCTTTTTCTCCCGTGCAGAGTGCCTGGAATATATTGGTTGCCCATGCCGGTCAGGCAGCCCATTGTCCATGGCGTCTATGCATCCTTGTCCAGATAAACACACGCCCAGAGCCGTCAGCCACACGGGTGCCATTTCCCACCCAGACCACTCCGGTCTTGATGCTATTTTTCCCCCCCAGAAAGAAATAAAATAAAAGCCTTTCTTTCCTCAAGAAAGCGCCTGTGTGATCAAAACACCTTTAGAGAATGATAATATCCGGAGGTTTTATTCGCCAAATAAATCATGGTCTGGAGTTTTAAGAGCTTTTGTGACAACAAAACATAGGCCCACAATCCCATGCATATACACACACACACACACACACACACACACACACACACACACACACACACACATATATATATATATATATATATATATATACACACATATATATATATACCTAGACATTTGTCCCCACCCCAGCTTGTCATTCAGTGTTGACAACCCAAACAATATGTATCTTTTTCTTTCTTTCTTTCTTTCTTTTTTCTATTTTTAAGAATAGCAGCACCCAGCAGCCCTGTTAAAGGGGGGACAGATCCATGAGACCACCGTACAAAGGCAAGGCGAGGGGCGGCACGTGGCAGGCGGCCATAGGAATCCTAGGAAGCAGGCACATGAATGTTTTAGAAGATAAGATGTCATATCGATCGGGAGATGTGCAATGTGAGCTGGAACAAAGACAGAGAGAAGTCTCCCGTGAAACAGCCGCCCGCAAGGGGGAGTGGCTAGGGGGTCAGTCCTGTGCTAGTGACAGCCCTTGCCAGACTGAGCTCTGGGCCAGTTTCTTCCTTTGGTGGAAGCAAGTGAGGGGACAGAGAGGGCTGGGATTCATTTTCCCTCCTCATATGCGTAGGCAACCCCCCCCCCCCCCATAGATGGTACCTAAGAGTCTTCTGGCTTGAACTCTGAAGCCCACAGACAGGCAGCCTCTGCAATGGAAGGCATGCCACGAATCATCTGTTAATAACATTAATCCAATGGAGAGGCAGCAGGATCCCTCCTGATCCTCCATTCATAAGCAGAGCTCTATGATGAATGGCATCCAGGTCAGGGCTTTAAAACCAGAGGCTGGAATCCCCTTCTTGGAGGACCCAGTGGTCAACACAGACGTGCTTCTGCCTAGAGTGAATCTGGGTGTGGATTCTGTACTTTTTTTTAGAACTGAGAAAGGAGTTGAGGAGTTGAGGATGTTGAACAAATCCTATATGTAATTCTCATTTCAATCTGGCCATTTGTTCAGCAAAGCCAAATTAGGCACACAGGGAGGCTGCCAGTGTCCCTTTCAATTTTTAATTTTTGACATGGTTAACTCAAGATTTTTTTTTTTTAAACTCAGAATTGGAAAAAAAAAAAAAAGCTGCATTAGCAAATTGGGCTTGATCTTTCCCTTAAATGGTTTTTAGTTACGCGGGTTTCAGATAGCTAACCTGAAACGTTTAAAACTTGATTCTGATAGAGAGAAACATCATGTTGGAAAATTCCTTCTGTTTCCCAGGGCCTGATGAGGTCTCAGGGAAGGAAGTCGGGGAGCACAAGGGCTTCTGCACTGTGCTCTACTTGATATCAATACAGGCAACTTAAAAGAATAGAGCCCACTGGGAAGAAAAGACAGGGCAAATTCTTTCTGGAACATAAGCTATCTGTACCCATTTTTTTTTTTTAAAGAGTCACACTTTCATCTGCAATTAGATAAATGACACAATTGGATTTATTTTGAGTTAGTGACAATTTATTTAATAGAGCTAATTTGAAGGGTTTTATGTGACACTCAAGTCACACATGCTTCCTTTCTGCTGAAGGTACACGCTTCTCTCAACAGGCCGTGGCACGGCAGGATGCTGTGACATTTCTGGCTTCTACAGAGCATCATGATGAGGCAGAAAGGCACTGGGTATGGTGCATCCTAAACCTCCCTCTCTCTCCCTACAGTTGTGTTCCTGGCCTCCATTGTAACTCTTGGAAGAGTTCAAGCCAAGCAGGGCCCAGGACACCCCCTAGGTGGGACTGGCATCTCCTCTAGTGACCGTGGTATGGCTTCAACCCCAGTTCATTCAAGAGTTTAATCCCCAAGGTCTTAGGTGAGTGGTATTAACAGAGTGGAAACTTAATCCATGTGTTTAGAGATGATGCCTTTGAAAAGTGATTCAATAAGATAGGTCACTAGGGTAGCACTCTGTGACTGAATCCCGGTGGCTTCACAAAGAAAAAGAGCAACCGTGTAGACAGAGAAACACATACACCCCCGCTGTGTTACGTTATGGCATAGAGGTCCATCTCAGAGCCGAAGGCATGCTGCTTGGACCTTGAACCTTTAGAATGGCGAGTTCAAACAAGCCTCTCATTTTTATAACATAGTCTGCTTCAGGTATTTTATTACAGTAAGGGGGTACCAATGAATACAACCAGCTTGGGGCAGGTCTCCAGGCCCTGCATATTCGGAGGCAAAGAAAGATGAGCTCATTTGTGAAGTTGCATATCATTGTCATTTCTTACTGTTTTTAGGTAGAGGTTTCGATCTAGGGTCTCCTACTTAGCTCCACTGTACGTAAACGCATAAGCTGGTTTGGAGATGGTATGTTATTTTTCCTGTTTTGCAAAAGGAAAGGAAGCTTCTCTATTCAGACGGCATCTCCAAGGTCTGTGGCTGCTGGGGATTTTCTTTAATTTGCTAAATATGGCCCCTCTAGCAAGGTCCCACAGTTAGTTAGGACTAACTCCTGGAGACAACTCTGTGAGCCCCCGGAAGCACCTCCTCACCAGCCCCTCTGATCCTCCAAGCTTCGCTCTGGAGCTGTCAGAAGCAACTGTCCCGACTAAGTCAGCTTTCTCCTCAGAAACGCCCACCCTGCTTCCTGGGGTTCCCTATCCAGAAGGTCATTTGCATTCTGCTTCTGGGCCAGCACTGCCCGACATAAATATAACACACATGAAGTTAAATTCTTCTACTAACCATGCTAAATAAGTACAAATAAATGTAGTGTTTTAAACCCAATGCAACCCAAATATTATCAGTTCAACATGTCATGAACATAAAAATCCCAAATGAGACATTTTACTTTTTGTTTGCACAAAGTGTTCAAAATCTGGTTTGTATTTTACACTCACAGAATCTCAGTTCAGATGCTAAGTTTTCAGCAGTTAAAGTAAAATGTGCTTCTGCCAAAACAATGAGAGTGTTAGTAAACACCAATAGTTTACACTTTGGTTCTTAGAGTTAAATGAATTGAAGGCGAATGAAACTCGCTTGTTGCCTGCGTTGGCGTGCCTGCGGGAGCAGTTTGAGACTTCTGTGTCTCAGTCAGTAGTCCTGGAGCACCCCCTGACCCCCGGTATTTCAGATGTACGTGTAGCTTAGCAGTGATTGGTGCCATGCCGGCCATCTTTACCCAGATCATGAGCCACGGCCATGCTGAACCATTGAGAGTGTGTTTTCCTTTCTCACTTCCTTTTTTTTAAAACTTTCTTTTCATTTATTCTGTGTGTCTTTCACATCATGTGTCTTGATCCCATTCATTTCCATGTGCTTCCATGTCTGACCTCTGCCCCTGCACACCCCTCAAAATAAAACAAAATTTAAGAGAACAAAAGAGGGGGAAAAATTAAAAATTTCGTCATGGAAGCTGTAGTGTGACACAGTAAACCCCTTTACTTGCAAGTGTTTATTGCAAAGAGTCTTCGGTCTGGTTCCAGTCCTCTGGTTTCTACTACACCATCGATGCTGGGTCCTCTCTAGGACTCCTCTTGGTTATCCTGTGTTGTGGAGATCCTGTAGTTTGGGGTCTGCAGGTCAGGTCCCTTCATATGCTCCAGCAAATCGTAGATGGGGTGGATGTTGGGGTGGCCAATTCATGACTCTGGTTCTGGGCCTGGGCAGCTGCAGGGTTGGTCTGCCTGCCGGTTCTCTCTTGTCCTCACCACCAGGGGGAGCTCTCCAGAACTACCTTGGCTAGTTCACCCCTTGCAGTGATGAGCAAGGGGCATGGGGAGATTCTCCTGCTTTTGCGCCCTCAGGATCTGCTCTCCCACACCTACACCATCAGGGCCAGCTCTACTGTGTTGCCCAGGCTAGGTATAAGGGCCACTTTCCCCAAGTACTGCAGCTGCTGAGGGGTAGAGACAGCTCTCCTGCTCTTAAGACCCCAGGGCCAGTTCCTCCACCTGTCTCAATCATTGATGGGCCAGGGGGGAGGGTGCATCTCTCCTCCACTCATGCTGCCACATGTCAGAGGAGTAATGGGGGCAGCTCTCCCTTGCTCACAACATCGGGGCTGGGTTACCCTCACCTCTGACCACCACACTGCTCTGCTGTGCTGCCCAGATGAGGGGCAGGGCCCACTCTCCTAGTGCTGAAGCTGGTGAGGACCTTCCCCATTTTCTAATTTGTCCCTGTTCCCAGCAGAAGGGTTAGACTGCTACAGAACTGAGAAGCACACACTCATACACACACTCACACATACATACACACACATGTACACACATTAACACACATACATATGCACATATACATACTCATACAATGCATACATACATATAAACATACACACATACATACACTTATATTTCTTTCTTTCTACATGCTTACATAGGAAATACATACTAAAGGAAAGAATGCTTTGAAAATTTATGTTTAAACATCTAACCTATGTTGGTCCTATGGCATTATAGGCTAAGAATCAATGGTCATAGTAACAAACAGAACCTACTAAATTCTTTAAGCAGGGTCTCAATTCCTATCTGATTTTAAGATGTTTCCCATCTGATTATTAAAAAAAATGGGGTAGTAACTATTATTCCCATTTTACAGATGAGAAAAACTGAGGCTTAGAGAGATTAAATCACTCCCCACTACAACCCAGCTACTGAATGTGTGTCTCCCCAAGTTCAGTCATCAGTGGTCATGCCCATGGGTTTCACTTGCACCATTTTTTTTCTTGACTCTATTTTAAAATCAATTCCACTTTAAAGAATGTTAACCAGTGCAGTCACATCCTTAAATAATGCCTTCAAAATTAAAAGTTTCATGTGTTTTATCAAACCTAAGGTTTTGTGAGACATTAGGAAAAAAACATAACTACTAAAAAAAGTCCATGTCCTGGACTTTAAAACATGTTTGGAGATGAGCAAATATAATCTTTCTTTCTTTCTTTCTTTCTTTCTTTCTTTCTTTCTTTCTTTCTTTCTTTCTTTCTTTCTTTCTTTCTTTCTTTCTTTCTTCCTTCCTTCCTTCCTTCCTTCCTTCCTTTCTTTCTTTCTTTCTTTTTGGTTTTTCGAGACAGGGTCTCTCTGTGTAGCTTTGCGCCTTTCCTGGATCTTGCTCTGTAGACCAGGCTGGCCTTGAACTCACAGAGATCCACCTGCCTCTGCCTCCTGAGTGTTGGGATTAAAGGCGTGTGCCACCACCGCCCAGCTGTAATGTTTCTTTCTCAGTAAAAATGCAAGATTTGTTTTTAAAGGAATATCCCCCTTCCGTCTAGTCACACTGTGTGCTGAAGGCAGTCTTAGTCACATCTAGAAAGTACTGCCTGTTGTGCTCCTAATGCCCCTTTGGGTCAGCATTTCACGATTTCTGTCCTCTCCTATCCCTTCACACCACAGCCAGACAAAAAGAAATACCAGCAAGAGAAGAGACTGGGAGGTAGGCCTCCTCCACTTGTCTTTTCTCGGGCTTTTCTGTTGTAGGGGACAAACAGACAGACAGATTTCCAGCTGTACACCCCTTCTTCCTGGAGGATGTCTCTTTATGGCCAGAGTACAAAGACTGCCTTAGGGAGCTGAATCTATGTGGTCAGTCCTTCGCATTGAGAGATTTAGGCCTTAGCTCCCCTCCCCTACCCCACCTTCCTTTTTTCTAGCCCTGCAGGGTTTCTAGAACCCAGACCACCATGGGAGTATCTGGGGGCTATTCCAGTATCTACTTAAGGCAGTGATTCCACCAGCAATCACTGAGGATTCATTATACAACAGGTGCTATCAGCCAAATCAATACCATTTGCATATGAAGAAGAGCCAATATTAAAGGTAGTTCCCACTGTGTGCCAGTCACTAAGCACTTGTGGTAGTTTGAATGAAAATGGTCCCATAGGCTCATAGGGATTGGCACTACTGGGAGGTGTGGCCTTGTAGGAGTAGGTGTGTCTTTGTTGGAGGAAGCGTGTCATGGGGAATAGGGTGGGCTTTGAGGTCTCAGATGCTCAAGCCATGCCTAATGTGGCAATCTCTTCCTGCTGACTTTGGATCTGGATATGGAACTCTCAGCTCCTTCTCCAGCACCATGTCTGCCTGCATGCTACCATGCTTCCAGCCATGATGACAATGGACTAAACCTCTGAACTGTAAGCCAGCCCCCATTAAGTATTTTCCTTTATAAGAATTGCTGTGGTCATGGTGTCGCTTCAGAGCAATAAAACCCTAACTAAGATAGCACTTCACAGGTTTAGACATGGAATTACCATATTTTTGGTAGATCAAATGTGGTAGAATATTGGCAGATGCTTTCCCTAGACTCCTCTTTATAGTCCGATACACCAGGGATGGACAGAATTAAGTACCTTGCCCAAGCTTTTCTGAAAGTAGTTGGGCTTGATAACTCCAGATCAGTGGAGTCCACTAGAGTGCTTCCTGTTGCTTATAGTAGAAATATCAGGAGACAGAGAATCTCGCCCCCCCCCCCCCCCCCCCCCCCGTGTGTGTGTGTGTGTGTGTGTGTGTGTGTGTGTGTGTGTGTGTGTGCATGTCTTTTGTGAGTATCCCACATAGGAAAATACTTGGGGCATCCTCTTCCCCGGATTCATTTTACAGATGATGGCTCCCCAGGCCTGGCATCAGTGCAGAAAAGCAGTCCTCTGCTCTCACCCCATCTCTGCATCCACCCTTGAAACTGTTATTCTGGGGTGATGTTTAAACAGGAACCCCAGGCTTACAGACTTGGCTTTCGTACTTCATACCAGCATGAAAGCAGGAACGACACAAAGCAGCACAGGGGCAGGAGAGGCGTTCTGAACGGCTTCCATCAGCCTCCTTTAAAACTACTATACACAGTCGAAGCAGAAGGTGTTTCCATGCAAACGCTGCTTCAAGATAAGCCCCACCTTCCATCCCCCCCCCCACTTAGATTCCACCTTCAATCCTTTCCCCCGATATTCTGGACACGTAAAAGACACAGTTTTCTGCTTCTACCCTGATGTCTGCATATTGAGTACTTCCATCAGCAGCTTTGACATTGGCACAGTGAAGGCTTGAGGGCCTGGCAGACCTCAGATAACTAGCATGTTCCAGCCCCCTGCCCTGTGCCCGTTGGGGTACCGTGATGACCAAGCCCTGCCGCATCTCAAAAAGCTTACAGTATAGGCTAGTGGCTTCAGCACCACCATCAACTGAGAATTTGCTATGAATGTAAATCCTGGGGCCTCACCCCAGAATTCAAGGGAGGAGCTGCAGTACCTGTGTATCACTGAAACTTCCAGGAGCTCATGACGAATGCTCAGGTTTGGAAGTATGGGTATGGGAGGCCAGGCTGACAGCAATTAGTGAAAGAGAACATGAGGATAGCAAACAGGCTCCTCTTGTCTATTTCCAAGCAGGTGGAGAGGGCCCAGACACCTCCCTCCAGGTCTGCGCAGTAGATCTCTGCCCACACAGGTAGCATGGCAGAAGCAGCCGAGAAGATGCAATATGGAAAAGACATATTCCAGCCAAGAACAGGGGTGGGTCATGGAGAAGCCAGAACCGGGGCGAGGCAAAGTACAGTGATAAAAAGGTCTGTTCTCAGCACGCTGTCTCTCCTTCAGGCACCTACCTCTGTCCATTCTGGCTGGCCCAGATGAACCCCAAGTGGAGAGACCCAGACCTCCCCCAAACTCATCAATGCCACCTGTGTGGATGCCTTTCTGTCACATCCTAACTCCCCTGGAGCTCCATACAACTTAGAGTTCTCCTGTTCAAATTACCACCAACCTCAATGGAATTATATTAAAAAAAAAATCCGTGGAAACTTTATATTTTCATTCATCCACAGACCTCCCCACAACATCACATTTTCTGCCATTAATGGATGTGCAATTATAGGGACAATTAATGGTTTAAGCCAAACATATAAATCCTAAAGATGGAAAATTTGGGCACTGTGCCAGGCAGAGAAGAGTTATTTTTAGACAGAAGATATTTTAGACCGTGTCTCTGAAGTGGCTCCCTCCTTCTACTCCCTGACTGAGGCAGACATGCCTTGGGGGATCTAAGCTGTCCTTGGAGTGTCTGCCCCTCTTCCTCTATCTGGCAAAGTCTACCCAAAGCTAGATACTTTGCTGAACTTGCACCAATGGCACATGAGGCTGGGGTCTGTGGTTGTAACCACCAGGCTTCATGAATTCTAAGGGGAAATTCTTTTTTTTCCCTTAATGTCCATGATGCTTAGCTCCACGGTTTGAACCAAGCAGCTAATGTATCTGCTTAGGGTGCCTTACCTTGTCCTGGCTTAATCACAAATTAATCATTTTGGAGGTTATTGATTAGCTTATGGAAGTGTAGTAGTAGTTAGCTACTCGAATCTGGTTTTGTTTCTTTTCAAGACAGGGTTTTTCTGTGTGGCCTCGGCTGCCCTGGAACTCACTTTATAGACCAAGCTGGTCTTGAACTGACAGAGATCCACCTAGCTTTACCTCCCAAGTACTGGGATTAAAGGCCTGAGCTACCACTGTCTGGCAAACAAACCTGATTTTAATTTTTATCAATGGTCTGTACTATCAGTCAGTAGGCTGTCCTACTTCACATGCTGAAGTCATATATTTCAAGTCAAAAAGGTAGGTCCTGTGGGAGGTGGTTAATCTTGAAGGCTCATGAACGAGACTGGTGCCCTTCAGAAAGGACTCCAAATTGCTATCAAGCTTCTTCTACCGTGTAAGCAATGCTAGAAGGTACTATCTACATGCTAGAAAGTGGGAGCCAGTGTAGACCTTGAAAGTGTGTTGGTACCTCAATTTTTTGACTTTTCAGTTTCTTGAACCGTGAGAATAAATTTCAGTTATTTATAAGCCACTTAGATTCTGGCGTTTTATTACAGTCATTTGAAAGTCCCAGAGAAGCTTGACACAGGGAAGGACCTTGTGCTGACTTCTGTTCCAATTTCCCAGTCCCTGGACCACCAGAAAAAGAGAACTTAATTTTTCAAGTTCCATTTTTAAATAATCTAGGCAAGAACTTTAACTGGATCCATAGGGGTCACATGACTGACCATTCCTTGGGCTAATCATCATAGCTGTGAAGATGCGGTCCACATTTTTGGGTTTAGCATCTTACTTTAAGAGGGTGTTGAACAAAGACATGACCATCAAGGCAAGTTGCCAGATACATCAAATGAAGTAGGGTTCAGGTTAGACTTTAATATCTCACACAATATTTGGGACTACTCCTATAAAAAGCATTTTGTTGTTTATCTGAAATTCAAATTTAACTAGACATCTTCTTACATTTAATCTGGCCACCCTCTCGCCAAGTGATTTGGTGTGAGCAGTTAGGCTCCTGATTTTGTGTCTATCACAGCTCTCTTAAAAGTCTGAAGGGGTACAGAGAAGCCCGTCCATGCTTAGTGTCCCTCCAAATCCCTTCTCCGTGTAGTACCTCGATGGCTCTCTGCCTAGAAGGGAATCCAGACCAAGCATTTACACTTTCCCCAAAGTGTCAAAACTGCCTGGCTGTCTGGTGTGCAAAGCATATGGACGGCTCTTTTTATCAACCACATTGAGTCCTGGGTGGGACCCACAGATTTATCAGAAGATTCAGCTAGGACCAAATTGTGATTCGACTGCTGCCAAGCTCCGTAGAGACATCTGATATCAAGAGAGTCGGCATGTGGCATGAGGCTAGTGAGCTGGTCCAGCCCCGTCTCCAAGGCTGTCTGCTGAGAAGGCACACAATACGCCTTTCTGAGCTCAGTTCCTCTCCACTATGAGCAGAAAATGTGGACCCTAAAGACCTCTGCACGCTCCACGTGTGCCAGCTTTGATGATTCCTGTAGATATTTACTAAATGTGCCCTGCTGGCAAGGCACAAGCCATTTCTCTCTCTCTCTCTCTCCCTTCTGGAAGGAAGTTTATTACACAAAGTAATAGGTGGATGTCCTCTTACTACCGCATAAATCTGTGGTAGCGCCCGTGTGCTGAACTTCTTAGACAGCGAGAACAAACAGTTGTTACCAGAGCATTCCACACCGAGGAAAACAATAAAACCAGAAACAAAAGTGAAACAGCAAACAACATCTACGGAGAGATTTATTCCCTGTTAGAATATTTAACACAAGGCAACAACCTGGCAAGGCTGGAGTCCTTCCACAGTGCTACAGCAGGGAAACCACAAGCATTTGAGTTTATTTTCCTTAGACACTTTTCCAATCAGGTCCTGGGGAGTGTCTCTTTAAGTACTCAGTGTCCAAAAAGAACCCTCAGTTCACAGATGGTCCAGAATTCTTCATCAGAAAGTGATTGTGCTTGGATTTAGGATACCCCAAAGCTAGTCCAAAGTCAATCTCAGTTCTAGGCAAGATGCTTAAGCTGAGTATCTTTTCCTTTGTGCTCTCTAAGAAGCTACTGTGCCTGAAAATCCTTGATGAGTTATCTAGTATTTCAGTCAAATAAAAAAGCCAGGACAGGGGCTGCTGGGCAGCATGTTTGAATGGAAGGGGACCGTTATTTCTTGTCCTAGGATAGCTCTGTGTATTTAAAACCAACTGCTAAATAAAATGCTAGTGACCACAGAGGTGCCTTTTTGTGTCTTCTTCTGGCCACAGCCAACTCTCACTGGTAAGGAAGACTTTTCTTTCTGGGAAATGTGTCCAGATCAGTGTGTGTGTGTGTGTGTGTGTGTGTGTGTGTGTGTGTGTGTGTGTGTGTGTGTGTGTGTGTATAGCTCATTTCCTGGCAGGTGCAAATATAACTGACTTGTCCACATGGAGAGATTATCCTTTTAATCAGGGATTTGATCTAATTAGTTTGTTCTTGCTCAGAGGTTCCCATTCCCTTTATTTCATATAGAAATGGGAAAGGTGATTGACATTTGGCTGTGGAATGACAGGTTTTACTTGGTTCTATCTGTGTATGCCGCCATGTGATTCAGAAAGGAAGCAAACATATCTGACGGGCTCACTCCTGTACTCTCAGAACTAAAAATAGTCTGTTGTTAGCACTTTCTTTCTTTTCTTCTTCCTTCTCCTTTTCTTCTTCATCTTCTTCTTCCTTCTTTTTCTTTTTCCTCCAAACACAATGTTAAGGGATATTCAAGAACTATCGCCTTTAATATTTACAAAGCCCATATTAGATAGTTATTACTATTGGGCCCATTTTCCAAGGAGAAAACGGAGTCAGAGAGAGTTTGAGTAATCCATCTGTGCTTATAAATAGAAATGCTGGGATGTGGTCCTGGGCCCTATGATCAGAGCTCATTTGCTTATCTTGTATCTGTTTGATAATCAATAAATAAGTGGATGATTTATTAATAATGGCCAAATGCCTCTAGCAATAAGTCCACAACTTCTACCCATAGTTCTCAGATCCAGAATCCTCTTAGGAATGTCTACTATTCCATTTCAGGGGCCACAAACTTCCGCCCCATTCTCAATGCAGAGCATTGTGACTTCTTCCTCCAGAGCGCAGGGTATTTTCAGAGCTCTAGGAAATGAAGCCATTTTTCAGGACCTCATTTGTTGATGAATCCCCACGTTTATGGATGAGTGTTTATGTAGACTTGCTTCTACCTGTTACCTGCCTTAGTAGAGGTGTCCACACCATTGAAAGGAAGATGCCTCCCACCTCCTTGGATCAGGAGAAGCTTTTTGTGACTGTAGCTGTCCCCTGGGATACCAAGAGGCCTGCCTAGGGCCACATCTTGAGCAAAGCAAAGCAGATTCCTATCTCTGGGTAGGGATAGAGAGTCACTCAGGAATCAAAATCAGAACTTGCATCCCTTTCTTTCTCTCTCTCTCTCTTTTAAATTTATTCTATGTGTTTTTCATATCATGTATCTTAATCTCATTTATTCCCATCCTTTTGCATCCACCCTCCACCTCTGCACCCCCTGCACCTTGCCAGGGCAGCACAATAGAGCCAACACTGTTAGTGCAGGGGTAGGTGAGCCAGCCCTGAAATTGTGACCATGGGAGAGCTGTCTCCATTTCCCATCTGACAGACAAACCCTATAGCTGCCCAGACATCCCCTCCTTTTTTTTTTTGTTTTTTTTTTGAGACAGGGTTTCTCTGTGTAGATTTGGTGCCTGTCCTGGAACTCGCTCTGTAGACACGTCTGGCCTCGAACTCACAGAGATCCACCTGCCTCCCGAGTGCTGGGATTAAACGTGTGTGCTACCACTGCCTGGCTACACCCCGCTTTTTAACATCCACATCTATTCCCAATGCAGATGAGCGCCATCATATCCCTGAGAGAAGCACTCCACCCTTTGGGCTCACATGAGAATTCCCCAAGTAGGGAGATCAAACTCCAATGGCTCACTGGACAGAGAGGTTTTCATTGCTGGCCATCGTTCTCATCGTAGCAATAATTTTTGTTTGAGGAACTTAGGAGTGGTCTTTTTATGTTCAATGATTGCCTCCATCTTTTAACATATCATGTCCTAAAAATATTCAGTGTTGGCATTTCTGCCTACCCCAGAGGACATCTTCTATGACCTCATATAAAAAAGGCAACCTGCTTGATCTGCAAAGTGATACTTGCTCTTTATACACAGGTAGCCAACAAGAGAACTTGGGAGAAAAGCCTGCTTCTATGTATCCTCTTTGGCTGGTTCAAGCCACCTGAATGTGGTATTTGAAGGTCCTTTGTGGGACTTACATTCCAATGTCCTGCTGGCAATCTGTTAACATTCATTGTCAAAAGAAAACAATTACCCAACACTAAGGGAAAAAAAAGTAAGATAATAAAGAGGTAGATAGATAGATTAAATAAATAAATAAAATGAAGCATTCAGCTCTCTGAACCGATTTCCAAGAGTTAGTACTAAAGAGAAGTGTCAAATACTTTTCCACTTTAATCACTTTCAAAACTTTTAACGAATCTCTACTTTTAAACAAATAATGCTATTAGCATGGATGCTATGCAAATGAGATTCAGGACCTGTATTTGTTTGGCTTCCTCAAAATTGTTTCTGAAACCTGATCACATCAAATATTTTTCAGTTTATGCAAAACACAACCTCTCAATACACTTTTTTTTTGAAGACTGTAGTTTTCCATTTGCATGTTAGTCCCAAGTGGTAAATTTACACTTTGAATGTAGGATTAACAAATTTCCATGTCTGCACTGCATTTTGAAACTTAAAACATAAAGAGGTTACTTTCGTATGCCAAGGCCTTAAGAATCAGAAATCCAATGACCTTCGAAATACCTGGATGCTGTTGTGTAGCTCCAGAGATGGTACCTGGGAAACCCGTGTTCCCATAGTAACAGCACCTTTGCAGTTATCTGTTTTATACAGTGTTCTTTCAAAACCTCATCTGAGGTCATCTCCCAGAAGCCGGGGACAAGAACACACTTTCTGTATCTCAGACATCATCCAGGACTCAGGACTCACAAATCTGCATGTACAACCCCCTTTCCTAAACTGCTCTTTCCCAGTTTGGCGAGCAAGGCCTGGCACTGCCACCTCTTACTGTCAGTGAACAATGTTATGGCTTGAGAGAGCTATGCATGATCACACTTACTGTAGCATCAACTCTTTTTTTCTTAATTGTCCTGAGATCCTAGAAAGGAAACAAGCGTCTGTGCTGACAGAGGAGCTCAGCATGAACTCTCATTTTTCACATGGAGCTAATTAAAAACTGAAATTAGTTAAATATGGAAATGACACTTGCAAGCACTTTAGTAGAATTCTGGCAAAATCCCTCTGGAGTGCTGTGACATTACCTGCTGCTTCGAAACTCCCCAACTGAATTTCACAGTTAAAAGGCTGAGCAAAGGGAAAGTTATTATTGAGATTTCGGATTCAGAACGTGTCTGTAAGACTCCAAATTAAATTTCATGGCTGGCCCTTGAGTGGCTGGTGATACAGAACGCAGGCCAATGGAGTGGGCTGCTCACAATGTCCCCGCACGCGGGAACTCCAATTACCCCTCTTTAGGTATGGTACTGTGGGTGGTATAGGTGCGACAATCGGAAGGTTAAGGGATGTATTTCTCCTGGAATCTGACCTGAAATAGTCAGCATGCATACAAATTCCAACAGAGAAAAGAGCCTAGGCTCATGCCTGGGATATGATAGGCATGATAAAGAAAATTGAACAGACTGCTTAGGACTCGCAGAATAAATTTCTTCCATGTGGAATCTATCTATCTATCTATCTATCTATCTATCTATCTATCTATCTATCTATCTATCTATCTATCTATCTATCATCTACCTACCTACTTTCCTACTTACCTACTATCTCTGTAAATGCATATACATATATATATATGTATATTACACATATATGTTTAGGCTTATGTATGCATACATGAGCATATCTCCTGCCATATAGGCTTTTAGTTTTTATGCCCCATCATAATGCCCATGAAGCAAGGAGATGAGGGAGACAATAACAGTCTCCCTTAAAACCCGTGGGAGAATAGCTTTTCTAAATGGTCCAAGATGAAAAGGGACCTTCCCTGGCAGGTGGCGAGAAAGAAGCCTCCAGGATGTTAGGTCCCCTGTTACAGGCAAAAACTGCAGGATTTGCCCAAGGGCAAATTACAATGTTTGCCTGCATCTGCATACAATTTAATTAAACCCGCCTACGTGTCTGATGGCTCTGGATCTGCTGCAGAGTGTTTGGGAAGTCCAGCCGTTCTCCAAACAACTGGAGTGTTATGATTTTATTGTTTTTCCAACACCCCATCCATTTGTCCTTGAGGCATTCCCTCCCCCTGGACCCTGTCCATGACTGAGGCAGGCACCTCATCTCTGCCTGGGCAGGCCAGCAAGAGGAGAGCCACTTAGTGCCAAAGCAGCCCTGCTCCGTGAGTCGGCTGGCAGGGAGCCTTCGGCGGGCTGGGCTGCCAGAAAGAGTTTTCTGGCAGCTCCAGAGCTCATCTTCCCATCACACTCGGGCTTTCTAGTCCTCGGCCTGGAAATCATCGCGGCTTACCCAGCTGGATGGGTGGAATGCTGCAGCTGTACCATCAGGCTGGCTTATTTTTATTGAATTTTGAATATCCAATTTCAAAGCAATTCAAATGAATTTGCCCAAGGCCTCGGATCAGCGTGGCTGCCGACACTCTCTGCAGTAAGGTTTCGAAGTTCATATTTCTAAACAAAGGCAAGCTTACAGAAGCTTTCCTCGTCAGAAACACGGCTTCCAAAGACCCCTCTCCACTAACTCTATTAGGCCCCATTCGGACGGCAGCAAATGCTGTCATGCTAATCCCAGTTCCTCACTGCCCAAGCACCAGTGGCCAAACAAACTCCTTCCACTGATTGAGGAAAGACAGGGGAGGTGGTGCGGCAGTGCCTAAGAGCTGACGCAGGCGCCACTGATTACAGAGTGCCGGCCGGGTGGACAAAATGCAACGTTGAGCAGTCAGAGAAGAAAGGGTAGAGAGCATGGCTGCCCTCCACGCCCCCAATCTCAGAGGGTGAAAACAGCCATCCTGGAAGCCAGCAACCATTCTGAGCTTGTTGTGGAACAATTCTTCCCTGGCCCTTCCTATCAAGATTGAAAATAAAAACAAACAAGCCCTACATGTGCTTTGGGATAACTGGGATAACTGGACGGAGGACGAGGAAGGTTCATTGCATGGATTGTTTTACGGGTCCAAAGAAATAAAAAACCCTCCTCCCTCACCACCACTGTTATTCTAATCATGCTGGACCCAAGCCTGGCAGGGATTTATTTTAAATGCACAAAGTCCAATTTAACCCAAGTAGTGGAAGGCTGAAGAGCTATGCAGAACAATGGGCCTCTCGAGGATGACCAGACATAGCATGTTATGGCCAAGGGTGGCTGACTATGAAAATATAACGTGTTCTGGTGTCTTTCAGTGGGAATTGGGAGACATTCCAGACTCACAGAAAACTGGTTTTAAGAAGTCTTGGGAAAAAACTAATGCAATAGCTATTTATGCCCACAAACTATCAACAGAGAGAGGAGAGAGAGAGGGAGAGAGATAGAGAGATATATAGAGAGAGTAAATTGGGAGAGAATATGCAAATTGGGAGAGGATATGCAAATTGGGAGAGGATATGCAAATTGGGATCTGAGAGTCTGCCAGCAGAAGCTGAAGGTAAGTAGGCACAGTAAACAGTGTCAGAGAAGAGCTGACATCTGTCCATCTATCTCAGGCCCAGACCTTCTTCTCCTGGCACAATGCTGCCCATTCATAGGTATGCAGTGAGTATTTTTGAAAGGGAGGAAGGAAGGAAGGAAGGAAGGAAGGAAGGAAGGGAGGGAGGGAGGGAGGGAGGGAGGGAGGGAGGGAGGAAGGAAGGAAGGAAGGAAGGAAGAAAGGAAGGAAGGAAGGAAGGAGAAGGAAGGGAGGGAAGGAAGGAAGCCTGCCTTTGCTTTATATCCTTAGGAGTACATAGGTTGTCGTGTCAGAAGGTGTTTTGAAATGGCCACTTAATTGCTGCATGGTATGGAGCAAGTTACCTCCGGCTCTCAGCTTTCCCATCTGCAAACATGGTTGACAGAGGACTGTTTTTAAGACTGGGTACAAAATGAACAGAGACAGTCGGTTACCATTTAGGAGGGAGTGGATTTCAAGTCTATCTTTCTTTCACTGACTTAGAGAAACCACAACTTCCTGCTCCTTTTTTGTCTATGGAATCTACTTTTAAAAAAGAAGAAAGGACTCCATGCACGCTATTACTTAAAACAACAACAACAACAACAACAACAACAACAACTCTATGACACCTCATTAATGATTGTTTTACCTACTAACTACAGTTGGTGAGGGCTTTTCCCAAGACCTTCGCATGTAGATCCTAATTCAGGCAGCTACGATTTTCCTGTAAGAACCATCTCTGTAGATTAAGACACAGAGGAAAGGTACAAAAATCAAATCCCAGAATAAGTGACGCCAGGATGGAGCGAAAATTCTCAAAGACAGAAGTAAAAGGAATGCAGTGGGTTTCTTAACCCACTGTGTGAGGAGCCTGGGAGAGCTGGCACGGGGAAGACGCCTCCAGAAACCTGGGGTAAGAACAGATATCCACGGGTCACACCTCTTCAGTGTGCAACCCAATCAGCTTTACATCTTGTGCTCCTCTAAGCAAACATGCTGCTGGTTAGTTATCCAGTAGATGTTTTTAATTACAAGCCGAGGAAGCCGGTCTGTAGCCCTGAAACCAGTGCCCTTATGCTAGAGGAGCGCTTTTTAATATTTATACATCTAAAGAGGGTTTGCCCTTCCAGACATAGAAAATCATTAGGAAGACTTCTCAGGAGGATATAACTTTGGTCAAGGTCATGCACGAATCTCAACTTCACATTTAAGCGGAGCTTTGCCACCAGTAGGGGCCACTTTTGTTCCACAAAACGTTCCTAGTCCTGGCTCCTGACTTTTCTTTCTAGGTTATCAATTTTTAAATAGAGGAAAGGAACAAAAATATGCTTGTGAGACAATTCTGAGCACATAAAAGTTGAAGAAACTTTTTTTCTTCTTCTTTTTTTTTCCCTCCCCTTCGTTACTTGGCACATCTATTTAATAGAGTTTTGATTCTGAATTTTTCCTTCCAGCACAGCAGATGAATGGGTGAACCAAGGAAACGACACTCAAAGAAATGTCGTGTAACGCTTCTAACTTTGGTTTGGCATGTCACCGATGCAACGATATCAGAGGGAGAAAATACTCCGTCAAAACTGTGGGAGCATAAGGAAATGGCCTGGATGGGGTCCAAAGACACCCCTATCTTAGGGACTTCTGAGGTTCAGCAAAGCCAACTCTGCAGTTTGGGGAGCAGGCAGGTAGAGGTTCTATCCCACCCCACTGTGGATCCCTGACAGATGTGCCCTGAGGTGAAGCAGCAACTGTTTCATTTTCACGATTTGTTCTTTCACGTGCCAAAAACCTGGGGGATCATGGGCAGACGGGGACCTTTTCAAGACAATAAAAACCAAACAACAGTGGCATCAGAGAAGCAAAGCCATAGGAGACTGTAATAACCAGGTAAAGTTTAGTAGATTATAGCTTAGACATATCCTGTAGGGACATGTTAGGACAATTTATTAGTATAAAAAGTCAGGTACTGGGTATTCTGAGACCTTCCCTTGAGTTCTGAGAACTGGAGCCCATGCCTTTCCTGGGTGACAACAAGGTGCTCTTGTCTCCTGCCTTCCTAAGCAGTGCTAGGAGAAAGGGGGGACTCCAGACTCTTGGGCTTGGGCATCACTTTGTAGCCCAAGGCTCTGTCTTTTGTAGTGAAATAGTATGCTTTTGGGTGGGGAAGTCGCATCAGGAGTGCTCAAGCTTTTAACATTGTGACACGATGTCACACTCTATAAATGTGTTGGAGCACATCATAGCTATCTTGGGATGCATGTTGGCCACAGACCGCAGGTTAGACAAGCATGCATCTAAGTCAACATGATACGTGACAGATCAGCCTGTCTACAGCTTCAACACTGTTTCCCAAACCCCACTCTGACGTTAATCTAACAGGTTAACTCATGACCACCTTAAGCCTAGTTCTAAATCTCAACATGGGTCCTACTTTCCAGAGACCTTCGTATATAACTGTCGCATGAATAGAAACCCATACCTTGCTTTCAGACTGGCACGGTCACTTGTACATTCACTGTTCCTAACTCTTAGGCAGTCAAATCACACATGGGTAAAGTGTATCATCTCAAGTGGTGAGAATTGGGTGCCTTTAAGCCTTTCTTATGTCCTAACACCTGGTGTCTGACAGCATCATTCAGTGACAATTAAAACAGCAAAGTTGATTAAGCACCTCTTCCTTACATATTCAGGAACAATTTAAATAGTGCATCATTGCCCCAGAAGCTTAGGCATTAACCAGAGCATCATCTAACATGCTCTGGCTGCGGATGATCAGGAAGTGTATTTTACTGTCTCCACTTCCAGGAACCAGTCCCAGGCCACTTTGCCCAGGATACAGCAAGAGTCTGATCAGTTTGGCTGGATTATGCTAGGGTCCCCTTCCCCTTTCCACGAGATGTCATCAGTGACCAATTTGAATTTTGCCCTCCAAAACGTCTCTCTCAAATATGCTATCCACTCTGCTTGCCTTGCCGTTGTCCTGGTCGTGATCAAATTCCCTTTCATCTGGGCTTCCAAATAGCACACTTAGCTCTCACTGCTTATGGTACTAACCCATTCACTTCATTCTGCACAGGGCTTTCATTGTTCTGTGCTTTCCTCGACTCCGATTTCTCAGCAGGGTTCACACCACTTAGGAATCAAATCTAAGCACACATTGTCCAGTACGAGGTGTCTTTGTGATAATGCCCTTCAGCTCCATCTCCATCAATACTCCAGTTCCCGGTATCCTTTTTTGCTCCAGCGTTAATCACAGAGGTAAGGTACAACATATTGTACATGTCCAACACCATGTTTCCTTGGGCTTTATTTATTGAACTTGGGCTTCTCCAGTCCTGACATGAACTTCTTTCACCTCGCCCTGCTGCCAACCTCTCACACACCCTTCCTCTCAGAAGCCCAGTGCCACCCTCTTTCTGGAGCGTTCCTTGATACTTTCAGACAAATTGTTCTTTTCCCCTTTCCCCACCTACTTCCTGCCAAGCCCTGCTGTGGCCGCAGTGGTCTTATGCTGTAGGTGACTGTACATTTCTTTCCATTCTGTGTGTGCTGGGGACCTCCTGGGGGTATCATCACTAGGCTATTAGCACTTAAAGAGAAGGGCAGAGTCTGAATGTTTGCTGAATGGTTGGACTAAGAACAAAGCCCATCATGTGTGGGAGGAACCTGAGCATCACTTAGACAAGAGCATACGCCTTTAAATTAAAATACTGATGTAGGGAGGACTTCACCAAAAAGTCCCCAGCTGCCAGATGAGCTCTGCTTTCATAACTCATCTAGACCCCTCTCCTTTGCATCCCATGATACTCCTTATTTTCTGGGGCTTTAGGGGCAGGAGCCCACAGAAAGTATCCTTTGGCCTTTCTCAACTCAGGGTGTCAATAAATCTTAGCTGCAGTACGCTAGCAATTGGGGGGGGGGCTAAAACCATTTTCAGTAGAAGAGATCTAAGAACAGCAAGTCCCCCCCGCCCTGCCCTACCTCTGTCTCTATTTCCCTAGAAATCCTTATTTTCTTATGAAAAAAGAAAAAGGAGGGGGGTGGGGGTGGGGTGGGGCGCTCCTAAGACTGTGCTAAAGCAAATGCTTAGAAAATATTTTTGAAACATTTGGAAGTAATTTCTATTCACAAATTATCTCCATTCACAAAATGAAAAGGCAAATTATGTGAGCTGGATAAATTCAGAGAGAGAGAAGAAGCCAGGCCTGATGCTGGGAGGAGGAGAGGAGCAGGCGGAGAGGGAAAGGGAGTGGGTCTTGTAATCCTGGCATTTCGACAGTAAGGAGAACTTGAAAGCCATTTTACATGCTATGTTTCTCAGGAACTCCATACCCAAGTCCGAGTGTTACTGGGCAGTTAATGTCTCCGTGTAACAGAAGCAAAAAAAAAAAAAAAAAAAAAAAATTGCACATCGAGACAGGCCATCTTCTCCCAACAGTGGAAGAACTGGGGCTATGAAGCCAGAGGTCTAAAAGGGGGAGAGATGAGAACGTACAAGGTGGATGAACTGTGTGATCACGTAATCTATGCGCACGCATGGCATAGCTGTGTAAGCCCATATTCACATGTAGGGGGAGTGCCTACAAAAGCGGGTTCCACCTATTTGTTCTTTCTCTTCCTGCACGGTCATTCCACAGGCCTATGCACATCTTTTCTATTCCCTTTCCTTAATAAACTCTTATAGTGGGAGAAAAAAAAAAAAGAAAGTACAAGGTGGTAGAGAGGGAACAGAACAAAGCCAGCATATGAAAATCGAAGTGGCAGCCCAGGAGGCCCCAGGATTCACTTGCGTCTCTCTGTGAGTGGAAGGGATGGAGCGAAGAACCTTGAAGTTATCCTCTGCCTTCTACTCCCAATGTATGAAGTGCTCGCTTCAAATGACCACTGTCACCAGCTCAAAGACAGCCAGAGCGGCGACTGAATCAGCTGAGACCCCTTCTTTCTGAGGAGTGTGCCCTTGATGTCCCAGATGCTGAGTGAGAAGAAATGGGCTTCTGAGCACTCCGATGAAGGATGCTGCTTATGAAAATTATTTCTCTTCCCAATACAAATTAAACAGCCATGGATGCTACTCAAAAGCAGCTTGCCAGCCACATGCTAGAGGGGGGGAAAGTTCAGAATACAAATGTCACATCAGAGTGACAAGAAAACACTGGGAAAACGCAGGTTGTGTCTTCCCAGGGGCCCATCGCTGAGAGCCCATGCAAATGAGTTGGCCGATCTAAAAATAACAGCCTCAGTCTTATTACCTATTAAAGCCCTTTATAATTATCACTTTGTTTACTCTGAATGATAACTCAGCAAGGGTGGGCATTGTTATCTTCACACTAGACTGATAATCGGAAGCTCCGGGGGATTTAAATGAGAACTGAATCCATATTCAGGTTTAACCAGGCCTGAGAGCCCATGTTCCTTCCAGCAGCCCTGAGCTACTAACACAAGTGTTAGCCTCATTCCTTTTTCCCTAGTGAACTGACGAGAGGCTCCTCATTGCTGGCTTGGGACACACGAGGTGGCTCTATCTCCAGGGCTGGAAAAGAAGCCACCAAATGATAAAAGCTGGAATTGAGGGTCAGAGTAGGGTGCCCTTGGGAAGAAGCCTGTTGCAACCCTTGGGGCTGTCCTGAGCTGGCTTTGTCTGGTGGTGCTATGAGGCCCACTCTTGTTCTTTCTAACAGTGATCAAGTGTTCGCTTTAGACTGGGTGCCATGTGAAATGTGTGTGCACCATCCGCTTTAATGTCTGTAGTGACGCTTGTGAATGTGTGTGAGTGTGCACATGTGTGCATGTGTGTGTTAGTGATCTGAGGTTGATGGGAGGTGTCTTCTTCACTCATTCTCTACCTTCTTCTTTGAAAAGGGTCAGTCACGGAACCTGGGGCTCACCTATTTGGCTGGAATGGCTGGCCTGTGAACCCTAGGAATCCTACCGCCTCTGCCTCCTCAGGGTTAGGACTTTATAGGTGCATGCTGCTGCATCCAGATTTTCCCATGGGTTCTAGGGATCAAATTCAGGTCCTAATGCTTATAACTGAAGAAGTTCACCATCTGAGCCATTGCCCCAGACCGTTTGAACTGTGCAGCAACCCTTGGAGGTGGGTGCATTTCCTATTCATATTTTAGTGATGGTGCAACTGTCTCAGAGGTGAAATAACTTGGTTAAATTATATCTAGTAAGCTCAGGAATATGAATCCTTGCATTATTCTGACTGATACCAAGGTTCTGGCCAAACAAAATGCCTTCTTCATCTCCCCAAACCATGAGAAGATTGTTGGGAACTATGACCTCATTGATCTCATGAAACTGAAGCCAAGAGGTAGTGAGTATGGCTCCTGAGTGTCAGGCCCACAGAACCCAGGTGGATGTGGGTGCTGCATTCAGCAGCCCCACCTTGAAGCTACTCTTGTGCTCCCCTAACCTGCTGTGGTCAGATAACTTAGGGCTTTGCAGCCTAGTTCCTTCTACATCTGTAACGTGGGAATTAAATGGAGGTGATGCACATCCCTTGGAATGTCACAGAAGCGCACCACTGACTTGCTGTGTTTGGGGAGGAAAATGTGTCCTAAGCTTCATCAGTTAGAGAAATCAAGGGAACGACAGAAGCCAGAGGAGAAGGGGCTCAGGGACAACTCCCACGGAGACCACAGAACATTACGGTGAGGTGATGGCTGTTTTGCTGAGCAACCGTCCACGAGCCACTTGATGTTGCTGAGCCTCAGTTCCCTTCATAACGACACTGAGATAAAAACAGTGGACCCCCGCAGGGTGGTCAGTTGTTACAATGTAGGTAAAGCCTAGCGGCCTATACAGACCGAAAGTTGCATGGATGTTATGATGGCTCTTTGGGGGAAAGCAAGGCCCCGAGAAAGGAAGTGTTGGTTTTTTTTTTTTTTTGTTTGTTTGTTTTTGTTGTTTTTCACAGCTATTCTTAAGTAAATAGAGGATGGAACAGAAAGCAAGCCTCTTTCGCTGGAAATGTCCAAGATTTAAGTTTTTCTACCTGCCAAGCAGGAACGAGCCTTTTCATCCCTTCTAGTAGGGCGTGAGCATTTAAAAGAGTACACAGGAGGGCTGGAGAGATGGCTCAGAGGTTAAGAGCACTGACTGCTCTTCCAGAGGTCCTGAGTTCAATTCCCGGCAACAACATGGTGGCTCACAACCATCTGTAATGAGATCTGGTGCCCTGCAGTCATACATACTATATACATAATAAATAAATCTTAAAAAAAAAGATTTATAAAAAAAAAGAGTACACAGGAATGTTAACGTCTATTGTTAGTCCGTTCTTACTTGAAAGCTTCTAATCTTGAGGATCGAAGATGAGAAAACTGAGACGCACTTTCCCCATGGCTGTTGACTGACTGAGAGAACTAACAGAAAGCGCCAGACCTCCCCCTCCCCCATGCACGTGGAGGCGCAGCGGTCAGGAAGTGGACAAACCCTAAGATGAGGAGAGCCAACAGGAAGTCACCCGGAGTTCTCTCTTCACCCAAACTAAACAGACTTCTCCTTGAGTGTCTTGGTCCTCTCTGTGCGACACAGCCCCTTTCTGAGTCTAGAAGATTCTATTGGCTCAAATAAGAAGCACTTTACTGTAGAGCTCTACTGCAGTGTTACATGTTATCATGGAAAGAGCACAGGCTTTGGGGTCTATCTGTTTCAAAGCCTCAAAACCGCTGTATCCCAGGTGGCTGCTGTGGACAAATTGTTTCCCCTCTCTGAACTGGTTCCTGCAGTTGTAAAACACAGATAGATAGTCATGCCTGCTGTCTACCACTCCTGATGACAGGGTGCCATGTGAACATAACCAGAACTCACTTTTCACTCTCATTTCCTGTATGATCTGACCCCAGTCAGGAGGAATCAAGAGAAACATGGGTGACTACCTCCAGAAAGCTGCTGGTTCCTCTAAGACTTCAGCCCTCCATCTGTGGTCCTGTTGCCGAAGGATGGCCACGACAGCGTTTTAAAGATCATAAGAAGCAACTACTGCTGTAGGGATCTGCTGTTGAGCTGTTCAGCCATTGCTGTGCCTGTACCACAGGCAAAGCTTCATCCCTCTGCCCACTTTGTACCAGAACCCTACGGCTGCTGAGCGTGGACTGTGCTTCAGCCCCGTGGATGCCTGGGCAGTAAATGGTGTTGCTTCATTTTGGTCCCTAGGGGCTGCCTTCCTCCCTGGATGTCAGAGCAAAGCTCTGTTCATCCCGAAGACCCAGGTCAAGGCCTTGGTGGCAGGAACTAGAGGAGCCCCTCCCCCATTCTTCAGTCCTCGGCCTTCAGTTTGGGAATCCTTCCATTTCATTGTTCCATTAAGGGTGGTTTCATCTTTTAAGTGAACTTCAATGAATGATGAAATAAAATACTTTGCACAGATGGCCTTGCATTTGAATAAGAGGAAACCATTATGCCTCGTGCAGAACGAAGTGTTTTATTTGTGTTTCTAAGGAAGCAAAGAATGGCTTTGTGGAAAGGGATATTTCTAAACTCGAAGGAAATCAACTTGTCTGCCCTACTTGTGTGTGTGTATGTGTGTGTGTGTGTGTGTGTGTGTGTGTGTGTGTGTGCATACACGTGTGCAGGTATATGTACCTGGGCATGCATGTGTGGAGCCCAGAGGTCAGTGATGGGTGTTTTCCCCAGCTCTCCCCCTTTTATTTTTTGAGACAGGGTCTCACTGATCCCAGAGCTCACCCTTTTGGCTAGACTGGCTGGTCAGTTAGTACCAGTGGTCCTCTATTCCTTGCCTCGCAGTGCTGGGATGAGAAGGTGTGCCTGGCTCTTCCATAGGTGCCCAGCTTTTCCACAGGCAGCACCTTACCTGCTGAGCCATCTCACCAACTTTCTAATGTGGTGTTTATGAATGAGAACCTTACTACATCAGAGGTGAAGGTGGCTATGGGTAAGAGCATCTACAGAATGGCCGGATGAAGGGTTTGTACCCATGTAGTTGAGATTTGACCTGATTGCTTACTCATTATGCTATTTTGGGTAGATCACCTAATATTTTTGTGCCTTAGTTTCCTCTTTTGTAAGATAGAAACAATAACAGCCCTTACTTTATGTGGTCATTGTAAGGATTAAATAAGAAACTGTATGAATTTGTTGGAATATAACAAGTATTTAAAACTTGTACCAGTCATCGTTAATTGTTGATGAGATACTAAGAAAGATTCAGAAGAATCCTGTGTTTTACATTGACTTGCATATGCCTCCCCCCATTCCACCCATGATGTTGGACGTCTTATGAATGTGTCTGTCTTTACCACTAGGGTCTTTGCAGATGGCAAAGACCCTTAAAATCTCATCTTGCTAATGGGACATCGAGTTAGTGCTTTGGCTTTGAGCACCAAGAACAGGTATGTTTAGTTCCAAAGTTCATGATCGCTCCATGGTATGCTTCCAGTGGAGTAAATGGAGTCTAAGATGAGATTTTAAGGGTGGTTCCCAGTGAATTATGCCTGGTATCCTTCTTAAAAGGAAAAATTTGGATAAAGAGATAGACAAAGATACTATCTAAAGATGGACATGCACTGTCACAAGCTACAGAAGAGACTCAGAAGAGAGGCTGTCACAGTCCATCTCTAGTGTCTTTAGGAGTAGTCTAGCTGGACTCATACCTTGACTTTGTACTTCTGGCTTCCAAAACTGTAAGACAATAGACTTTTACTATAAGTGCCTTGTTTTGTGGTATCCCCTATGGCAGCTCTTGTAGACTAATACACCATCTTCAATAGCACCACACTGGAGACTCACGTAAGGGAAATTTCTTAAAAGTAGCTGTTGCATCTATTTTTAGTGATGTAGAAATTTAACCTGGCTTTTGAAGGTAAAAAAAGTTACTGCTGGGTTTTGGATGCATCAGATAATTCCAAACATCTTTTCCCTTGCTGCCTTTCATCCATTGGTCTAGGAAAACTTTCCTAGCCTCTCCTGAAATGAAAGACAGCCATATGACACAGTTTTGACTCATAAGATCTAAGTAAAATTGTGCATCCCATTTGTATGTGTATTGGAGGAAAAGTGATTTAGTCTACTTCTGATGAAAGAGGCATAAAACTTGAATCTTTCCTTTCTGCTTTCTCCCCAGTCCTCCTCAAAGGTGGAGCTGATGTTTGAAGTAACATTAGCCACAGGGGATAGGGAGCCTATAAAATCAGATAAAGAGACCCAAAGTCAGGCATTAGCAATGTGGAGACACAGAAAGAGCCTAACTTGCTGAGGGCATGAACAATGTAAGACCCTGACAATGTCACTTATCTATGTGAGGAAAACAAAACAAAACAAAACAAAAACCAAAAACCTTGACATGAGCCAGTACAAGGTTTTAGTGGTTGTCAATTTTTATAAGTTATAAATGAAAGAACCACTTATAGAAACACTGTCTTTTCTTTTTTTTTCTTAAACGTTTATTTTTATTTTTAAAAAGTTATGTGTATATGTGTGGTGGGTATGTGCACAAGAGTACAGGTGCCTAGAGAGGTAACAAATACTCTGGAGCTGGAGTTACAGGAGGTTGTGAGTAGAGGATGTAGGAGCCAGGGGCCAAACTCTGTCCTCAGCCAGAGCAATACATACTTGGTTGAGCCAGCTGTTCAGTCCCTGAAACTTTGTCTTAATTGGTCATCTTGACTAGGACTTGGAGATTTTTTTCTGACTTACAGTTTTGAAGTGTATTTTATTTTGTGTTAGTTTCTTCTGTCTGTGTCCCTTCTTTCCATCTGTCCCAAATGTATTGTTCTACAAAAGAGACCCAGCTAAAGAATGTATTCCAATTCTTGAGATATGTCTAACATGGAGGCAACAGACTCCATTTATTCCATTGGAAGCATACCATGGAGCGATCATGAACTTTGGAACTAAACATACCTGTTCTTGGTGCTCAAAGCCAAAGCACTAACTCTATGTCCCATTAGCAAATCATTTAATTTCTCTGAGTTTCTTTCTCTAATTATAAATAGGAAGATAGAGCTATAGGAACAATGAGAAGTGTTTGTACGGAATAGGTCCGTAACAAAGGGCTGACTTTGAGCTACATCTCATGGACAGGAAATTTGGGAAAGGTCTACATTCAGAGGGACTGAACTATCTTCCCACAGGACTGAGTTGACCAGCTTAGTTTAAATAACTTCTTCAAACTTCACACTACCCTTTGCTTCCACTGAGGAAGGTTGAAGACAATGATCATAAAAATTAACATGAAAAGTAAAGAAAACTCTTTTTTCTTTTTCTTGTAAAAGATGTGATAGTGAAGGGAGGTGAGGAAAGAGAATTATAAATCAGCAAGTACAACTGATGTTTTGGGCCAGATAATCTTTTACTTAAGGAATGTTCTGAGCATTACAGGATAATCAGCAGAGTCGCTGGCGCCCCCCCACCCACTAGATCATCCTTCTTCTGTGACAATGAATGATTTTTATAAACATTGTTAAATATTCTCAAAGAGGTGATATGGTGATGCATTGAGCTAGTACAAAGGGCAACTGAGCCCTGGTATATGAAAGATCTTGCTGGGTGAAACTCACTGGAGACAGCTTGTAAGTGGTCCCCATTACACTGTAACCCTGCATCATGAACACAATGTAAGAGAGAAGAAATAATTTTGCTCATCCCTGGGCCTCGACCATCTCCTTAATGAGCAAAGGTTGCAGTGACCAGTTATTATTCCATCTGGACTGTAAACCCAGGAGTGATAATATTTGGACGACTACATCAGTCTGTGCCAAGGATCTCTCCAAACCAAATCAACTTAATAGACAAAATATTTGATATAGACCTATGGATTCCCACCCATCCTTTTCATACAGACCTGTTTTCATCAAAAGGATTACCACAAGAGCAGCTAAGAGAAGCAACTGTCATCTGAAATGGTGCCTTATCCCATAGTATTCAGTAACACCTCCAGGTTGAATATTTATGGGGCATTTGTTCCTATTTCACAGACTGTGTTTACCAAGATCTCTGCTCTCGTCATACATACACAGAGATCATAAAAGATCTCCTAGTTACTGGAGTAACCGAATAGAAAGCCTTTTTATCTGGCTTTCCTTCTCCTCCACTCTCAGTAATTTTCAGAATTCTACATGAACACCTACCCTTGGCCGGGATCCCCGTTCACTTACAAATAAGCAGTCTTAGAGCTGATACTCATTTACATTTCCTTTTTTTTGGGGGGGGGGGAGCCCTTGGTCTTAAGATTGTAAAATGCTGTTCCAAGAGACTCAGTTGTTAAACTACAAAGCACTGAAGAGGGCAAAACTCGAGGGAGAGGCACACGAAAATTCATTATGCACATTATTTCATTATACACTTGAGAAATGACAAGTTGCTTTGTAAGAACAGTGTAAGCTGTTCTCTCACAACTTTACCCACGGTTAAGAGCCTGTTCACTTTGTTCCAAACTCTACTCTAAACTTCTTCTGGATGTCTTACAACTCTCATGCAATCTCTGAACTCCTGAGAGTAGGCTCCCTTTGTAATTTAAAGAGGCTTTCAGAATGTTGTCAGTATTAGAACCACAATAAGACACAGCACAGTTTCCCTGTGAATGTCTACCCTGCCTGATGAGCTGATCATATTTAAATACAGCATAAAAGCCTTCTCCACATTTAAGACTAAACTATGGACTTGGTAGAAATGTACTTTATGACTACATCTCACACAGATGTAACATCTAACCCCAGTGATGTCTCTGGTGGGATCTTAGGAGAACATGCAAGCTGTAGGGCTGAGTTGACCAGAATATTATGGTATGGACTCTCAGGCATGGTTAAGTACAGGAGGTAAGTGTCTGATGCTGGTCTTAACTATTATTGGAAATGGTTCCTGACTTAGGATGCTATACACCATAAGTCATGTGGTTACCCTGTGCAAATCATGGTGCCACGAACAACATGGCACTACATCGAAAAAACTAGACAAGAAACAGGATGCCCAACTTTGTGGCCAAGGCTAGCTTCCTGATGCCCCGAAGCAAAGAGGAGAACTGAAGAGGTACAAAAAGGATGGAGACAGAAAGAAAGCATAGACACACAATTACAGGCTAAATTTAGGATCATCCACACAGTGAGTCCAGACAGCACAAACTGAAGTGCCTCCAGAGCCTAAGGTACCTTGCTTAGTTTAGAGCTGAATCCTCCAATTCTCCAGGTGAACGTTCTGGTTTATGCTTGACTCTGGGCACCTAGCATCTGAGAGGGCATTTTATACACTTCAGTCAAATGTTAAAGCACAGAGAATAAATGGAGACCTCAGCGTGGAGCAGGAGGAGCTGGAGGGAGAAGGGCAGAGGCTCATTCCCTGATGTCTAGCCCTCTCTGCCCAGATCCACAGAGCCATAACCAACTCCATCCATCTCCCCCTTCTGCCTGGGTACAGTGAGTCAGTCTCATTTGCAGACACACGGGCAGATGCATCAGAGTCGAAAGCTGCTCATACGGCACGTATGTAGCAGATTCGTCATCATTTCCAACCTGCCTCCAACCAGCTGACCAAAAGGCAAGTTTCTTCTTTTAAGATTTTCCTCTGTAAGCTTCTCTGCCCTGAATCACACAGGGCAACGGTCCAGCCCCTCCTGACCACAGCCTGCTTTTGAAAAGGCAAGTGCCTTCAAGTCCTGGGGTGTGTTTTCTGTGTATAAATGAGTATGCTGAGCTTCAGTGTGTATAGCCCAATGCCTCTTCTCGGTTCCCAAGTCTGCATTACATATAGGGCCTGTGTTATGGAGGAATTTTGTTAGCCTTTTAGAGTTTAGTTTTAGCCCAGTTCTGGCCTTCTTTTTCTCTATAGACATTCATACAAAATCCAAAGTGAATGCCTCAGAAGGGGTCTTGATGGGTTTTATTGGATCAAAGGGCTCTCTCATAATAAAGAAACCGCACTGAGATTTACCGAGTGCATTAAAAAAGAATGGCTTCTAGCCAGCCCTGGTAGAATTACATAGCAATAAAAAATGCTTTGGCCAACCATTCTTTTAGAAAAGTGAGTGGTGATTTAAAGATTGTGTGTTAATTTTTAATTTTTCAGTTCTCCTTTTCTGACAATAATAATAACAATAATAATACACTCTGAAAGATGTATGAGAAAACCCTCTCTTCTTCAGCTCCTGAGTCAACATGAAACAAACTGTATTTTAACTCAGATTTTCCTTGGTTGGAAGAAATCTCTCTTAGATTCTCTCTGAAATTCAATGCTTGTAGCTTCCTCTCTTACCAGGGCCATCACCACCACACCCACTGATTACTGCCAGAACCTTATGAGAAGTCTCCCCGCCTCCCCTCCCATTCCCCAATCTATCCTGAATCCTCAATCAATTAGTAAATAAATATTTATGGAGCATCTAGCAGGTAATTGACATGAAATCATGTCATAATTTTATCACATTACACTCTCACTTATGAACTTAGAGTACCTCCCTATTGCCAAATTAATCAAATTAAACCTCCTGCCAGATTTGAAGACCATCAATCATCCAGTGGTGCTCTGTCTCCACTACCATTTCAATGGTCGTGGCAGGTGTCCCCACGGCCAGGCTCCTGCCTGCCTCCCCTCATTCCCTACTTATTCCGGCCTCTCGCCTTCCTTCTTGCTCTGTGTGCTCTCTGAAGGGCTTCCTGGCTCATCCCTGGATCCATTTCTACCCATTTTCCCAGGACTGAGCCCGTCTGTGACCCTCTGCCACCCAGTCACCCTCAATGATGGGGATTTCCCCTTTTCTAGATTCTAATAGCCCAATCCTCAAGTTCCAATTTTGCATCTCTGTGTGTTTTCCCTCTAGTGAGAATATGTACTAAGCAAAAAGAATTAAAAAAAAATCAATATCTACTTTAAACTTTACATAGAATGACTGAAAATCATAACACTATCATTGTAACTGTTATTTACTATTCCTTCTCATTAAGTAAAACAAAACTTACGAATACTTTCCCATGAGCACTCAGTTAACTGGTTGAGACTGGAACTTCCTTATGCAAACTCAGGTTTTTTTTCACTGGAGGACCCCATGCCCAGGTGGGCTTTACAGTGAGAATTGGGAAGGAGACGAATCAGGTTTCCTGATCCAGGTGAACAATGGTCCTCGGTGGCTGAAGTTTCAGTGAGTCATTGTTTAAGCCAAGAAAGAAATTCTATATTAGTGTGTGAAAAAGAAAACCTCTTTGATATTGATAATCCACCCTTCTTACCATAGGTGCTGTATCCCTAACCCTTCTAAATCCCAAATGACACTCATCCTTGGGGACCCTATAGTCTCTTTGGTCACCAGGATGTAAGATGGCTTGCATAATTCCCCCAGGATCTATGTCAGTTCTGAGAAGACATAACGCCTGGGGGAAAAAAAAAAGATGCATTTTTCAGATACTGAACTAGGAAAGCTCAGGAGGAGAGGGTCGAGTTTGGATTGAAACTCGGAGAGAAACCTTCCTGTGATATTTAAGACATCCCTTTGAATGCGCCAGTGAGCCATGTGGGCCAACCCACGGCAGTCATAAGCTGTATCCCCAACCATTCTGCTGTCTGGCTCACTGATTTGTTCACAAATTTCAGTGGGCACCCAGGTGGAACCAGCTCAGATTGCAGCTCATTAGCGCAGCCGAATAGGAGTTTAAGGGAAAGTGTGTGGTAAACAATGGTAATCCCGACTTAAGCAGGAGAAAGCGACCTTTTTCTCCTCCCTAAAACAAATCACTGTTCTTGGGCGGCACGTTACCCATTTTACTATTACTGGTTAATACAACCGTAGGCAGGAGATGCAGCTGAGGCCCTGCCGAACAGGTTCCACAGTCAGGCTGAACATAATCCCTCATGTAATGAAAAACCTATTTCTATTTCTGAGCCTCACTACTCTTCATACTGAAGAGCCTTGTGCCTGTCACACATTTATTGAAGCTTATTACTCATCTAGGCAGCGGGGCCCAGTTAGTATTTGGAATTATATTTTAAATCACAATTTTTCTATTATTTATTTTAGGATTCCAAGGCTGCGGCGAGAGCATGTCAGTGTTATTCTTGATGCGCATTCAAAGGCATTAAAGCCCCAAGTCAAAATTCTCTGCTACCTGAAGAGTCTTTGGGGGGAAGGTGGAACCCCTTCCATCAAGACACCATGGCGACCCTCCCACACACACTTCTGTGATCGTACAGTTCAGGGTGGAGATTGGGAGGGTCTGGATTAGCGTCACAGTAATCCTTGCTGGCCATGGGCTGTCAGGCTTGCCTCATCAAGATCATGATCCTTTTTTTTTTTTTTTTCTGGCTTTTGAAGATAAATGGATCTTTTAGGATGCTACAGACAGGACTACACACAGATGAACTAAAACCATGGCCTCATCTTCCAGCAGGAAAATAAGAGCCGGTTTAATCTCAGCCAAAGGATTTTCTGAACTGACCACGAAGTAAGCTTCTCTTTATCCACGAGGCTGGTGGTGAACCTGTGGTGAAAATCTTGTTCTGTGGAAGCCAATGGGAATGACTCCTTTCCTAGGTGATCATTTGGTTCCTTCTGTTTGTCTATTTCTAGGGAAAAATCTATATACACGTACATAGATAGGCATGTCTGTTTGTATATGTACATACATATGCATCTGTGATTGGACATACATAACCATATAGACACATATTGCCGAGATATCATACCCACACATCCACCCACACACACCCCCACTCACAAATGCACACATGCATGCACATACACATATATTCTGTCTACACAAAGGAATGCTCTCTCATATCACTTTCCCCTTCTGCATCCTGCTTTTCTTGCCATACTTTCTTTTCATTTGCATATAAAATATTCTCTGCCATTAGGGTCTGTACCCTCCCTGGCTCCGTCGCTAGACTGAATTATTGGCCCAAATCTGACAGCGTTACTTGCAGAAGACAGGAACCCTTCTCATGTTTCTTCAATTCACACTTAGTTTCTCTTCCTCTGAGTCTGTCTCTACATTTTTACCAACAGACTCCCACACTAGTTCTTCCAACAAAATGCTTGTTGTATAATATCCTTCTTGGTGAGTGAGTTTTGAAATGTGTGATGATAAAGGCTTGCAGCCAGTTCCATCCACTGTGGGTACCTCCTCAGTTGGTGGTGTGTGTGTGTGTGTGTGTGTGTGTGTGTGTGGATTTTTTTTTTTTTTGATTTGCTTATCTTGTTTTGTCTTGTGGGATTCACAGGCAAAAGTAAAAAAGTAAAATTTTGGGGGAAAGTGGGGTAGTAGGCAACGTGTGACAAAGAAAGAATTCCAAAGGGTGAGGGCAAAATTAACAAGGGTTCTTAGGCATGCTTGGTTTCCGTGTGATCCTTTTTTCATGCTGTGACAGAGTTCTCCCTTGGCAGGGCACACACGGCTTTTTTAATAAATCCCATAGTCACAAAAACACAACAGACAATTTTTCTTCCTTCAAGGCAAATCTAATCTCAGGTCTTCCTTTGGTCCCACTCTCCCATTTCCCTCTGACATTAAAACAAGCCATCAGTATTTCATTACAATCCAGCTATCATCTCTGTGTGGTCAGCTGACCTTTCCAAGATGCTTAATTCCTGTCAGTTTTGAAGAGAAGAATAAAACACCATGCAATCAGCAGTCACATCCTCACAGAAAGAAATGAAGACATTTCTTCCAAGACAGGGTCAGGACCATGAGGCCTTAGGCGGTACCCTTACCCCAGTGACTCTAGGAATAAAGAACTGAGGGGGGGGGGAAGAAGGAACGTGGGGGTGGGAGCTGGAGGCTGAGGGAAAAGCCGCGGCTCAGCAGACCAGTACAATTAAAAAAAGAAAGCCTAAAATAAAATTAACTGCATTGTCATTTCTTATTATGTATATTACTTTTAAAAATTAATCTTGACAGAAAGGATAAATGTGGACTCTGCTCTGTGAGGATAGTTAATGGTGTGATGTTGGGGACGGGGCGGGGTAGAAGAGACAATACCATCTCTATCTGTTCAAACAAACACCCCAGAAGGAGTAAACCCATGCAAGCAGTCTGGGAAGCTGCTGTTCCAAAGCCACACCAAATTCACCAGCCAAGGGGTTGCTAAAATGTGCGCAGGCGAGAGAGGAGGAGAGAGACGTGGATAATGGGAACCAAAATAGTTTGGAGAAGAAGTTGCTGTGTTTCATAGTATAGTGTAATTTATAATAATTTATAGTACACTTTATAAAGAACCACAAAAGAGGTGCCTGAGGGTCCCCAGCATTCCCATAAAGGAATGATAAACATTTAAGGATGGAAATGCTAACTATGATGCCTTGGTAACTTCTTCCTGTATACGCTGAATTATCACTGCATCCCTTAAACTTGTACAACTCCTGTTCACTAAAATATTTTCTAAACCCACACTGATTCAACTATGATTCTGATAAGAACATTGAGGGCTGGGTTTGCCAGAGCAGTGGTGGAGAATCTGTGTTGGTGTGAGCCTGTGTGACTGGGTCAGATAGGGACGATAACCTCCCTTGCTTCTTCTGTTGCTGTCCCCAAGTTCTTGCTATGTTGTGACCAAGGAGTGAGGTACTGTCAGTGTGGTTCACTTAGGATTTAAAGACTTGGTTAAGCAATGGCAGTTCCTACATCCACTATATTGTGTTGGGAGGTTACATGGCAGGGTAATCTCAAGTTAACAAGTCCAGTGGACATTCATTTAATGCCATGAAGATACGCAAAGCAAGGCACAGAAAGGACCTGGTCTAAAATGGTTTTCCTGCTGCTCAGGCTGAGTTTGAATAGGTTTGAAGACACGTGAGGATACCTTCACCTGATTACAAAGTAACCACATTCACTCTCTGGCTTCACGAGTCATTCTAAGACAACATATTTGAAGGTGAACAAGATTTGGAAACCCCAACTTTCAATGTTCCCCTGGGAAGCAACAACCACAATCATTCTTTCTTTCTTTCTCTTACATCATTCTCAATGGCAAGGGCTATAACTGAATTACATAGATATCAATTAGACACAACTGAAGATAAACCACCCTCCGTGCAAAACGATTTTGCAGGATGAGTTATTTTTTAGAGGTCCCCTTCATAATATATTTGAAATCTAGATTGATGCTCCACATTAGACACATTACTCTCATCTATTAGGCAAGAGCCTGCTGTGTCTATAAACTCAATCTCCTTTATCACGGTAGCTTTCTGGCTTATTTGGATAAATGTGGAGCTGTCCACTATTGTTTATTTTAGTAGTTCATGAGGGAACCCAAAGCTTAATGGTGTAAGATGAGGGGGTAACACTACCTCAGTTCTCAACGATTGCTTTTCTTCTCAGTACATTGGTTGGATGATTGCTTCGGGGCACTGTGTGGAATAGTATATGTAATTTGTTATGCTGGGGGCCAGTCCCCCTATACTCTTCTTGCTTCTCCATATTTTACCCTCCTTGATATAAAATTTCATAGTCTGCATTGTGACTTAATGCTTCTAATTAACTCTATTCAGAGTCTATGCATTTTCCCCTTTGGTTCTTAAGTTCCTCTTAGATAGGTCTTGACTTTTCACTTCAGTCTTCCCAAGAAGTGTAAGCTAACCAGAGGCCAGATTTGTTTGTTTGTCTTGAAGCTTTAAATTGTTAAAATTGGGAGGGAGGTGACAATGTCTCCATTTGATAACAGACAGGATGGAAACAGCTTCAAATGTTGTCACTTTCTGTACAATGATTAGGCCATTCCACATTTCAGGGAAAGCAGAAGGATGACGATGGACCATTGACTCATACCAATAAGTTAATAAAAAGCTTTTTAGCATAACTTCTGTCCCCTGATGGTTCTGAGAAATAGGAAACTCATGCCTTTTATCACTGTTATGTGCCTGATTAATATCAGACTTCCAGTCAGTTATGCAAAACATAATTTACCCCAGGCCTTTTGAACCTTCCTATTAACTGAACGCTTTTATGGGGTTGCTTATTAGATTCTAGGTGTAGGAAAAAAATCAAGTAAAAATGTGCTTGATTTTGGGATTGATCAACAGATCCTAGTATACCATGTAACCAGCTAATCCCTTGGTAAAATAAAATTTCATACTAAATGGAAAGGCACAAACTCATATGCGTAAGTCTATGGATATACACTTAATAAATTTTAAATTAATTAACATAAATTAGTAATACATAAAATTAGCATACAACATTACAAGATTTCTTCCCTGTTGGAAAGAGAGTAACCCCACAATTCTCCTGAGATCCAAGAAGTCTATAAGTCTTGTTACTAAAAGAAAATTTAAATACACATACTCTAAATTTAGCTAATGCCCCAGAAGTCTATGGCGATAAAAATTTAGGACATAAAGAAGCCTTAAAACCAGTTTGGAAAAAAAAATGCATCTAATTCCAAGGCACCTCTAACTTCCTGGAAGGACGTCATCGTATTTATTGCGGCCTGAAGAACATGCTGCCACGTCCTTCTCTCCAGGGAGCAGAAGCCAGTCTAATCTAAACTTCATTAAGGTGACTCTAATGCGCTCATGGTGCAATATAAGTCAGCAAAGGGAGAGAATTGCATCATGGCTGCGCAGGTAAAAGTAAGGTAATATGGCCTTCTTTGCTAAAGATCCCAGACCCCAGGGGAGAGGCAAACGTGTTGGCACAAATCTTCCCACAAATGACCTAACCTGGATGAAAACCCAGCCCAAGGGAAGAGCCTTCCCTCACAGCTGGGAAGAAAACCATGATGAAAGATACACAAAGACAGGGTAAATCACGCCCCTCGCTTCTTACCCACATCTTCATTTTTGAGCAGTAAAAATCTTTTGAAATATGCTGCCCGTTCCGTTTCTTATACATTTCTCTCTGGTTACAAGAGGGGAGAATAATATTTCATTTTCCTGTCCTCCATCCCAGTTTTTTTTTAAAACATGTAACCATGTTGTCAGATTTTCTGATACATTTTGATACATATTTACTTGAGGCCAAAAAGTTGATGATATAACAAAATGAAATTAGCAGCCCATGTAATGCACTCTCCTCTTTTTATGGCAGTATTAAATGTATTAATATAGTTGATGGGCTGTTCGTTCCTAATATGGAGGCTTTTGCTATGAGATATCAATCTACGAAATGATTTGTTTGATAAGAGGACTCGGGCACAATTTCTTTATATTTGTTCATCTCAATCAAAATATGAATTTAGGTAATAGAATTTTCCCTGGCAGACACGAGAAGTCTGGTTTAAGGTGACCTTAAGAGAAATACTTACGTTTTGGGAATTTGCTTTGGGTCAGATCTCTGTCATATGAGGGACACTACATAGCTGAGCAGGTCATTTCTGCGCACAAAAGATTGTATATGGCTTGTGTGCACAGACCCAACTCACCATATAATAGTTCTTTTCTCTATCTGGTGCCTCACCGTGACTGCTTTCATTTCTTAGAGCATCCTCATTTACAGAGCAACAGCAAACAGACTTTCAGATTTATGCCATTATTTGCTTCTTCACCTTGAACTCCTGCTGAATTCTGCTACGCTTTTGCAATGTGAATGCCAAATGGTGGCCGTCTGCCAGACACAAATGCTTCCGAGCTTCATGGAGGCAGTGCTTTCCCACCTAGGGGAGCACAGACCCCTGCGTGAGGGCCTCGAAGTACAGTTTTACCCAGCCTCCCCGATATTCAGTTGCCTAACTGCTAAATGCAATTGGGACCACTGGAATGGCGATTCCAACATCAGGGAAGCAGAAACCTTTCACACGATAGGACAAGCGAAAGCAGGGAATGGGGATTTGGGATACTTGGAAAGGGATACTCATAAATGATCCAACTCAGATCTAATCCTAAGCAGAACTCATTAATTCAACAAATATTTGATTGCCTTGTACAAACGAGGCAGTGCTAGTCACTATTATGGGATATAATGGCTCCCAACCCTAGTTTATTCTTACTAGACTTGGCCTACAGCATAAGAACTAATACAGTAGTCACAATAATGGCATAGCCGAGCTCCTGGTGTCTGCCAGGACCTCACATGGCAATTATTATAAGCTTTAGATCTTTTTTTTTTTCATTTTTTTTTTTTTTTTTTTTTTTTTTTTTTTTTAGTGTCTGAAATCAGACTGAACTTTCTGGCTGATGTTATCTTATAAGTCATCATGACCTGTCCGTTCACACGGTTACTACCAGGTGGTCTGTGTTTCTTTCTTGTCAGACATGCAAAGTAAAGATGATAAATGGGAAGAAACTGAGTCAGTTAATGGATACCCTTTCCCCTTAGGGAGGCAGATTATTTTGGCACACAACTGACCATATACTAGGATGCCAGAGTGATTCTGTATGTGCTAATCATTTCAGTTCATGCTTGAGGCATCTCTTAAAGAATTATTTGTGTGTGTGTGTGTGTGTGTGTGTGTGTGTGTGTGTGTGTGTGTGTGTGCACGTGCGCGCATGTGTGTGTGCATGTAAAGCTGCCTGGAAAGTCCAGAAGACAGTGTCAGATCCCGTGGATCTGGAGTTACAGGTGAGTCCCTCCCTGACATGGGAGCTAGAAACCAAACTTGTGTCCTATGCAAAAGTAGTACAAGCTCTTAACTGCTGACACATCTCTCCATCTTGGCTTAAAGCATCTTCATAAATAGAAATGACCTCTGTTTTGTCTGAGGGGAAACTAAGGGACAATGATACTAAGCAGCAAGTGTGTAGTTTCAGTCTCATGGCTGTATGTAAGGACACACATTCCAAACCCAGCCTCTCTGATGCACACGTCTAGATTTGTATCTTCTGTTACATCCTCTGCTAGCGGTTAATCACAATAAGACAAGGACTTCTTCAGTGATGGTACAGACAGAATGAAGCAGAAAATAACACCTATGGATGATGTATTAAGAACTGGGCCCCGTGACTGGGGAAGTGAACAGATGTAAGACTTAGCAAGCAAAGAGTTCAAAAGAAGCCCGTGGAATACAGAGGGTCTGTGGGCCTGGCTACTACCCTAAAAGCCCAGGGTAGAGTGCTTGCCTACCATGTGCTTGATCTCCTGAGTCATGGGGAAAAATTCTTTTATGATTTGTAGACTTGATGGCTGGTGGAGTGATAGCTGCCTCAGAGAGACATAGTCAAGGACAAACTCGAGGATGATAGGAGGGAAACCATAATCAGCTACTCAACATATCCTTGTGGAGACAAAACCCTGACCCAGCAGGTGATACCAGTATTGCTCCCCTACAATCCTTGCAGTACAGACTTTCAGTTGTATCTGCTCCTTTCTGGTTTATTTGGTTTGTTGTTTTTTTTTTCTAGGCAAGTTTCTCTGTGTAACAGCCTTGGCTGTCCAGGCTGGCCTTGAACTCACAGAGATCTGCCTGCCTTTGCCTCTGGAATGCTGGGATTAAAGGTGTGCGCCACCATGCTGGACCCTCCTCTCTGGTTTTGTTTGAGCATACTATACAAAGTCAGACCTGGAATGGTTCCCTTGCTCTCATTATTAGCTATTTCATGAGGCAGGAAGGACTGGCCTTGGCCACTGCCTGGACTTGGGACAGGGATCTTGGGAGGAAAGCTAGGCAGGCTGTCATATCTACTGACCATCCAGATGTGTCTCGGCTCAGGCCCTCCAAATTGCATGGCGGTGTCCTTAAAGAAGCCATTCCCTTTTCAAAAGCAGAACTCATTTATGTTCCATGTCAAACGTGAGGTCCAAATGTTACATGTGGCTGCGGGTGATAGAGGCCTAGCTAATGAATGACTTAATTTTCTTTCTGTAAATTGACAGGCCCTCTGAAATCAGGAGTATAGCTATGAAATGACAATCCCACTGCCCAAACCTTGCTGGTGTGTAAGCTCTGACAGGACTTTATTATCCGGTTAAGAGCACATTAGCATATCTATTAGATGAACCCTCTGCTGTACAATCAGAACAGATAATGTCTAACTGGGTCCCCTGAGTTATTTGTGGGCAGCTCCTTTTTCTTTTGGACCATCTGGGGACAGGGAGTTAGATAGAAATGCTATTTGCTGGACTGCTCAGATTTAATACTTGGCATTCTGCCATTTGGATAAGAGGAGGCAAGCTCATGGCTTGGAAGTCATGCAGGTGAGGCTTGCCATCTCTCCTGATAGCCCACGAGCAATGGGTCTGCACGAGAGGACCAGCGACTCTCTTAAACCGCATCCTCACAGAGGATGCCAGGCGAGCGTTGGGTTCTCATCCTTTGCTGTCACTTCCTTTATGTTTTTTCCCCCCCCAAACCTGCTCTACTCTTCGAGATGAGAATACACAAAATAGCAGCTGAGAAAGCAGGATTCATCGGTATGAGTCTCAACACATCAATTTTCAAGTGTAGCAACTTTCAACACACGGTAGGCTTTTAGTTTCCATAGAAAATAATCTCTCATTGTTTTCAAAAGAAACTGAAAGCACCCCAAATTACCACACTTTTAACATTCTGACATGTTGATGGCCCGCGCTCTTCACAGATCAAAGTCAGAGCGGCAGAAGAAGACAGAGTGCTGAGGAGCTTAAAACACAGTATTTCATATTTAGCAGGAATTACAGCAGTGAACAAGACAAGGTGACTTTCTAATATCATTCATATATATATATATTATATATATACATATATATGTATATAATTTTGGCAGGGGTCTGAAAAGCTAAAGACTAGTCTAGGATGACATAAATGCTCCTATCTTTCTTCTACTGACTTCCTTTCCTGGCCCTGTGGAGCAACCAATGGATGGAAGCCTGAGAGGGGTTATGCACACTTTGCAACTCAAGGATGACAGACTGAGTTGTGTCCTGAGGAACGATTGTGGTGACTCTTACTTTAGAATTTCCAGGAACGTGTGGATGTAGTAGCCGCAGAGTCACGTGTTGGAAGCACCTTCCTCCCTTGATGTGGGGGAGCCTTGTCAAAACTTCTATGCAGTTTAAGGAAGTGAGATCTAGTTCAATGTTAACTTGAGTTAAAAAGGCAGTGATATCATTCGATGGCCCAATGCTGTTATAAGCATGTTGGAAAACCTCAACGAAGAAGGCATTGGGTATTAAATAATGTGTTAAAATAGCCAATGGATTTGCAGAGGAGTGGTAAGCAAGCAAAAGTGGAGGGCAAGGGATGATGGTCAAAATGGGAGGTCATTCTCCCCCAATGACTGCTCCATCTGTGGGCTGAAGCACTGTTTCAAAAGCCTGTTTAGAAGGTGCTGTTTTAAGATGCAGCCTTCTGCAGAAGGTTTTAAAAATGTTGCTTGCTTTTCTTACGTTTTGTCTGGGGCCAAGAATCCAGATATGGTTATTCATTATGAATTAGGATATCTGTGTCAGAACATGGCAGTCACCTGCCCCATTTATGGTAGATACATGGTTGGACTTTCACCAGTCAGAAAGCGATTGAGTTTCACCCTGAAAAGATATCACTGGGAAATGAGTAGAGTGGGCTGGCAAACTCTGGCCTTTGGGTAAAATCTCGTTTGCTTGTATCTGGCACATGACCTAAGGAGTTGTTTTCAATAATAAATAAAATTCCAAAGAATGGTATTTTGTGACCCACGGAAAGCTCAGTGCAGTTTGTGGACACATTCCCCAATGACTGTCCGAGCCACAATGGCTAAATCCTGCAGAACCCAAAATATTCACCATCTGTCTCTTTATGGGAAACACTTGCTGACCTCCATAACAAAGGCCAGGATGATAGGGAAGAAGGCTGGAGGGGAGGGTGTTCCAGTTTCTGCCCATTCCAGAAGGACAAAAGCCAGCCACTACACTTCGTGAATAAGGCCAGAACTAGGTAAGAGGGGTTAATGTCACCAGAGCAATGACTGTGTTTCATTTACTATTTGAGAAGCTGGCTGAGTACAGTCTTGAGGAGTTGGGCAAAAGACAGGATGCACTTCAGAAATCAAGTATACATGGTTGAGAGGGTTATAAGGCCCTACCATGGTTGTAATGAACTAGACACAACTAGACTCAAATCAGTGCTAATCAAATGATTTCAATATGCCAGTTTCCTCTTGTATTCTAGTATGGTGGTGACTGGGCATGTGACTTAAATGGAATAATTATGTAATTTTATATAAAAGTTCTTTTTAACAAGAATGCTTCTAGTTTGAGGCAGGATAGAGGTTCTAACCACTTCCTGACATGTTACAGAGACTAGGAAGGTAAAAACACAGTACATTTATATTAAGCAGCCAAGAACATCTATATTGCCTATAGAAGTTGGAAACTTAAGAATACAGAGGAACTTCTGACATTGTAGGCAACGGAAGTACTTGAGTTACCCAGGGAAGAAAGTCATCTCCCAAGAAAGCAGCTCCCTTGCCTTTCCCAGCCAAGTGCTCCTCGACTGGATCTGTTTGGGCCAGGGGCTGAGTGACATACAAAGTGGTCTCATGATGATTCACGCTGCTTTGCGGAGTAATTTCTTCCAGGGTGTTTTTACACCGGGGGAATTTGGCACAGAGAGAATTGGATGGAAGAACATTTCACGAAAGTTCTCTCACCCCAGTTGCATGAGCAGGAACTAGGGGAGTCTTTGCTGAGCTAGTGAAGGCCCCTGTCTTCCAATTTGCACAAGGATTGGCATTCTGCTCTTACATCTACCCACATGCCTGGCTGTATGGAAGAACTTGTCATGGGGCGAAGCTATTCCAAATTGCTCACTTCTGGAAAGGCTTCTCTCCACGGGTTTGAACATGCAAGAAAGATAATTTGACCTATTTGTCACAGTGCCTGGCAGGCCTGAACCCACTGCCTGCCCATAAATGTCCTGGGGCTGATGCTTCAATTTCAGGACCTGTCATGTTCTCGTGGAATGGGGAGTTGCGTGTGAACCAGAATGGACTGAGGTCTTGAATGTGCCAGTCTCTTTAACAGGGGGGCCTGGGATTTCCTGTTTCCCTTCTGCCCTTCCCCAGTGGCTTGTTTTCGGCTGGTGCAATCAATGCCTGTGGCCCACACCACTCTCCTCTCTGTTTGTAATGCAGTGTTTATGCCCCTGCAGCTTCGTAATTAATAATATACTGCTTTTCATCTTCAAAGTGATTTATACACATTAATTAATCCTCACTGTACTTCAGAGATTCTGTACGTAAATAACTAGCATGCCCTCACACTGTACTTAGCAAGCCAAGGCTCAGAAGGCAAATGGTTCTCCACAGAGAAATAGATTGCTGGGGCCAATGTCAGTACTTAGGGTCCTGACCCCTCACTGAGTCTGCAGGTCTCTGGTCATCTCTGGGGAGGGGCTGAGAATGCCTTGGATCTCCCTCTTTCCTGCCGTCACTGCTGGGCAAACTGGCCTGTTACATCACTCACTTTGAGTCATAAACTATTTTTCAATACTCCAGGGTCAGAGCATAATCTTACCTAAAGCATACAAAACAGGAAATGATGGATTATAAACCAATAAACCATAGTAAGATGCTCAGAACCAGCTTCCAGTAGCCTCCAGACTGAGGATAAATATATTTCCTAATCCATCATTTACAAGTTACGCACCTGATTAAAACATTAAACTCTCACTACACAGTTGCCCATTTATATGATCACCCTTACAGAAAGCTATTATATTTTAACTATCAAGCTCAATAAATCAGGCGCTAGCCATCTATCTCTCCCCTGCAAGGGGAGGTGGAGACACATGGGGGACGCCATTGGCAGAGGCAGGCGGTGCCTCAGTTTCTATATCTGGGCTCCCCGTGGTGCCCACTTGCCCCGCAGAACATTAAGCCAGAGAAGTGAGCATATGGATCCTTCTTGAAGTTTCTGACACAAAGCCAAATCATGCAAAGACTCTAAAGGCATGTTCAATTTGCCCCCTGAAACATCTACCTGGGGACTCACACAAAATTCTCTCTAATAACACAAAGATCCTAGTCAGGTGATGGGGGCGGTGGTTCAAGTCAATCCTCTGCTGTATCGTTCATCGTGCATCGCGTGAGGAGTGACGCGACTTGAAATTAGGGATGCTGAGTGTCAGACCTCAGACACCACTGAGAGCTGAGGGTTAGGGTGAAAAATGGTTTGCAAAACCCCAGACAAACATAGCCCCTTTCCTTTCCTTGGAGTGTCAGCCTTCTCATTTTGGGGAGGACATTACTAATAAATGTAGCTGATAAGGAATATATAAATGTTTATTTTTTCTATTAAGACAAGCATAATTATACTGTAGAAGACAATGAAAAGTGTATATTGAATTTTTTTTTTTTGGCTTGTACTGGTCTGCCTTGGGCAGGGCCCCAAATTTCTAGAGGCATACCATTATACTTCTCTGCCATCAGGTAAGTTTAGGTCAAATGCTCCGGGAAGTCCTGGACCTGTCTCTTCTGAGGCAGGCACCACACCAGAGGGATGGGATTAAGAAACTCTAGGAGCCTCACTGTGGAGTAAGGAAAGAGGGCTGACGCTGGCAGAAGAAAGGCCAGCTTCGTCAGCGTCAGGGTTGTCTTGTCTCTTTTCCTAAATGGGAAGAGTTTTTTGCCTGCACGTTTGGAACTGTTTGGGAGTCAGCCTCTTTTAGCTGGTGTTTTATAGGTTTGCTTTGCAACATGGCACAGCCAACCCAGGGAGCTCTGTCATAGCTGCCCTAAAAGCAAGCCAGAACCATCAAATGTTTCAAATAAACTTTAACAAACATCACCATGGCCTCTGCCTGGGCCAGGAGATCTGCCATTGGCAAGCTCAGCTGACAGAGCGGGAGCGATGGGGCTCTTTGTCAGGGCCAGGAGCTGTGAACAGGCTTTGTGTCCAGCCCAGGATGCTCACATGCATGTGGCACCCTGCCTCTGAGCTCCCAGCATCTGCTGCTTTTCATAGTTACGCGGTGGTCCCTCATAGAGGCAAATGAACATCCACGGCACAAGAAAGAAGGTACCCTAACAACTTCACCTGCTTGCTACCATCTCTCACTCCCTAAGTTGCAGGGGCACAGCTGTCACAGATGTGAACCCTATTCAAACTCAATGCCACACAATGGGAAGAGGACTGAGCCTGAGCAGAGGGAAAGGAAGGAAGCTGGACAAGGTCAGCTGTGTGTGGGTCACCTGAGTCTAGATGAAGACCAGGTTGTAGGCTCTAGCCTCCGAATCTCATTTGAGTTCCACAGCTCTGAAAATCAGTGAGCTAGTTTGGCTTTCTCCCTGGTCAAGACGTTTTGTGCAAAATGATACCTATCCTTCTTTTGAGTTTCCAGCTGAACAGAACCAACGCTGCATAAATATCAGAGCACTGGCTTGCGTTCAAATCCAGTGATGGAGAAATCTAGGTGATTACTATGGAAGTGAAGGGTGGATTTGCAGGAAAGATAATTCTCTGTTCCTCTCCAAGAAAAGGCACAGCCAGAATGCTTAACTTCACCTCTGATAAATGTCAGCTAGAGTCATGACTGGAATGGATTCCAGGAGGGAAAAATCACTCCTATCCATCACTCATGATTATGTTTTTCAAGAGCCAACAGGCAAATTGTCCAGACAGCAGAAGGCTTCTAAATTCACAAGTCCGTGGCCTCTTCCCCCACCTTCTCGCCACCAGGATGGTGACCAAGGCTGCTTTGACTTACCTATGAAATATGCCAGCAAAATGGCCAAGAGAAGGGCCGCAGCAATGGCGGACAGGGCAGCGCATTTCCAACTGCAGTATTTGGAGGGCTTCTTCAGCTTGAAGGCCTTCCTGGAGAACGTATTCCGCGGCAGCAGGCGGGGTGGTGGTGTGTAAACGGTTCCTGAGGTCAAAGGGTATCCTGGAGAAGAGCTGCTGAACAGGGGTGTGCTTCCGGAGGATGTCTTGAAGAGGAAGTGCCTGCAAGGAAGAGTGAAAGAGTCAGCCTGACCATGGTTGGCTAGTGAAGGCTTAGCTGTCCTTCTTTTTCCTTCTTACAGTTGTAGTAAAATGCTAGTTAACTTACCTTACCTTGGCGCGTGCGTGCGTGCGTGCGTGCGTGTGTGTGTGCGTGTGTGTGTGTGTGTGTGTGTGTGTGTGTGTGTGTGTAAGCAAAGATTATTTTGGCTTGTGATGCACCTCAATTCCGCAAGCTTGCCTAATTTTATACTTTCACAGATGCATACAGATTCATATAGAAGAATCTGGCCAAGTGTTCAAAGCAAATTTGAAAAGTGAATTACTGTCATTCACTCAGCAATGATGACAATGTTGCTGATGCTGAGTATTATCACATATTAGAGATGTGCAATTGAAAGACACTTGAAATGTGTTGTCACCACCATTTACAAACTAAATGTTATAATATCCCTAATTTAAATCTGAGACATCGGATTGGGAGAAGTCAGGTAACTGGCTAGGGATTTAAACCCAGAGCTCTGTCTTCTGTTAAAAAAAAAAAAAACTCAGCCGTTAAATATTTTTCCAGACTGCCTCTTTCCCCCTCAGTTCTCATATATTTTCATCTCCCCTTCCACCAGCAGTAACCATGAGTCACTTTCCCTGCTCAGACTACATCTTTAGGTCTTGTGATCATGGTTACTTTTAAAAAACATCTTTGCCCATCAATTGAACATGGTGTCCTTGGTACCCAGACCTATAATGTGATAAGTATAATAGAACATAAAGTATGAAAAAACATGTGACTTCTCAGAGAATGGTCATTCCAAAGATACTTCACAAAGCATCAATCCTCTGACAATAGATTATTTTCTTTTATATATATATGCTAAGGATAAGATTTGAAGTATGACTGGGCTACACTTTATTTAAAACAAGGACATGCCCAGGAAATGAAAGGTACGGATGGCTAATCAGATTCTAGAGTTTGGCTGCTCAGGGCAGGGGCTGTATCTCGCTTTGGACCTAGCTCATCCTCATGTTTCTAGTCCCCAATTAAGATTCTAACATCTAAGGGAGACTTTAGTTAATGAATGCATATGTGCACACATGAGTGAATGGCTGGAGTCCTCCCATCATTTCGTAGTTTTATTTGCTGCAATTCTAAGATGCAAAAATGTCAAGACAGGCATTTTCTTTTTCCTTACACTTTCTGTAGATACATTTTTATTTTTTGATACAGGGTCTCTCTATGTAGCCCCGACTGTCCTGGAACTCACTATGTAGACCAGGATAGCCTTGAACTCACAGAGATACACTTGACTCTGCCTCCTAAGTGGCAGGAGTTGGAGAGTAGGAATAGGACCCAGGACTTGTGGTGGTTTGAATGAGAATGGCCCCCGTGGACTCATACGTTTGAAGACTTGATCCTCAATTGGTGGAACTGTTTGGGAAAGACTAGGAGGTGTGACCTTGTTGGAGAAGGTGTGTCACAGGGGCTTTGAGGTTTCTCAGTGTTCTCTCTCTCTCTGCCTCCTACTTGTTGATCAAGACATGAGCTCTCAGCAGTTTCAGCCAACACGTCTGTGGCTTGCTGCCATACTGCTTCAACATGATGAACTCAGCTCTCAGGAACCATTAGCCCACTTACATGTCTTCTTTTATAAGTTGCCTTGGTCCTGGTGTTTTAGCACAGTAATAGCAGTAAAACAGTGCTCAAGCTACAGTTCGCCTCTCTCAGTTATTTGCCCAGAGTTCTAGCAAGACCTACTATACCACACTGCCCTTCCTCCTGAGGACTATCAGGCTTTTCCAGAGATATCTAAAGGCAAGATCACTGTCATTATCAATATTTGTATCTTGGCTACATACAGAAAAATATTTAAAGTATTTGGATCCTTTATATACATCAAGTGAATCTGGTATGACTGAGAATCTTGTCAGAAATGTGTCTGATTAGCAAAACAAGTATTATAACTAACATTAAAGCAAACAACCGATATTTAGATCTTATTTGTGCTATAAATATATTCAATGATCTTGATAAAGCATGCATATTTAATTCCATAAATAAAGCTTCATATTTCTTGCCAGTAGCTCTTTTTAGAACATTACACACACACACACACACACACACACACACACACACATGCACACGCACACGCACACGCACACTAGCTCTTTTAAAAACATTAGAGGGAGAGAGAGAGAGAGAGAGAGAGAGAGAGAGAGAGAGAGAGAGAACATGCCATGGTGTATGTGTGGAGGGCAGAGGACAACATGTGGAATGTGGCAGTTGGGTCTTTCCTTTTGCTGTATGGGTCCTGGGGATCAAGCTCAGGCTATTAGGTTTGGTAGCAAGTACCTTTAGTCACTAATCCAGGGGTTCTCAACCTTCCTAAGGTTGTGACCCTTTCATACAGTTCCTCATGCTGTAGTGACCCCCAACCATAGAATTATTTAATTGCTACTTCATAACTGTAATTTTTCCACTATTATGAATTGTAATGTAAATATCTAATATGCAAGTTATCTGATATATGACTCCTCAAGGGGTCATGACACACAGGTTGAGAACCATTACACTAATCCACCGCACTGGCCCCAGTCAGCTCTTTTCTAATGGGGTCAACTAAGAGTCTTTTGAAGAGGAGATCCTAGATATGGTGTTTAAGGGAGCAAGAAAGGCCTGCACTGGGTCCTAGCAGTGCTCTTCATGGACAAGTTAGCTCACACTGGCTACCCAGCCCTATTCTTGAGCATCACTATCATGGGGCAGTACAATCACAGATGCTGCATGTGTGGTTGCTGCACCAACCACACAAGGCCATTTAAGAAAAACACTTCATCTAGAGAGTTTCATGGTAGCTGCTCTTAATGACTAGCTGTTACTAAGGAATCTTTGGAGCAACAGAAAGAGCTCAGAATCCAAGTTTTCCTTTAAAGCTTGACAGTCGCGGAACACACATTTCAAGAATTTCCCAACTTGTTCAGTACTAACCCAGCTCCTCTTAAGCAGTGGGAACACCCAGCAAAAAGCAAGATAGTGTGGAAGCCCTGGCACTTGACTGAGGATCCCATCAACTTTATTTCTTGGACCATTCTCCACAAGTAAGGAGACATTAATGAGTATTCAGAAAAGTATATGAGTCCCGGCTCTCATGCCCTCAAGTGACCTGACCATTCTCATTGTTTCAGCCATCGCTGACAGGTCTGCATAGTTAGCTCAACTTGTTCCTCAGGTATGGACCCTACTGTGTATCAGACTTCTTGTCTTCCACATGGTATGCCACAACCATATTTAGACTGTTTTCCTCCAGCACTCCCACCCTGCCCTGTGTCTTTCTTTGCACTGCAGTCATTTAAACCTCTTTCTCTTCCCTCATCTCAGGTCCTAAAGAATCTCATCAATGTGTTTCTGAAAAATCTTTCCCGCTGGGCGGTGGTGGCACACGCCTTTAATCCCAGCACTCGGGAGGCAGAGCCAGGCCGATATCTCTGAGTTCAAAGCCAGTCTGGCCTACAGAGTGAGATCCAGGACAGGCTCCAAAGTTACACAGAGAAATCCTGTCTCAAAACAAACAAACAAACATACAAACAAACAAAATCAAAAACAAACCCAAAAAAAGAAATAGAAAAATCCCCCCGCCCCCCCACCCCTTCTAGCTACAAAGGTCACAGTCTCCTGGCTTACCTGGCCTTCCAACAACACATAAGAGGACAAAAGGTCTCCCATGCCCTGGTCATTTTAGCCCACACTAGAAACTACATCATAATAACAACACTGTTTTTTTGTTTTGTGTGTGTGTGTGTGTGTGTGTGTGTGTGTGTGTGTGTGTATGTGTGTGTGTGTGTATGTGTGTGTGTGTGTGTGTGTGTGTGTGTGTGTGTTTTAAAAAAAGTCATCTATGTATGAGTGTTTTGCTGCATGTCTGTGCAGCACTTGCATGCCTGGTGTCTTTAGAGGTCAGAGAGGGTATCAGATCCCCTGGAACTGGAGTTAAAGATGGTTATGAGCTGACATATGGGTGCTGACACTCAAACCTGAGTCCTCTGGAAGAGCAGTCATTGAGATATTTCTCTAGCCTTGTAACGGCACTGTTCATGTTGCTGTACATTTGGAGATGGAATGAAAAGCATTATTATTTGTGTGTGTATGTGTGTGTGTGTGTGTGTGTGTGTGTGTGTGTGTGTGTGTGTGAGAGAGAGAGAGAGAGAGAGAGACAGAGAGACAGAGAGAGAGACAGAGAGAGACAGAGAGATAGAGACAGAGACAGAGATGGTTTATAGTGTATTTGTGTGTGTGTGTGTGTGAGAGAGAGAGAGACAGAGAGAGAAAGAGACAGAGACAGAGACAGAGATGGTTTATAGTGTATTTGTGTGTGTGTAAGGAAGGGAGATCTGAAGAGGAGAAGAGGATGTTGGGTATTCTATTCTATCACCCTATACCTTACTCCCTTAGGACATTCCTTCACTGAACATGGAACTTTGCTGGTGGCCACCAAGGCCCAGAGATCTTTCCACCTCTTCACTCTACAGTCCTGGGGTTACAGGTACCGACGTGGTCAAACTGGACTTCTTACGTGGATGCCGGGGAATCTGAACTCGGGTCCCCGGGCTGCAAGTGCTCTTACCCACCGAGCCATCTTCCCAGGCTGAAACCCTCTTAGAACTGGTTCTCTGTGGTCTCTCCCACCCAGCCTGTCCTACTCTAACCCCTCCTCACCTTCTAACCACCTATCTAGGAAACCAATTCAAATACTCAGTCTATCACTCAGTGCATCCACGAGTCTCATCATACATTTGGGGGTGGTGCCTAATCTATTATTTTTAACAAGTCTTCCTCCAACCAGCATGTGACCCCCCTGTGCACTCAACGCTGGCAGACACTACTCTCAGCACCTTCAGAGTCTAAACACTAGTGCCTAGACATCAGTCATATTCAAGAACAGACTACATAAATCAAAAATGGGGGTGTCTTAGCCATGTGAGAATAATAAGGTGAAGGTTGAGAAGTTTAAGTTGGATGTAATGCTATTTTGAATATGCTTATTTTAAAGAAAAAGTAGAAGGATATGACTATCTCGCCTTACAGAAATTTCTTTATGAACTTCTAACATTTCTTTATAAAATCTCCTTTGACAATACAGTCTATTTCCCACACTTCCTGTTCTTCCTCCTGCAACCCCTAAATAAAGCCTTCCAATACCATTAGAATGACATTAGGTCTTTCCAGGGTCTAGAACACCCTGTGTGGCCTGACTGTGGCACCTTTCCAACCGAATCCTGTGGCACTCCCCTCCCCTCCCCCTCCCCCCTCCTCTCCTCTCCTCTTGTCTGTCCTATTGTCCTTTAGCTGTTCTTTATCAGACTTCAACTTCTGCCTCAGGGCTTTTGTGCTGCACATCCCTGCTGCTTGGAAATATGTGTACACTTCTCCCTTCACGTTGTTCAGCTTTCTGCTTTAATATCATTTTCTCAGAGATCTTCCCCAAGCCTCCTTCATTCTCTATGACTCTCTCACCATGATAGGTGTCCTTGTTTTCTTTTTGATATGCACATACATGTATACACATGTGCATGATTTCTTGTCTGTGTCCATCACCAGGACTGAATTGCTATGAAGTGTAAAGTAATGAGGTATTTATCACATTTATTTAATTCTATGACTTATCATCTAGAATACAGCCTGTGCCACAGTGGTCACACATTTTTGTTCAATGAATGGCACACGATATTTCCCAAGGTCAAAATTACAGATGCTGTAAGTACAGCTTTGTGAACATTTCATATTTGAAAATTAAGGCTCCTTCTATAATCTTAGAAGAGGCTTACATGTTTAGCTATATGCAGTAGGTGAGCATGTGCATTTCTGCATACAAGACCCGATGCTCCACCACAAACAGGACCCGTAGACTTTGGGGAGCGAATCAACCCCACAGTCTATGCTTTCTGGGCTGCTCGGTGGCATCGTGTTGTCTATGGTGATGATGGCTAAATGGAATCGAGTAGTTCTCACCCCTTTTCAATTTCTGGTGTTCAAAAATGACCAAGGAAAAATACCAAAGCTATGGAGAATTCTGTTTCCCTTAAAATATATCCATATCCTGGTGATACAAATCTGTAGATGATAAAGTTTAGCAACCCCCCTCAAACTGATAAAGAAATGGTCTTCGTGGAGAGACCCATTTCTTTGTATGGTAATCTAAGACAATTAATAAAAAGAAAAGGAAAACCACTAAGAAAGAGATGGTCTTCAGATTCTTTTCTACAGGTACCCAAGTTAGCATCACTTGAATGCTCTATTAAAAATTCCTGGGCTCCCCTCCACTCCTTGCCCATGGCTGGAGGAAGGTGTTGGCTGTGTCTTGGGTGATCTTAAAACACATTGAAGATTAAGAAGTTCTAATCTTGTTTACAACTTCCAAATATGTTCAGTTGACACAGAATATACTAGATTGTGAATAGATCTATTGTTTAAAGTGTGGGTTTTGATGGCAGTTGCCTTGTGGGTAAAGTTTCAACTTCTAAATGATTCAGTGTGAAGACTGGTGTCTTGCCCTCTATGGACAGGAAAGACACACTTGACCCCATGGCAGCTAGGCATCAGATGGCTATCATTTCATTGACTGTTCTTCCCAAACTTTTCTGAATTTTTTTTTTAGTTGAAAAATATAAGAACTTTGATGAGTGAAAACAAAAATAAAATTGAGTAAAATACAGTAAAAAGAAACAAGAGCCACAAGGTAATGGTGTGGTCACGTGGTTGTGGGGAGGCCTAGGAAGACTCTGAAACTCCTGATTTCTCTCTGACCCGGCTATTAAGACAGCTTTTCCCCCTCAGGGGCCTGCTCAGTGTGTGGCGGGGAATCATTTCTGATGCCCCAGCTGAACTTCTTCCCAGCGGTTGGTCATGGAAATAGCTCCGCTCAGGACTCCAGGCGTCAGCAAAAAATGTGTAGTTTCCAAATGCACTTGACATTTTTCAAGCACAACTCAATTGCTCTCAGAATTGGCCACTTGTGCCTTGGAAAGGCAAGGCACATGAGGGGCCCCCAAAGTGCTGTCCTTGGAGTTTGCTAACACTTCAAGGGGCGGCGGAAAACCGCTCTTTGATGTTTCACAAAAGAATCAAAGTGGAGCCTGCATGCTTCTTTTCCTCCCTAGCGATGTGGGGACCAGGGCTTGGATTCGAGCACTCAGTCTGTAGGACATAGTTGGGGGGGAGGGCGCACGGGATGCACCAGGAAGGCCAGGAGGGAACCAGCCCCTCAGTCTGTGTGCTCAGATCTGGATCCCAGGTCTCAGTGATTTCCTAAGAGGACAGTTATCATTGCTTTACTCTAAACTATCTGTTTTGTGGGTAAATGTCATCACTTTTCTTCAAGTGAAAACAAAACCATTTAATAAGAATGGAGAAAGCATACCTAATAGCCATCCTTCCGTGCACGTTACATGACAGCAAAGACATGGATTTGAGGAAGAATCTGAGAAGAACAGGCTTCTGCTTCAAATTGGCTTAGGAAATTAAGGGTGCACACTTTTTTTTTTTCCTGATTAAACAACCATGAGAGATTTCAAAAGGAAGTCTGACAAATGAAAAAACCTAGACGTAGCATCCACGCAAGAAGCATCCGCCAGTTTAGAAAGCTGTGATTTTTTTTTTTCACTTCTCTGATACACAGAGTGCTTGACTAATCTGGAAGCTTCCAGAACTAGAGGCTGCTGGTTTGAGGCTCCAACAAGGGATTTCTTTACAATCTTTCCCCTACCACTCTGATCAATCACAAGCAAACTTTGTCATTAACCTCCAACTCGACCGAAGCAAGAAACAAATAAATACATGAAATCCTTTAACACCAAGTACCATTTTCCAGCAGGCAACAAACCAGTAGGGTCCTTAGAGGTGGGTTCCTGATTTCCTGTTGGTTTAGCTTTATTCCCAGGGGGAAATCCCAGCAGGGCCTGGAAACTGAGATGCTCTACACAAATAACCCTGCTGTAGCGACTCCAAAGGTCAAGCCTTCTTCCTCTCCCTTCCTCTCACTCTGTCTCCTGCTACCGTATCACACTGCAGCATGGCAGCTTACAGCAACTAGCAAGGATGTGCTGTTCTCCATCGCACAGGAAGACGGCTGCAGAACACACTCTTCTAGAACCACGGCGAAGGTTGTGAAGGGGGCTCCGTGTTGTGCCACATGCCCCAAAGCACTCTGCTTCTCAGGCAGGACAGCTGTCAAGTGTCATTCTCTTGAGAGAATTGACACCCCCCCCCTTCCCAAGTAAATAAACCCTGGACGTTCAGAGCAGTAGATGAAAATATTGATACACAGCCCATTCATCCCTGAGATATTTTTGGTATTGTCCAGAAGGTGCCTGGAATTCTGACAAAAAGCCAGAAAAAGGAGAGAGGCAGAAAACCAGAGGGAATAGGGGTGTGCGGCTCAGTGAGGGAGGTCAGATGTGCAATGGGACACGGGGTTTCCTCAGTCTCATCTAGCCTGCCATGGCCTTTGAAGCATTGGGTTTATTGTCTTTAAAGGAGTAGGTTTAATAAAGAGACAGGCCATAAAGTGTACTGTAGCATGTAAAGTTACTGTAATTAGGTTTTCAGGAGTTATAATAAAACATTTAGCTGGAGAGAGGTTAAATAACCACGATCCTTCCTGGCACCATTATTATGGTCTCCAACAGGGGAGCGATGGTGGTGGTCCGGGAGAAATGTGATGTCTAGGTGCCTGAGAGATAGAGGCATGAGGTGTGACAAACAAGAGAAGAGAAAAAGAGAATATGCAGGTTGCGATGGGAAAAGACAGGGATACTGAAAAAGATGCTGTGGGATGCTGCTGTGCACAGCTGTCAGATGGATAGCAACATCAGGTGATCTTTTAGGCACTCTGATGAAACGTACACATGATCAGGAAATCAAGTTTCTACATTAAAAGCAGAAAGCAAAGTTGTGAACTCATGAGTGACAGGCTGGTAAATATTTGGTCAGCCTTCTTTGTACATCTAAATATTCTTTATTAATCCTACTGACTGTGTTATTTTAGAAAGCAATAGGATTATTCCAAGGAGACAGTTGTCATCTTGCTGGTTTTGCAGACAGGCAGAGTTTGAAGCCAGGCACCATGTTTATCACCATATGACCTTGGGTGAATTAGTTGATCTCTCTGGAAGCTTGACCATGACATTATTTACTTCATGAACTTGAGAGGAGATCTTAAACATTGGGAGAGTTTATTCACACAGCATGCTTAGCAGTAGACTGCCTGTCTGCGAATGGTCAAGCACGTGGCTATTCAGTGTCCTGAGGACAGGAACTATGTGTTCTGCGTTCTTTGTCATATATTTGTGACCTGGGATCATTTAAATTATTTGTCGAAAGGATGAATTCTCATTACTACAATGTGTTGTCCGCCCCTCCAAATAATTTTCTGAGGAAGCAAAGCAATCTCGGAAGATGGCTGAAGTGTTTGTCTTTTCCATTTGAGAATTTATATTTGGGCTGAAAAGTAAACTATGGCTTTTAAAGTGAAAATTTGGAAATAATTTAAATGGCTAGTTCTTGACTTAAAAAACAAAAACAAAACCAACAAGAAACCAATAACCCAATTAGTGTAATTGAAAGTCCATTCCCAGTCACAGTTCCCTCCGATTAGATGCTGATTCAATGAGAAATAGGTTTTCAAGGTCTCCCATCTCTGGGCCTTTCAGCTTAGACAGGGTGCCACTGTATTCACTTGTTTCATGAACAATGGGAAAATCCTCTATGTTGCTATCTCCAAAATTTGCAGCTGCACCAAAAATACTCACAGCTGGAATAATTAGCAGCTCAATTTATTGCCTTCCGTTTTCTAAATAGAAGCCTTGACTCTTGGTATTTAAATTGTGTCACACTGTGATATAACGTAGCATTTTTCATTGTAAAACTTTTTTCTCCTTCATGGAATGATCTGGTATCCAGCGTGACAGGTAAGGTCTCTCGAGGTCACTAGAGAAAACTGGGGTTTTGTGAGCAAAACCATTTCTGAGTCTTTCAGACAAAATAAAGAGTCTTCTTTTTCCCGGCTCTAGTGTTATGAAATAATTTGGTAACCTTTTATTTCCTCCAACTTAATTGGTGGGAGTCCTGAAACACACACACACACACACACACACACACACACACACACACACACACACACACACACACTGGTAGAAACATACACACATTCGTTGCCAAAACAAAGGCTTGTGACTTTGACTTCAAACTTGACCTTGAATTCACCGAACAATGGGCATACAGAGACAGCCATTTCGGACAGACTTATGTGAGTGCTCCCCAGTCACCAGGGTGGATGAAGGAAGAACATAACCCTTTAGATACAGTTTCTGAACAGGATGACTTCTCCCATCACCACTGCATCAGGTCAGATCCCTGGAGTGAACCCTTTCATCATATTCTGCTATCCTGTTATTAATACCTGCCTTACAAATTTGCCTCATTTTTTCAGTCAAGTTATCAAGGCCTCCCCCCTCTCTCTCTTGCTTTCTAATATCTCTTATAGTTCATAGTTGGTATGTCTGGAGAAGGAAAACACAAATTATGGCAGAGTTAGTTGTTTGAGAGCCAGGCACAGCTCGACTCCAAGCTCCACTGGCTGTGGCATGGCCTTGGGAAAGGCAGCCCATCTCCCTAGCTTCAGATGCTTCTGAAAGGCGATAATAAAATGGAATTCCAGAGCCATAGGAAGGGCTGTAAAAGAACATGGATCTAAACTCGGAGCCCAGAAGTTGGTTCCTTCACGCCCCACGTTGTGTCCATTTCCATTACAAACACAAATCTGATATGAAGGCCACAGGTAAGAAGTCAAGTCAAGTGATAATCACTGAGCATGAGCACATGTCACACACTGTCATTTGAGGCGGTGGCGAATGAGTCTCTCTCTCCTAGGGAACTGTTAATTGTAGGGTCCCTCACAGGACTGGAACTTGCTGAGGTTCTAAGTACTACACCATCAAGTCTGGTTTTTGTTAATGTTGCTGTTTTGTTGCTTTGTTGACCTGGTCCTGGGGATCGAACTCAGGGCCTCTTGTTTGCAAATCAAGCCCTTTATCGACAACTCCCACTCCAGCCTCCTCGTTTATTGTTTTTCTTTTTCTTTTTGAAGCGGTTACTTTCCACTTCCATGCCATTGCTGAGGTACACCAGGCGTGAGTGTGCTGACCATTTCTATTTCGGACACCCAATGGGCTGGAAAATAGTGGGATAATGCATTTCTAAAAATTAATTTCTAAGATCCCACTTAGCGACGGTGCGTTTTACAGCTCTGCTCTGCCTTTGTTCCACAGCGATGCAACGATTGTACGTTTTCACACGTCCCCGTATCCTAATCTCCGGTCCAGCTTCTCGTTTGTAACTGGGAACTCCCAGATAATCTTCCCAGAAGTCTGTAAGAAGTTCTGGTAATGCATTTGCTCCTTATCTGTCACGTCCCTGGCCACCTGTAGAGCAGTTTATCTTCACAGGTTTGGTATCTCTGAGAACATGAAGATCTCATGGTGCATTTTCTCATCTAAATCACTTTCCAAAGGATAGAAGCAGAGCGGCTTTCAACTCTGGAAAGTCCCCCTACGCCACAGAGAGGCTCCTTTAAGTCTCTCTTGTTTTCCTCCTCCCTATAACAAAGGAGTCCTGTCCCTGCACACCTTTCTTTATATTTTCTTCTTTTTGGTACTTAAAGGATTTGGTTAAGGAAGAAGAGCTTCATTCACCATGATACTGAAGGGGATCATGTTGACAGTCCTCCAGATGTTAACACAGTGTACACCTGGACCTATGTGCCATCTTCAATCACTCAGATGCACTGGTATGTTGTGTATAACCTTCAAGTTACACACTGTGTAGAGACCTCAAGTTTTACCAATCTGAGCATGATTGGAAGTAGACTTTTTTTCTTTTTTCCTAGCTCCTTCTTGGAAAAGTCTGGACATATTTATAACCCACAGCCTGAAAATATGCAGAGTGAGAGACTTTAAACACTAAGTCCTAAAAGGGATGTCTCCATCAAATCCCTCCCCTCTGGGCTCAGGGAACCCTGTAGTAAAAGAGGTGGAAGAGTGTAAGAGCCAGAGGAAACAAGGAAACAAGACCCTCTAAGTCAGCCCGAGTAAAGCTCCTATGAACTCACAGAGACTGAGGCAGCATGCACAGGGCCTGCCTGGGTCTGTACAGAATTTAGGAAAATACTATAAATCTTCACAAGCTTTTACTACTAAATAATCAAAGTTTCCCAGTACTCTATAATAATTATTACTCTGATTATTTGATCACATGAGTAATTTTTTTTCCCATGAGCTACAGTCTCATTGCTTAGCCCTGACTAGCTCAGAACTTCCTCTGTCTGCAGAGTGCTGGTACTAAAGGAGTGTGCCACCATGCCTGGCTTGAACATATACCTTTTTTTTTTTCCAATTTAAAACTTACTATATGCTATTCTTTATTTGAGAATTAAAACTGTAATGGACTTTCCTCCTTCCAACATACACTGGAATCAGAAGAAATGGAAAAACACATTGACAGGAGCAAAACAAAAAGACCCCCTCCCTCAAAATAAACCATAACAAATCAAGAGTAGTCATTTGCTAGATTTTTTGTTGGTACTCAAGACCTGTTTGATAGAAGAAGGGTGGGAGGGAGAAAGGAAGGGAAGAGAGGAAACAATGACAGAAGGAGAGGAGAGGAAAGGATATTTAGCTATAACAGTTAAACAGAATAGGCAGAGTATTTTTTTTTTTTTTTTAAGATTCCTTCAGGGCTGAAAAAAAAAAAGGAACAGAATTGATTTATCTGAGTTATTGTTTAGCTGCTGCCATGGTTTGAATGCTTGCCCCTCTTCCAACTGATTCTGAACTTATTGGCACTATTAGAGTATTAATTGGGAGTCCCTTAAGAGATGAGTGGGCTGTGAGGACTCCAACACCATGGACAGATCAATCATTGCAAGACTTGTTTCTTGTCTTGGCAGTGGATTGCTTAAAGCCAGTGAGTCCTGAGCTGTATTTCTCTCTCCCCTCTCTCTCTCCTTTCTGTACTACAGGTATGGAATCATGCAGCAAAAAAGCTCCTTGCCAAATGCTGGCCCCTTCATTCTTGAATTCCCAGCCTCCAGAACCATAAGCCAACACGTTTCCATTCATTGTAAGTTAGCAAATTTCAACTATTCTGTTACAGCATTAATAATGGACTAGGACAACAATGTGTGTGTGTGTGTGTGTGTGTGTGTGTGTGTGTGTGTGTGTGTGTGTGTGTGTTTGTGTGTGTGTGTATGTGTACTCACATGTGTATGCTCATACACATGTACACCTGTGTGCACATGCACGTGATATCCAGAGGTCAAGTTCGGGTGTCGATCCTCAGGAGTTATCCATTTTGTTTTTATAAGATAAGGTCTCTCACTGGGACCTGTGGCTCCTGGATTAGTCTAGCATGGCTGGCCAGGGGGCCCCAGGGATCCACCTCTTTCTGACTCCCTAGCATTGGGGTGGTAAGTGAATGACACCATAGCTTTGTACAAGGGTGTTGGGGATCAAGCTCAGGACCTCGTGCTTGTGGGGCAAGTCCTTTTCAGACTGAACGGTTTCACCAGCCCCCAACTCTCAGCATTTTTAAAGGCTATCAATGAATCCTAGATCTGGGTCTGGCAGAAGTGAAAGAAAAAGGAAAAGTTGCTACTCCTTTTTATGAATTGAAGATTTGCTTCTCCACGCCTAAGTGTACAGTGTTCTAACATTCCAGTTAGGACAATGTCACTTTTTATTTTTTTAAACTCTAACATAAAAATGGTTATCTTTAATACAATTTATTTTTCCATTAGAATTTACATCCGATCCTTCAAGGCACAAGGAACTATAAGAAAACCCATCAGCATATTTACCCACATTTTGTTATATGTGCAGCATCCATAGGTATAATATTTTCTTCTTAAGTAGCACTCTTCATGAAATGATATAAGAGCTCTTCAGGGATATTAATTAAGTTTTACAGCAACCCCTGTGACACATCTGCCTGCCTACATCTATCTGTTAGACACTCAGAAATTAGTGCTGTGTAGAAGTGTGCCATGTAACCGTGTTTATAGGCCAGCCACACACCCACTGACAATGCACTGAACAGATCCATACATTTCAGTTGTCAAGGAACAAAAAAAGTGCCGTTAAATAAGGCAACCATCATTTAGCATCAACATGTAAACATGGCCATGGTGCTTAATACACTTTCAGGTGGATCCTGCAGCACCCCTGCCAGGAGAGACAAGTATCAAGGAAGATGCGGTGGAAACATGGTTTCTTTGAAAGATAACTGGCTTCTTTAGCGCTAGGTTTCCTAGACTCCGGGGCGAGGCTTCTTAAAAATTCAAGTGTCAAGGAAAATTGTCATGCGTGTTTGCCTCAAGTATCCCAAACGCTTGTCAGTGCCATCTTGGAAATCTTGACGAAGATGCCGGTGGACATGCTGAGGCATGGTGAATTGAAAGCCACCTGACAGGAAGCGGGGAATGTTAGACTAAGAGGCAGGTGCCTGCCTGCAGGCATTTTCTTTGCAAGTGGCAGAATTAAGTAAAACTTAAAGGCAAGTCTGATGGGAGGGAAGCTGTCTCTCCTGGCACCGCAAAGATCTGCACTTGAACTGGGGTTCTTTCTAACACTTAGGTTTTGCTAGACAAGAGGGTGAAGCGGTTGTGTAAAAAGCAATGTCGTTTTAGGGCAGCAAGGCGAAGAACCTGGAAAGGGGAGTGAGTTCAGGTCCACAGCAGGCTTGGACGGCACCTGTTGACTCAGGGAGGCTGAGCAGGGCGGTGGCTCATGGGTAACTGTTGGTAATATATGGTGTTCAGAGCCTGCCTATAACCTATGCAGCCTTTGGTATTGTTATATCTTAGTTTGCTCCGATGCAAATATTTAGAGATATTGAGGGGATTAAACGGGGCTTAGCATGTGCTTGACATTGAACAGGCCCTCAAAATAATTGTTAGCCATTGCTGTTACAGAGATAATTACTCAGGAATCCCACGCACTGCCTACTTCAAACATTGCTTTCTTTTTATTTGTCCTTGCTATAGTCTTCATTTTTTTCTCCCTTTTCTGCTCCTTCCTCTTATCTGCCTCTGTCAAATATGGGATTCCTGGTTAGTTGCAATATTTCTACTACTTCCTTCCTTTCTAGGTGTCAAGCGAACTTTCTCCTCCCAGTGAATCTGACTGCCACACGCCAGCCTCCTTGCCCTACAGAGTGTGTCTGAGCCTCAGATGAGGCCTTGAAGTCTCTGTAGCACGGTCTCCAAAGACTTGCTCCATCCTGCCCAAATGCTGTCTTTTCTGGCCAGAGATGACTTCAGGTGGGGAGACCCGCACTCTCCAATCAAAGTGAAAGCCAGACACTATAATTCACAGTGAGAGAAGGCACGTGCTTTTCATCTGACTCCCAGTGTACCTTAATATGCTTGGTCACTCACAGAACCTCCAAAATGTTGGCAGAATTAAGCCAAAGTCTTATGTACATCTCTGACAATGAGATTACCAATGATAGGTGGGGAATTAAAAAAAACCCTACTTAGCATAAAAATCAGAGTTTCAGACAAAATATCTATGTAAGTTTGGCTCCAGCCCACACATTCCTATCCCACTTAAGAGGCCATCTTTTTTACTGGATTGTCAAGACCTTGATCACGTGCTCTCCTGCAATGGCTTCAACAGTCACACTGCTGTACCAGGAATTTGTCTCAGGGTTGCAGAAACTAAGTCAGCTCTTTGAGATATTGTCACAGTAGCCCCCTCAGGTAGAGAGGGGGACTGCAGATGAGGAGAGGGGGCAAATTGAAAACACGGTCGAATTATAAATGAGAAAACAGGAGGCAGCAAAGGTGTGTGTGGATCCACAGGAGCCGCCGTCCTGCAGGACAGCTGCTGCAAAGGGCTTAGCCCTAAGGGAGGACCCCAAGTCAGACTTTGCCTCAATGGGGCCTCTGTGTGCTTTGCATGGAACGTAAGGAGGGGTGTCATGGGCTGGGCATGACAGAGAGCTTGCCTAGCAAGTAGAGGTCCTGGGTTCAATTTGCCCCACTAAAAACCTAAAACAAAAACATAGAGATGGGAGGTATATTCCTTCAGGAAAAAAAAAATCAACAACCCTCTCTCCTCCCTGTATCTTAACTCTATAAATTTGGGGATTCTTATTTTCAGCCCATCAGAGAAATAGGTCATTAGAGAGAGAGAGAGAGAGATCATAACATCTGAATTGAGATGGGCACAATTTGGCATAGTCTACCGAACTTCAGAATGCATATTATACATACCCTTTGATCTAGCAATTTCAGTTCCTGGAATTTAACTTTTGAACATAATCATATAAGTATGCAAAGAAAGGTACATACACAAGACTCTTCATTGCAGTTATGTTTGTAATAGCACAAAGCTGAAAGCAATCTAAGTGTCTATCAAGAAGACATTGGTTAAATAAATTATGGCATTATGGGACATTACAGAGACCTTAAAAAAGGGGATGAAGTAGGTCTACATGAAATTACCTGAAAAGATTTCCACAATATCTCATTAAGTTAAAATGAAACTTACTAAGTGGAATGTATATGGTTCCATTTCTATTAAAATATATGCTTAGACATTCATAAACATCTTTGGAAGCTTGAAGTAATAAGCCTTCAAGTGGTATTTTCTTGGAAATAGAAATTGAGAAGCAGAGATTACTTTTATGCACTTCCTATCTTTCCAATAATTGAATATTTTTTACTAAAAGAATATCTACATTTTGTAATAAAGCAACTGAAAATTTGTTGTGACCATGCTTTCCTTTTTTGCTTTAAATTCTTGACCTTTCTCTTGCAAAGAAAGTAGAGATAAAAAAAATCTGTGTGATAAATAGGAACCTAGGTCCACCATAATGTAGGAAATAGTGAGTTTTTTTTTTATCCCCATCCCATCCCATCTTATCTACATCCACATCTTCATCTCCACCCTTGTTTTGTCAATTCCCATCTCCATTCCCATTCCCATACTTATCCCAGTTCTCATTTCTATCTTCATGTTCTTCCACAATTTTATTCCACCTCCATTTCCATCCTCTTCTCTATCATCTCATCTCCATGCCCATCCTCTTCTCCATCATCATCCCTATCTCCATTCTTGTCCTCTTCTCCATCTTCATCCCCATCTCCAATCCTACACCCATTCTCACTTCTGTTCCAATTTCTGTCTCTGTTCCCCCTTTGGTTTAAAATAGTCTGTTGGCTTTAGCTCCATGAAGAACTTCACCCTCTCCCCCGAATGGAACAATATTTAATTTTGAAAATGTCCCTGAGGAAGACCCCATCTTATTTTTATATTTCTATTTTTAGAAATATTTATATTTCTAAATGCAAAGGGATTGAGAGATGCAAGGAACTCAGGCACAGACTGAGTGGGACCATCCTCCTGTTTCGTTTTGCCCACCTATGTCACCGCCACACAAACCATCACCTTGAAATTCTTGAGGAGTTTAAGTGTGCTCTCTATCTTCTCCCTGCTACAGTTGGCCTTCCCATTTCTAATCATTCTGAATTAATTCACAGGGAAGTAAGCACTAAGGAACGCCACTGGTAACATTAGGCCACATTGCATTTTATGATGAGAGTTTTTATCTAATTAAACATAGAACTATTTTGATGTTGCATCTATTATGATCCATTAGGGAGCTGACTGCTCTCTGCAAAACATCCTACTCAAGATTTTCACAAGCAAGATCAAACACATTACCAAGAATATCATGAGCTTGAAGCATGGAGTTAAATGGTTTCCATTTATGGTTTTATTAAAAAGCAAAACCAAGAATTCTTCAAAGTAATGCAACTTCCCATAGGCAAAACCCACTTCTTCTGCCATTTTCAGGAGGTAGGAAGTGCATCAAGATGTTTTGAGTTAACTTTCTCATCATGAGCCCTCATAAAGAGCACTGGTTAGGAAGACAAGAAGTTAGCATGTTTTAATTAGAAAATGTGGAATCCAAGCACTTTTGCAGGAAAGACGATGATAGCTTAAAAGAGACATCAGGAGACTAATAAAAGTTAAAATGCATTAAGTAGCCACAGTGAACTCAAAGGTAAAGTCATGCGACGTTTGAGAAGTGAACCAGAGAGGGTGATGAATCCGAAGTGGGCGGGAGGGAGTCAGTCAGTGGAACTTATTCTTTCTCTTTCATTGGACTCAGTTGCAAACCTCCTTCTGTGCCCAGGCAAGCGAGACAACTCAGTGCCCTGAAATTCCTCCACCTCCTACCCTGGCCACTATACTCTTTACCCAGAGGAGAAAATAATTACACTCCAGCTATAAGAGAAGATTGCTTGGTAGTGCTGAGTTTGATTTGGGTTGATCTGGAGTTTTTGTCTGTCACTTTCTCTTTTACATTTTCTTATTGGTGTGACATTTGACTATATGTGCTAGCTATCGTTTCCAGATCAAGCCCTGTGTGGGCATATGGGTCTGCCTAGCCAATCACGGTGGTCTGTTCTCTAAGCCTGGTGGATAGATAGGTCAGCAGTGCTAGTTGTGATCCCAGCTGGGTTCCATGGGCTTCTGTCAAGAAAGTGTACTTGAAAATTAGGAATAGCCAGGGGTAGGGGTAGTGAGCCACGTTGTAATTGCAGCACCCTGGAAAACAAAGTTTCAGGCCAGTTTCGCCTACAGAATGAGATCCTGTCATAGGGAAACAAACCAAACAAATGTCTAGGAAGAAGAGCCTTTCTTCAATGAGGTCTCTAAACTATAACTATATAGCTCACAGGCCCTGTAATGAAGCCAGCAAGTGGGGTTCTCTAAGCACTATGTTCAGAAACACAGACGAGCCAGGCTAAGGCAGACATCTAATATCCAAGTGTAAGTACTTGAGCTCAAGTCTGCCAAGGACCTTGTCTCTTTTCCCTAGACCTTGCACCTCACATTTCATTTGCCTGATATGCTGACAGGAGACAAGGACATCTGCCCCGCGGAGCTTTGTCTCAGGCAAATGATGGAAAGCACCTAAGCCAGTACTCAGCACAAAGGAGACATTTCAGACAGGAGTCTGTCTGAAAAAAGAGCCCCCAAATCATCCAGTGGTTTGGAAGCAGGAAGCATTTCAACAGGTTCATTATTCTTCTCATGAGGACTGTGGTGTAGAAGCTGGAAGGCTGAACTTGGTGCCTTCAGCATCGTGCTGTGGGACACACCAAGAAGGAAGATCTCCTAACCTGAGGACCATAGTGCCCAGAACACATAGCACTCATTCTCGCTTCTCCTTCTATTTTACTGAGTTGGAGAGGGCGGGGCTAGAGGCAGAATGGCTTTCCTCAAAGTCCCATCCAATGCTTAAATGAGTCTCCCGTGCCCTCACTGTGTGCACCCAGGAACAGTAAGGGGCAGCTAGGCTGATGGGAAATGAAAAAGTCATACAAGAAGTTGGCAGGATTTCTGATAGTCACTCAAGTAATTTAAAAAATTATATTTATGCATGCATGATTAAAATATTGATGACAGAAACCTGGAGAGGGTGTTTGCTGTCTTCTGATTAGTTACTATGAGCTGGGAATGCTCCTCTGAGTGATTAAAAAATACCTACCAAGTTCAAGGGTGAACCTTTGTGTTTAGCGCTTTGATAATTCACAAACAGGACTGTGAGAAGAACTCCAAATTGATCAGTGGGCTTGGAGGCAATGAAGCTACCGGAGGAGAGTTTCCTAAATACACTCATACTACGCAAGAGTCCACACAGCTCCAGTTGGGCGTGAGGGGCCAGTACCTGGTGATGGATTACGATCCTAAGGACACAAGAGTCCAGCTCACAGAGGCAAGTGGAGCTAAGGCTAATAAATCAAAGGAACCCTCAAAAAAGTTGCGGAGCCCATTTCCCCTGCCTGGGAGAACCACACATCCTCCTGTGCCTTCAAGGAGTCAGAATTAGAAAAAAAGACTTGGGGTTCCACTACTCTCTATCTGAGCCAGATCAAACACCCCAGGGGAAGACGTCAGGAAATGCCCCAAGGGAGTGACAGTTGATATTAGCTGAGTGGGTGAAAGAGCTCAGAGAGAGAGATGGAAACATTTAGGTTTTTTTCAACGGTGAACTTAACCCAAGAGTCTTCAGTATTTACACAGACTCGGGGCAGAGTCTTGCTCTTCCATGGCATGACCACGAGGTGGCCTCCATCCTTAATTGGGTCCCCAAGGCATGAGCTATAGAGGGACAGATTTTTAGAAAAAGTTCTTTGTACCCGTAGGCTTCGCCCTGACAAGGAGTTCACGCAAGCAAGGAGTTCAAATCTTCAAAGCGTTAATCAACTTGGCACTTTTAAAAATTTACAGAAGGGGCTAAATTTTAAAATGACAGCTTCTCCTTGGATACCTCTGCCTTCAAAGTTTGCAAACCATGCCAAAAGTAGGCTAGAGGGGTCTTGAGTAAGATGTAATGCTTGCGCCTTCCTTAATGCACCTTGTAATTTGCACGCATGCCACGACACCTTATTTATTTTCTTATTAATGGGTCTGAGTGTGTTTAACACCACAAGCCATAAATTGCAGAGCAGTGGATTAGATGGGGTGCTCTTTATTTTCCTGCCTATTGTCAGAAAGAGATGTGGGGCATGAGATGCTCCCCCCCACCACACTGGCTTTCTCTCTAGCCACCCCTCTTAGCCTCTTATCCAGGAACCAGCCCCCTTGCCTCCATTTGATGAAGGTGGGGGAGAACAAGAAGACATAACCTAGCTTCTCACTGGTAAGCTTGCCTATTGAGCAGCTCTGTTATTGAGATTAATAAGCTGCCAGTTTCCAAGGAAGACTAACAAAACAGCAAAATTAAAGTGCACCGCGACGTGAAATGCTGCTGGTGGCCAGGCGGGATCATGATGTCAAAAAGGCAAGGTAAAGCTATAAAATAAGGCCGAGCTTGAAAGGCTAACCTAAAGGTCTCATTAATTTCCATGTTGCCTCTGATGAGAATTTAGAGGGGCGTAATGTTTAGCAATATGGAGAATCAAGCCGCCTATTGATTTGAAAAGCGCTCCAATGCATTTGCTTCACTCGGAATGAATTCTACTTTTAAACCTTACTTGAAAACATTAGGGGGAAAAAAGGAGGAAAAAAAGCAAACAGGTTACCTTGGTTTAATATTCTCAAGATCAAGCTTGTCAGTGACGCTGTCAGAAAATGAGTCCTTTGGTAGAAAAATCCATCTGAAAACGAGTTTGGAATAGTCTTTGGACTCAGCATGGTAGGGATGCTTCAACAGTCTTTCTGCTTCTCTGTGAAAACCTTATTTACGAAAAAGGCTTGCATCCCAGTTCCTAAATCTGCACAACTAACAAAACACCCAAATTAGGCCAGGATGACTTTGTCCTGAAGACAAGTAATGTGATTTTTCTGGTCCTAGAGTTAGACTAGACTCCTTGAATGCTGCTTACCAAGCTCAGTGTATGCAGCTCTCCATCAGAGCCCTTGCCTTGGCTTCCTGCTAAAAGGATAACAGTGATGCTCCCAGGCTGACCAAGCGAACAGCCAGGGTACCTGTAGCCCTGTGGCTGCTTCCTACCCAAGCGGAATTAAAAACATTAAAAATTGTGGAGCTAGCACACAGAGCATACAGCCGTCCTTGGAACTGGGCTTTCCTGCAGCCGATGTTGCTGCCACCACCATGCAGGGAGCTTCAAGTTCCCCATGCCAAGTTGTCAGTAATTCCTGGTGTTGACAAAATCATAAAGATCTCTTAGGTGGCTTGGTAGAAAGGGAGTCAAGACAAATGACCCTCCAGGAGAGTTTTATTAGAAGAGATGCAATAGCATCAAGCCACCGGCAGCCATTATGAGGCCCCGAAAAGGAGAGACAGACCCTTACGTTCCAAAGGACAAAGAGGATTAGTGACTTATCTTAGTGCCTGGAGTCACAAGCAGAAGGCACCAGATAAAAGTAAAGTAGAAATTCAAAGTAGTCTTGGGCCTGGGTACCAGAGGAGGCTGGGCTTGCAGCTGCAATGGGGACGGGAACTCTACTCTTGGTAAGAGTTGTGAGGCCACAGAATGTGTTGCTTATCAGCTCTTCTGGGAGGTAGAGAAACCTAATACCTTGAGGTGCTGCAAAGAGCACCTTACATTACACCCAGCTTATGATTTTGACAACCACTCAGTCTATATCCAATAATACCCAAAGATATGATGTCACTCATAATGCATCAATTTCACCATCTCCATGGATAAGGTAAATTAATTTCCTCTTTTCTATCAGGATAAGTATTCCCCCACCTTATCTAGTTCTAAAAATCATGGTGGTTAAGAACATGGCATTTGGAGTCAGGTGCATATAAGTTCAAATCCCAGCTTTGCCATTTGCTGTTGGGTGATGGATAACTTAATATCCTGAGTTTTGGATCTCATTAATTCAATTATCATCCACTCATTCAATCCAACAGTATCTCTATGTAACCCAGAATGGCCTCAGGCTTGTGACCCTCCTGCATTGCTCCCTCCAATGCTCCCCTAATTTCAAATAAGGAATAGTAACTGATCCCTTAGGAACAGCTTAGGGGATTAAATGGCATATGTGGAAAGCAAAAGATATCTGAATAAGAAAAGTTGTTATTCAAGACCTCTATATGATACTGTAGAATACATTTAACATAATTTCCACAGTTTCTTTTAAAAGAGGGGAAAAGAATAGTTACCATGAGCTATGAATACACCAGTCTAGGTGGTATTTGTAAATGGATGATTTTCTGTCATTGAAAGTTCCAAGCGGTTGACCAGTAGTATTAATATCTGCTCACGAACTTCTGCATTCTGCCAGAAAATGTCTTCCTTATTGAGGAATGACAGTCATGGTGCACAGAGCTCCTAAGTCAGAACACTGACTCCTAGCCCTCATTTGTGCCCATGAGCAAGTGCTAATCACTGATTCCACCGGGAAATCCTCCTCCCACCTCCAGCCTTCACTGGTGGGTGGGGATGGGGGTAGGGTGGGGTAGGGGTGGGAGATGGGGATGAGGCATTAAGCAAAGCCACTGATTGGCTTTCCCCTTAACAATGGCTGTTTCCTCCCAATTGAACCTGTAGTCCAGGACCACATCTTTTGATTTTATTCTCTTACTTAAATTGCCCCAGTGGCTTTTCATTTTGCTTTGGGTGAACATCCCAAGTCTTTGTCATAGTCCAAAGCCCTGTTCATCATGTCCTTGCCTAGCTTTCTAGCCTGTTTTCTTTCCCTAACACTGTAGTGCTCTCTGCCAACTCCTTTCCTCTCCTCGCTGTCTCTTTCCTTCTCTCTTCCTGTCTCCGCATCTCTCCCTCTCCTGTGTGTGTGTGTGGGGGAGGGGGCGGCGGGGCAGAGGATAGCCTCATCTCTCTACCTTGTTTTGGGACACAGTTTTCTTTCACCGCTGTGTAAAATGGGTTAGCTGGCTCATGAGCATCTGGAGATTATCTTGTCTCCACCTCCCATTTTCCCATAGGCATGCTGGGATTACAGATGCTTGTCTGGCTTGTTGGTGGGTTCTGGGGATCAGGTTGTATGGATTGCACAGGTAATGCTTTTAACCACTAAGCCAATCTCCCTAGCCCTGGAACTCTCTTTAAGCCTTACTGATACCCATTTGCCATGGGTCTGACTTCTCTATACCTCTCATGGCACCTACTTGCCACTTTCACTATGGGAGAGACATTTGTTTATTTGTTTGTTGGTGCTCTGTTCTATCCTGTCTAGCATTTCTGTAAGGGCAAGGATTGCTCTCTCTCTCTCTCTCTCTCTCTCTCTCTCTCTCTCTCTCTCTCTCTCTCTCTCTCTGTGTGTGTGTGTGTGAGCTCTCAGTGGCTGACACATAGTAGGCAATTCTCATAGACATTTCTAGAATGAATAATGGATGGACATCTTGAAAAGCAATTTGCAAACTTGTTTATAACTTGATGATGTGGATGATTAAAATCAGGGTTTCCAGAGTTTCCAAATCTGGGAAGCTTTGCCCTGCTTAGGGATTCTCCTCGGTCACCTGCTATGCAGACAGATTTGGAGAAGCCTGTCTCAGCAAAACACAGAGGGGAAGTTGGATTCTGTCACTGAGATACTGCTACTGTTTTAGACAAGAGAAGCTGACTTCTGACACTTCCCAAGAAGCTGCCGAGTAGGAAGATTCTTGACCTTGGCCCTCTCTGCAGAGAAGGAATAGACAGGTGATCGGAGATGGCAGGCAGGAAGCATGTGGGGACTTGATTCTATACTGGAGGAAGATGGAGGGTGGTGATTTATTGGGCAGGCTGCTTGCACCGAGGCCCTCTGTTATGTGCTTAGAGTTTGTGGGCTATATAATGGCTCATGGCATTGGGGGTATGCTCCAGTTGGTAGAATGCTTGCCTATTATAGCTCATATATAAACTGCCTTCAATAGTAGAAATTTACATGCTGTCCTCTAATGGAATTAACATTTACATAGAGTGCTCTTCACATGATTTCTATGTGCTCAGTGACTCAGCTCGACAGCTTTCCTTACTTTTGTTGCTGTGTGTGTGTGTGTGTGTGTGTGTGTGTGTGTGTGTGTGTGTGTGTGTGTGTAATCTAATAGTTGATGTTGGGTATTTTCCTCAGTTACTCTCTACCTCATTTTTTGAGATAGAGTCCTTCCCTGAACCAGGGGTTCATGAATATGGGTAGACCAGTTGGTCATTGAGTTTCTGTCTGTCTCTGTTTCTTCAGTGCCAGAATTACAAGCACATGTTGCCAGGCTTGCCTCTTACATGAACTCAGGCCTTTAGGTTTGCATAGCAAGCCCTTTATTGACTGACCCATCTCCCTAGCCCTGGTTCTGTTTTCTATGTCTTATATTTCTATGGCTCCATAGTCAGCACTTTCAATTCTATATGTTGTAAGACAAACTAAAAAAAATCATATGGTTCAAAGAAGACTTTCCAGACCTCTTTAAGCCTGGTAGGGACATCAACATACAAAGCTGAGAGGCAAGGACCTGTCCCCACTGGTTTAAAAGAAACACTGGGATTTGGCTGAGCATCTCTGGGGATGGCAGGATGCCTGTTCATTACCTCCAAAGTATGGAGCTCATTCATCACTCCTAGAAATTGGAACGAATGCAGGGGAAGTCATGAAGCTGTTGGTAAATTTCCATTCCATGTTCTCAATTAGTGACTATCTCACAATGAGCCTCCAGAACATCTTACCTTTAATGGTTAGGACACGATTAACTGAGTCTTATTTAGTATTAAAGAGGCATGGTGATTCTTGTGTGGCATCATATCCCTTCAAAGAACTCCCACACCTGCTATCATACTCCCATGGATAAGAAGATGATGCTTCCTAAATCTCAATGTTTTAGCATTTGATTGAGTGAGTTTGTTTTGTTTACAGTCATTAATGACAATATAAAAAGTGGTGGTCATGGGAACAAATAATACACAATTGGGCTTAGATTTTCTCTATTTTTCTACTTGGTAGACTGTTGGAGTCCATTTTTAGGTTTCCTCATGGCTTTACCCAGCAGGTCTGCATAAAAAGGATGATTGGACCACGGGCCTGAGTTACAGGTGTCTGAGATGGTCTGCACTTGGCTGTGCTGGGGGGAGGTCTTTTGCTCCACCCCTTGGCATTTCTTTAAATACCCTAGAGCAGAGACAGTCAGGGCCCGATGGATTAGGGTCCAGGCCCTCTCGAGGCTATCCTGTATTTTCTATCTCTTTCTCTCCCCATCTATCTTTCTAACAAATATTTCCTGCTGCTCCTACTCAAGAGTACTCTGGGGAAATGTGGGGGTGGGGAATGGTCCCCCGACAGTAGACCCTTACTTATCTCGTGGCTTTTAAGCTGTGAAATTTTTGTGACAATCACTGTGACTTTCATACTTCCCATTACTATGTGTAGTGTACTTTCTATTTATTTGTCTAACCCCTCCTTTGGGTTGTGTGAGACCTTAGAGAGGAGTGTGCACAATTTACTCATGACCCACTCAGTATCTACCATTGTTCTTTGGAATCAGAACCTATCTGATAACAAGAGAGAAAATTAACATTGTTTTAAAAAGAGTAATAGGTCTGTTTCTTTTTAAAAATTTCCTTTCCCTTCTGCTTTCCTTTTTTAAGGTTGGGCTAGAGAAACCGTAGTTATATTGAAATTATATGCTACACCGATTCATGTTATTTGCTTAATTTTATTTGGTGAGTGTGTGTGTGTGTGTGTGTGTGTGTGTGTGTGTGTGTGTGTGTGTGCATGCAGTTGTGAGTAGATGTCAGATGTTGATGTTGGGTATTTTCCTTAACTGCTCTCCACCTTAGCTTTTGAGATCTGGGATTCATTGTCAACTAGGCTGGCTGGTCAATGAGTTTCAAGGTCTTCCCGCCTCCTCCCATAACCCACCCCCAGTGCTGGGGTTGTAGATATGTGCTACTATGCCTGGCTTTTTACATGAACACGGGGGATTCAAACTCAGGCCCCCAGGCTTGTGCAGTAGCACTGTACCAACGGAGCCATCTCTCAGTCCTTGCTTATTTGCTTCAGTGCTAAGGATTGAACTCAGAGCCCTGCATGTATAAGGTTAGTCTTCAATCACTGAGCTACACTCCCCTTCCAGAACATCATAGGTTCCCGAAGAGCTGTGGATTAATGCTAAAGTTGTCATGTGCAAGTCCACTGTACATTCAAGTTCTTGGTGCTCAGATCTGTGAAGACTGACTTGGGCTTGATTTTGGGGAGTCTCCCCAGTCCCAGGCCTGACATTCTCAATCTCCAATCCTTGCATCTTGAACAAAGTGAGCAAAGAACATCCAGACGCTGCTCTCCCTTGTCTTTTCTCTCCGATAGACTTCAAGGTTTTGGAGATCCTGTCTGTGTGCCGAGTTTGCCTTTTCCAAGAACATCACTGAAGACTCCAAGCCCTTGGAGAAATGCTACTTGTAAAAGTGCTCTGCAGAAGCACTCTAGAGAGCAGGTGCTGAGAGTTTACCTTAAGACGGTGGTGAGTGACCCACTGCTTTTGTGGGTCCCTTGGACCATGTGCTCAGCAAGGGGACATTTTCTTATAATTGATTCTTGACAACAAGTCTCCCGGGAAACCAACCGATTTCATCAACAGCTAGGGGACATATTTATATGTATCCTTTTAAATATTTTTATTTTATTGTTTTATGTGTATGGCTGTTTTATGTGCAGGAATATCTGTGTACCACATACATGCCTTTATATATGTTCTTATGACCAAGGGGAGACTACTTTTCAGTAACAGACTGATGGATCTGGCCCTGTAAATTGGACAATCTAGTGCAAAAGAAACAGGTTTATGGCTGTTCACCCAGACAGACATCTCCCTCCCTTACTGTGTGGGGATCATGAGGGCTCTACACAGGTTCCCTCATAATTTATCGTCTCTGTGAAATCACAGACCTATTGCAGAAATGTTCCTTTACATCTAGACTCTGCATCTTTGAAGAAGAAATAGTAATCATCCTTTTAGACCTTGCTGGATCACTTTCTGACTCCACTGAGATAATGCTTAAATGTATTAATGCACATAGAAAATATATATTAGTGTAACCATGAAGTGCACAACAGAAGCTTAATACCAATGGCAACCAGGCAGTCACACACCTCCCCCTTTTCTCTTTCATTTCTTTCTACCCAGAAACTGTTTGCCATATATAATCATCTACTAACATAAAAAGAGGCTGATAACAAACTCTAGAGTGGTTTGTAAACGCAAGGAGGAAAAACAAAATCTCATCTAGCTTGGTTGACCAGTAGCTTCTGCCATGGCTATTAGGATTATTGCATTAGTATAGATGTTAATCATCATCTATTCTGTATAATCCATAGATATAATTTTTACTGCCTTGACAACTTTTATGCTCTAGAGATTAGGGTTGAAGACATAGATGAAAACAATGTGTTAATTGTCAGAAAATAAAATTACAATTTAGTGTGAGTACAGTAGCAAGGGTGTACCATCTACTAATGCTCATGATCTTACTTTTTAAACTTTAAAGACATCATAGATGAGCAACAACTCCGAATGTCACAGCTTTCTAAATTGCTTCCAGCTGTGTGCGGAAAAGCCACCGGCCATTACCATAAATGCTGCTGATTGTTTCTCTTCCTCAAACCTAAGTTATTAAAGTTTCATACTGACCGGAGACCTTTCTGAAGGGCCCATACAAATGGGTGCCTTCGCTGCTCCTTCAGATAAGCAAACAACTGGAAGACACAAACCAAGGAGGCATGTGGGGATGGAACCCCAGGGCTCTGCAGTAGCAGACCAGTCTACTCGTGGCCTTCCCTGTCAATTGTCTTGTCTATCACACTGTGTCTCCAGGATTGTCCGTAAGCCTACTGAGGAGTGCACAGTTCTTAGAAGCCCAGAAGTCAAAGTGGAGAAAGGACCGAAGCACAGAAAACTCAAACAGAGCCACACCTGGGGATGATTTCCAGATTCTTCCCGCCCAACCCAAGCATCTTCCCGTTTTGCTGTTTGTTTTTTCCCCCACATCCCTGTTTGCCTCAGAGCCATCAAGCTGTTAGTGTGTACTGGAGGGAGTAAAGTAGGCCAGCAGGTTGGATGAAATATAAATTAAAATTAGACTTCTGTCAGTCTGGAATCGGGGATTGTTTTCAAGTTCTCCCCAAACACTTAATTTCAAATGAGTCTTCATTTATTTCTTCAAGAAAGGCCAAATGCATAATTTATCAGCAGCATTCAGTCAATATACCCTTATAAGCATGTTTCCCATGAGCCTTTGAGTAAAAATATGTTATGCTAATTCTATTAGTTGGGTACACAAGAGCTGTCTAAGAAAGTAAACAAGCATTAAAGGGAGACACATGTGAACAAAGAAATACTGATCAACCTACTGTCCAGGGTCAAATTACCAAGGGATAAGGAGGCGTCAGACTTGTCTCCTTATGCTGGCAATGTCTCTCCAACCAGAACTCAGAGCCGCCACCCAGAGCCACGTGATTCAGGGGACTTAGAGTAGGGGACAGGTACTTACCGAGTCTCCAGTGGCACGTTGCTGTTTAGCACCCAGCTGTCCTGAAGCTGAACGGACTCTGGTGTGGTGGCCAGGTCGTTGGGTGCTGGAGCTGGCGCGTGGATTTGGCTCCGCCGATTGGTCAGTGAGTTCCTGTTGAGGGAGTTGGCAGACGAGTGGTGATGGGACAACGTGTGGTTATGAGGGGGCGGCAGAGGGGGCCTCAGAGTTGACTGGCTGTGGTGGTTCGGCGGGCCTGGAAGAGAGGAAGGAGAAAGAGCCATCAGCACCTGAAGATTCCAGACTCAGGAGCTCTGCCCCTGGGAGGTGGGGTTTGCAGCCCAAGTCCCCATGTCCACAGTGACTGCAAACCACAAACCCGAGGTTACGGGTGGGGCTTCATAGAACACCCCGGGTTATTAGTCACAAACAAATACTGTGCTTTGATTTGTGCTTGTCGATATGCATCAATATAATTGGCTTAGAGAGCAAGGAGGGTCGAGGCTAGAAAAGCTGACTAGATAAGGGATGGATAGTCACTGGAATTATATCTGATAATTTCAATGGAAGGGACAATGTGCTCAAGGCTGATTCTGGCTGTGACACGTTTTTATCCCATTTCCTGGTAAAATGTAAAGGCCTAGGTTCTCCAAAACAAACATGAAACAAAGCCAGCTCTTCTTGTAGGAGTAGAAGGTACAATAATGGTTACAAGAGGCCGTACAGGTGGGGGACAGAGAGAATTTGGCCATCGGGCACAGGCAGTTACAAAGGAAGACCAAGCTCTGGGGTTCTGCTGCACAGTAGAGCAATTGCAGTCAACAATTGAGTATATTTCCCACTCCAGGATGGTCTGTTGAATGCGTCATCACAGAGAAGTGCTGTTTCTTTCAGGTGGCAGGTATGCTAACTACCTGGATTTGAATATCACACAGTGTACTGAAACATCACATTGTATCCCATAAATGTGCACAATTACAGTGTGTCAATCAAACACGGTTACTGGGCCAGGGAGTTGGCTCAGTGGGTGAAGCACTTGCTGTGTAAGCATAAGGCTCTAGGTCTGGATTCCCAGAACGCATGCAAAGGCAGACAGACACTAGAGTGCCCAGCTACACCATAGCCCTTCTACGGTGAGATGGGAGGCGGTGAGAAGAGAATTCCCAGAAACTCGCGGGGCAGCTAGCCTAGCAGAGATAGTGGGAAACATCCAAAGACACACACACACACACACACACACACACGAGAGAGAGAGAGAGAGAGAGAGAGAGAGAGAGAGAGAGAGAGAGAGAGAGAGAGAGAGAGAGAACAAGGCCTTGCATTTAAACCGTGGTACTGACTAGGTAGAAAAGTAAAGCATTCCAGTTGTGGACAGGATTGAACTGGAGTGGGTAGGAAGTGTTCTTCAGAGGCTCCAGGTCAGTGTGACCATGGCTTAAGGCAAACATGTCTCTTAGCTGGGTAGGGGACACTGAAGATCTGCACTTTTGGATGAAGTTTCCTGGGTTTTTAAGAAGTTGACAACTCAAAATAAATAAATGCATGACTAGGTATTAAAAACATATACGTGCTCGCATATACTTATTTTTAAACACGAGAGTCTGCCAGCTCTGACTGCTAGGTTGATAGCGGCTTTCCACTAAGATGAGTCCTGAGGACAGAGTCCGCAAAGGGTTAAGGGAGATATTTTGAAATCACGATCCTGGCTCCAAATCACATCCCATCTTTCAAATACTGGCATCCTCTATCCTTGCAGGGAAAATGCTCACACAAGAGCTCTGCCTCTGCAAAGGTCTCTGTGTTAATGTCTCTTACTCAGGATAGCCCTGCCCGGAGTTTTCGTAGCAACCGGTTCTCCATCGGCACAATGCAGTATTTTAAATGCAACGAAAGCAAGAGGGTTTACTCTGCGATGTAAGCCTGTAATTTCCTTTTAATAGACGCTGAAACATGACTTTTAATTTGTGTCCTTTGAGGAAGTCTATTTTTTTGAAGCCTCCAGTCAGTGTTGGCAGCTCACCAGGTGACTGCTGAGCCTTGTCATTTTGGCCCCTGCCAACTTTGAAAATCCCCAGCCCCTGCCGTCCTGGCTCTAAGAAGTTGGCTCAAGTCATTTAAACAAGCAATTTGACACAAATTTCAACTACTTGTCTCCTTATGTGGCCAGGCTACATCTCCAAAAGGTATAATCTACATTCTGGGGTTCCTGTGAAGCATTCCGAGGGAAAGACAACATGTCAAAAAGAGACTAGGTTTGGAGTCCTTGTCACCAGCGAAAACAAAAAGGAGAAGAAGAGAGGAACACTGTTCCTTGAAGTTAGTATCTCTGGGTTGAAATTACTCGGGGAATTTTTTTTCCCTAATGTTCAGGAAAAAAAAGACAACTAAAGCTAAAACCCAGTGGGAAATGCCAAGGTACGGTTGTATAGATTTTAAATCGTGTCCTCCAAATGAACCTGTAATTCATGTTTTACATTAGGCAGTGGTGACACTTTAAATACATCTTTGGTGGAGTTTCATAGCTGTAGCAGGCTATTACATATGCTGGTATTGTTGTCTGACTAGGAATGTATTATTATATAGTTATTTAGCATTTGTCTGTCTCCTATTAGTGGGGAGAGGTGGGAAAGGGGCAAAATGATGTAATAATGATCTCTCAGAGGTACTCTCCAAGCCCCTCCCACAGGGTTAATGAATTCTCATGCCTTTCTCTCCCCCCTCTCAACTCCCACCCAAGTGGTATCATTATTCCCCATTAGTTAGGCAATTAAGAGACTTGCCTGGGGAAGATGAGGTGAGTCAGTGTACAAGTGAGAATCCACACTCCCTGCTCCGAGCCCTAACTTTCTATCTTCCTCTGCCCCCAGCTCCCACCCCCCAGCACTCTGGACCACACACTCTCTCCAAGTACAAAGAGGCCAAGTGAGGAATTTAATTCCCTGAATGAGTTCCCAGACCTTCCTGCTTCCTGTCTGTTCACCCCAGCAAAGCTTCTCTTGCCCATTCCAGCTGTGTGGCCTTTGCTTCATTGGCCATTTGTGTTGGGAGTGGGTGGAATTCCTGCGGTTGTGTGTATGTACGTGTGTAAGGTCTCCAGGGGGCAATGCCTGGGGCAAGTCAAGAATGAGTTTGGCTGCTATGTGGTGTGTTTCAAATACACTGGGCAGTGAGCATCCACATTAATTGGAAGAGAGGTCAAGAGTCTCTATCCAGTTCACCTGAAAAGAAGGCTTAGAACATTCTGGAAAAAAAAAAAAACAGAAATAAGAGTAGGGAAAGCTGAAAGAACACCCAGTTCTTCATCCACTCTACCCTCCTATGAAGCAATATGCTATTTCACTGCAAACAGATCATGGACAACAATGAAAACATAACTTATCAGGCACCTCACTAAAGAAAAAGTTCTTGTTACTGATGCTCACTTCCACAATGCTGACTGTAGTTGCTCACTGTATCATCTATCCAGTGGCCATATTTTCAGCTAGGTGCACAAGATTGAAAGATGTGATACTACACAGTGTGGTTATGCTACCACCAGGGAACAGAGAAGGAGGAGAGAATGGGTGGGGTGGGCATTTAGTTGGAGGGTAAGAGAGAATAATCTAAAGAATTAGATCCAAGGGTTGAGCCTGCTGCTTTCTAGTTGCAGAAATGGGAGCATCCTACCACTACCATTTAATCCTCAGCTTTACTCATGTGCCCAAAGGTGGAAAATAGCCATGATGACCCACTAAGATCACTGTGGATGTGACAAAGGATGAGGGCATTGAACATGCTACTCCCATGGCCTGCCAATCTACAAACTCTTGTGTAGAGAACACTGGTTCTAACAGGGTTGAAAGACCATGGATAAGACAAATTGTAGGTCATAAGGAGCATGGACCTGAGCATTTAAAGCCACCCAGGCATCAGCTATGCTGGTCAATGATCCCAGGTCAGTTACCTTCAATGCAAATACTATGAAATTTCAACTGTGTTGTAGTGTTCTAGATTTCCGAAACAAACCTCAGAGTCAAAACGAATGTGTCTTCTGTCACAACAACAGCCAGAAGTGCATGCTCTCAGTGGTTTCTCGAGTGTGCCATCAACCCGAGCTATCATCTAATACAGCAATGGCCTTTGCTGTCACAGCCACTTGTTTCTGATTCCTCATTCTGCTGTTCTGGTGACTCTCAGTTTGACCTGGGCACCTTGTGATCGTTGTGGCAAATGTCCCTCTAATGTGGCCACTGATGATCCCAGGCACCTTGTGCAGTCACCAGCTTTCATCATGGACATTCTGAGATTTGCTACTTGGGAAGGTTTTCCATTTGCTAAGATTTAAACAATGGCTGTCAACATGTTTTACGGCTTTCCATGATACTCAAGTACACGAGAAGCCCTTCTCTAAAGTGCTGGGCAGCTCCACTCTATGATGAAACAGAAATGAAGAAGTCAGCCTTGTGGAAGAACCTTGATGGCCACGTGTAAATTACAGACATTTAGTGGGTTAGCTTGTCGTGCAAGCTATTATTGATGTCTCTCCTATAACATGAATGCCAGATTACACAATAATGAAATTAAAATACAAATAACTATATCACATTAGTGCTTATAGAGTAGCAGGCTACTGAGTATGGCCTTAGTGGGCAAAAGGCAACTGTTTTGAAGCTTTGTGCTGACTAGTTACATGACACCTGATGAACTTAAGCTGAGATCCTGGAAGGTCCAGCCTGGGCTACATAGCAAGACTCTATCTCAAAAATAGATTCTTCTTCTTCTTCTTCTTTTTTTTTCCGAGACAGGGTTTCTCTGTGTAGTTTTGCACCTTTCCTGGAGCTCACTTGGTAGCCCAAGCTGGCCTCGAACTCACAGCAATCCGCCTGGCTCTGCCTCCCGAGTGCTGGGATTAAAGGCGTGCGCCACCACCGCCCGGCTTCTTCTTCTTCATCAACAACAATGAGAACTAGAAGTTATTTTTAGGTTCTGAATGACCCTTCACCATAGGAAAAAGGAATTGTTGTATTGGGTCTTTATCAGGAACTAAAGAAACTGAGTGCTGTAGAAAAACTAAGTGAATTTTCAGGAACGATGCTTCCCATATGTGTAAACACTGGCTTGTGGATGCGTGTTGCTGTGCTCTGTGACAGCATAGCCTGTGCTGCTGTGGTTTAGACATTTCATGGGACACTTGTCCCTGGTTGATTCTGACACACATACCAGCCCTGCACTTTGTCCTAAGTGCCTCAGGGTTGACTCAGGAGGAGAAAGCAGTCCTTTGAGTTCTGTTGGTTCCAGCATACATCTGTAGACTGAGGTCTTGGCACATCTGTTCCCTCATTTGTTGACTTTGTCAAGGTTGCCCAAACACATGTGGAGGCAAGCAGCAACCCACACTTCAGATAACATAAAGGAAGCCTTTTTTAAGGTTAGCTAAACTAAGGAAGTAAATGGTTAATGATTGGCTATTGTTACTGTACTCGGCTTAGATAAACAGTTGAGGAAGGCCTTTAGGCTGGGCCAGTTCTTGGCCAGGGAGAGGTTATGGAAGTGTGGGAGGGCAGGGACCAATGAAGACAGTCTTGTCTTGCCTTGTAGTAGGTACCAATTTTTCTTGGTGATTAAAAAGGATGATAAAGTACATGTGAAGAAAAAAATAGGGAAATAGGGGCCTGCCTACCTGCTGATAATCACTCACTGTAGTGCTGATATGCCCACGGGTGGTCTTAAGTATTGCCTCCCCCTCAGACCCTGAAGTGATAATTGACTAAGAACTCTCCTCCTTCTACAGACCCACCTCTTCTGAGCATGCTGAATCCTGACAGCAACTTGAAGATACTACAAGTAGGGATGGTCTTGGCAGACTTTGGAGTGTTGGGTTGATGCAAATTGGCACCAGGACACTGTTCATTTTGACCCTGTGTGGGAGCCAGGGAAATGAGGGTGAAGATTTCAAAGAACAACAGCCTATAGTCAGGACCAAAACAGGAAAATATTGGAAGACAGCTGTGCTGGCCATGGGCTTTGAGTCTACCTGATCATGTGCTAGACGCACAGCCACTGAAAAGCCATGTTTTGCATTTCTGAGTCTGTGTCTTTATCTGTAGAATAGGCATCAAAAGTTTCTCTTTCTTATATGATCATTGAGAAAATTATATGAGATGCTATCATATGAGATGCTATCATAATGAGCATTGGGCCAGCAAGATGGTTCAGCAAGTAACCATGATGACCTGAATTCAAACCCTAGAATCCATGTGGTTGAAGGAGAGAACTGATTTCTAAAGGTTGTCCTCTGACATCTCCCCCGTCCCCACCACATACAATAAAATAAGTAGCCTAGCACAATTCTTGGCGTTAACAAGTTACTCAGACATGTTAATGATAAGTACATATGATAGATTCCATATAACCAGTGATATTGACAATGGCAATAGAAACCACAGTAAGTTAGGCTCCCTGGAATATGATGAGCACTTCCTGGGGTGCTGTGGCCCTATTGCCTGGCTCTTTGAGCTGGCAGATCATAGAGGGAGGTACTTAGTGAATGCACAGAGGCAAAACTCCTAAGCCCAGGCCCTGCTGACTTCAAATACAGCCTGAAAAAGAGCAGACTTGTGGCGTGGCCCCTGGCTATGACAGAGGCAGTCCCAAGAAATGTAGCTCTGACTTGGGAGTTGGAACAATTCATTTCCATATTCAAAGCAAGGGTTGCTACTGACAACAAAATGATAACATTGATTGAGGTTACTATGCATTAAGTCCCCCTTGTGTTGGTGCTGAGCCAAATGCTAAGCATACACGATTTCATTGTATTCCCACTCACTGTTGGTAGGATATGTAACTCAACATTTCCATGCTACAGACACAGTGCGGGAAGCTCAGAGTAGTTAAGTCATAAGCCTACAGTCACATAGCTCAGTAAGCATCACAGATGGCATTTGATCCCAGGTTTGCTTCCTCTCCCAGGCATGTGCAACGGAACATAAGGCCAGAGCACATTCCCAGGGAAAGGGACAAGACTCCTGCTCTGACTGCAGTACCTAGCTATACGGAAGGAGTCTAGCTTGACTCAGTTTGTGTGCATGCATGCTGAAATGGCAGTCCAATCTGTGAGACTTTGGAGAGAACCGCCCTCCCCCACCTTCTGCACTGCCTCTCCCTGCTGCCTGTGTCAGGAGAAATAGGACAGAACACGCAAGTTGCAGAGCACACTCCTTTTATGCTTTTCCTAAAGCCCTCCCTGTCCTCCCTCCTCCCCCCGGGCTACATCCCTGGCCTGAGTGATGAGCAGCAATTAGGTCTACAGAGAGGCAGGACCAAGGGCAGCTCTGTCCTGGCTTGTCCTGCCCTGTTCTGACCTGCGGCACTCCGCCAACACCCTAGGGACAGATGGATGGAGGGATCGTCCAAATCCAGCCTCCTCCTGTGTTTGCCAAGAGATTTCCTGATTTGTCTCTAAATATAGGGTAGTTTAGATACTGAGTTTGCCCCCTCCTTCCTTGCCCTAGCATCTACTGAATGATTTACCCCTAAAGAATGGTATTTTCTATTCCTGACCCACGTGTGTGGTCCCGCTGGCTTTCCAGAGCAGGGAAAACCCTCTGCAATACTTCATGGATCTGTACACCAGTGCTGCAAGCTGGGACCGCAGCTCTTCAGAGGGAGGAGAGGGTCACTTCCTTTTCAGGCTCCCAGCACCGGCTCTGGTTAGTGCCTCTCAGCACGGGAGACACACTGTCCCATATCAGGGGTGATAACCTTGATGGAAGGGCTCCCTCAGCCTGAGCAGAGGGCCATGGAAGGCAGGGGCTGTGCTCATGAATAGGAAGTGATTACACAAAATATATGACCTGGGAGGCAAAAGCACCACATGCAAGTGCATTTGTCCTCCGTGTCAACAGATCAACATCATGGAGCAGAAGCATGGGAATTACTGTCATGAGAAGCAATCATCTGCAGGCTTAGAAGGCAAAGCTTCGTCAGCTCTCCCATTACTCATGAGTGAGGAAGGCTGGAGGGCCAACTCCAGTCTTTAAGGAGTGAGTGCACATGTTCATAAGTATGGCTTGCGTGCTGAGATTCTTGCATAGTTTATCTCACTTAGCACAATTGTCTGAAAGTGGGTGCTGATCTCTATTTTAAGGGTAAGGCAAATGAGGGGCAGGCTGGTTCAATGACGTAAGTCTCCCCCCTTCATGTGTCATGAACTGTGACATATCTGTGCCACTTCTGGGAGGTGGCCTCTCAAACTGAATACATCTTAGTTAGAATCCCCAGTGCATGGCTTTATATTCTCTTGGGGGCTCTCCTATGTGCTACACTGCACCATGCACTAATCCAGGGAGAGGGGTCTGTCCCTCCCATTTCACATGCCCAGAAGGAGAGGACAGTGGCTGACAGAGCTGGTGCTGGTTGAAGTGGGGAATGGACAACTGAGTCCCTAGGGAGTTACCTTTGGAGAGGGATCAGGGATCTCTCAGCATTGACTACTGGACTCAGTGGTAAGCCTTTCTTTAATTTTTCTCTTAACAATTGCCAAGGAGGTCCTGTAACAGAAAGGTAGCAGGCTAGGGGAGAAGGTGACCTTAAACCCCCTGGCCTCGTTTGGGGATATTTGTTCCTTGTTCTGCCTAGCCACTTCTTTGTTTCCAAATAGCCTAACTGAGCTATAATAACACAGACCTCTTTTAAATGTCTGCATTTCTTCAGTACATTTACTGAGATGTGCAACAACTCCAGTGTCTAATTTCAGAACACCACACCCCTTAGCAATCCCTCCCTCTCTTCTTCCCTGCCTCCCTCCCTCCAACCCCCCACCCTTTCCCCCTCAGGGACTCTCTGGCAAATCACTTTTTGTCCTATAAATTTGCTCTTACCAGACATTTCATGAGAATGAAGATTCCCTCTGGTTTATAGACCATGATGTCTGATGTCTTGTTTGTGGCAGAGCCCCGTTGGAGCCCATCAAAGTTAGATCTCAGATGGGTACAACTTTTACAAGCCACAGCACCTTTCCCTTAAGAGATAAAAACACCCCTCTCCAAAGCAGGTTCTCTGTGATGCTTTGTGTCAGGGTCCCTGATGTTGTTGATATTTTTTAGGTGGAGACGGTCAGGTACAGGCCACTGGAGAGTCAGAGGGATGCTGAGGGTTTAAGAAGAAGCCTGTGATTTGTTCTCGTGGATGGGCATGGGCATGCTGAGAGGAGAGGACCATTGCTGCCCAGCCCAAACCCAGCTGGGTTAGGCAGGGACTTGAGGAAGGCAGAGGAAGGAGAGATTTGACTTGGGTGCCCAGTCAACAGCTGTCTTGTGCTAAGTGTTTAATAGTTAGTTCTTCTGGTGCTGGGGCCCAAGCTGGCCCAAAAGGTCAAGTTCTCACATAGACAGGTCTAAAGGGACTTTAGTCACAGTTGAGTAATCATTTTATCATGTTTCATACTCAGTCTTTACTTGGTCAAACTCATCTGGAAAGTATTTCCAAAGATAAAGTCAGCTCCACTAAATACCAAGTCATACACTTACATGCACAGACACACACAGACACACAGACACACAGACACACAGACACACACACACAGACACACACACACACACACACACACACACACACACACACACGAGAGAGAGAGAGAGAGAGAGAGAGAGAGAGAGAGAGAGAGAGAGAGAGAGAGAGAGAGGCAGAGAGAGAGAGAGAGACAGGGAGAGAGACAGAGACAGAGAGACAGAGAGAAAGACAGACACACACCCACACACACATACACGCAGACACTAGAAATACTTGAGAAGAACCTTTCTAAAGATGCCATTTTATTGCCAAGTTCCATCTGAGCAGAGTGTGTGTGAGCATTTCCATAAATCTACATTACCCTAGGTATTTGGGGCTCCTCTGGGAAAGAAAAGTCTATCAGTAGAAAGTAATGATTTTGGGCTTTTCAATTGCCCTAAGGATCTTGACAATACTATTAAGACCCATGAGCTCCCTGTCGAGAAGTTTAGGAGTGAAATTATTAATACGCCCTAACGTTGTGTTGCTTGTTGCGCTGCAGCAGAAAATACTCTCTCTGTTATTTGACCCGCATTATCACTCTCCTAAGCAGAGAATTGCATCGGAAATGTAAACTCCTCTTATCCCCGCTCATTCAGTAGCTTTTGGAGGTCTTATTGGAAAAGAAGCTGGGAATAATTTGGATGTTTCTCTACCTATAAGATATAATGTTTTCCAAAGACCAAATTATTTTTAAGGTCTCTCTCTCTCTCTCTCTCTCTCTCTCTCTCTCTCTCTCTCTCTCTCTGTGTGTGTGTGTGTGTGTGTGTAGACCCTCACAATAGAATTATTTTCCATTAAGATGTTTAGATGTTTGGTTATGTTTTCCTTGGGGTAGATTTCATTCCCCCCCTCCCTCCCTTTCATCCTACCCCCTTCCTTCCTTCCTTCCTTCCTTCCTTCCTTCCTTCCTTCCTTCCTTCCTTCCTTCCTTCCTTCCCTCCCTCCCTCCCTCCCTCCCTCCCTCCCTCCCTTCCACTTCTTTCCTACCCACCACCACATTTGCTCCCTGAATACAGAAAGATGACCAAAATAAAGATAAAGCACACTTGTGATGTTCACCAGAGCCTCTGATGAGCACAGGCAGAGGCCGGCTCTGATCCACACCATTCATGGACAGTGAGAGGGATGGAGGCACCCCAGTTAAATGGCAAGGATGGGGATAAAGGAACCTGGAGCATTTTCACTTCAAAGCTCGGCAGAATTATTTACTATCTGGGTGACCTTTTCCCCAAATCTCTCCTGGTACATGCCTTATAGGGCAAGAGAACAAAAGTTTCTCCATACTATATAAACAGAAGTCAGCTGAATGTCAGGCATGGGCTGTGTCTCTTTTCTTGTCAGGGGACAGCTGGTACAATGGGATGTATAGGGCTAGTGCTGAAGACATTTTCAAAACACCGTTTCTATCTTCAACACACACACACACACACACACACACACACACACACACACACACACACACACACACGAGAGTGGGGGCAGGTGTTTACCTCACACTGACAACCAACTGAATACTTCCTGTTTCCTGAAGCATCATTCATTGCCTGGGACTCCGTGGCTCAAACACTGTTAGAGGGTGCCCTTTGGGGTTTGCTCATGATTGCTTATTGTTTTCCCTCAAAGCTGTCTTGGAGTTGTTCTCATCTTCCAATTAAAGTGGCTCAGGGCTCCTCTAGTGCCCATGGCCCTTCTTATGGACCTTGAGCAGAAGCACCTGGCAGTTGATCAGGGAAGGGAAGAAAGCCTACCTAAGCCCAAGGGCCCACCATAATCACAAGCTGAGAGGAAAACTGCATCAAATGAGAGGCCTATGTGGTGATGAGCTAATGCCCTTAAGGCCAGAGGTTCTGTTGTATTCCCCTGGACAGCCAAGGTTCTAGCCCTGATTCATGAAGCCAATGCTAGGGTTCCATCAGTCTTTAAGATCAGAAACCTTAATTTAAACCCCCAAACATTGAAACCTTTAGAAAAAAATACAAGGGACACCCTTCAAAATATTGGGGTATGGAATCACTTTGAAACAGATCACCAAGAACACAGGAACTAATGCTCAACATTATCAACAGATAGGGCTACATGAAAAAAGTTCCTATACAGCAGAGGAAAGGATCTGTAAACACAGTCCACAGAAGGAAAGAGAATCTTTATCAGCTACACTCTGGATAATGGGCTAATATCCAAAATTTACAAAGATTTGCATAAATTAAATATGAAGGGAATAAAATTAACAAACAATAAATAGGCAGATGAACTGAACAGATAGTTTTCAGAAAGAAAGAAAGGAAGAGAGAAATAATGAAAGAGAAAAGAAATATATATGGCCAATAACTATTTTAAGAAATGTTCAATTTCAATTTGCATTTTCATGATAGATGGAAATGAAAATTGAAACTACTTTGAGATACCACCATATCCCAACCAGGAGGACTGTCATCAACAAATTTGACAACAAATGTTAGAGGTATATGGAGAGAAAGGAACCCTTATTCACTGTTGGTGGGGATGCAAATTAATATGGCCATTGTGGAAAAATATTCAACCATACAGGTAATTTTTACCTGTGTATTTATTGCTGCTTTATTCATAGTATCAAAGAATTGTAATAAATCTAATTGCCTATCAACAGATGAATGGGTATTGAACTACTATTCATATCTAAAGAAAAATTAAGTTAAAAGTTTACAGGAAAATGGATGGACTTAGAAGATATAATATTATGCAAGGGCACACAATCTCAGAAAGAAAGAAACAGCATATTCTCTCTCATACATGTACTCTATCCAATAGTATATGTTTCTATGTAAATAAATATACATTGGGTAGAGTATGATATGAGGAAAAGAGAGCAAGAAAGCTGAACATAAGTGGACGAGAAAGGACTGGATGCAGGTAATGGACATGAGTTATGAAAGAGGAGATAAAACCAATTATTTTTCTCTAATTCTGACATAGATTTTTTATTTTGGTGGTAGATAAATACATAAAATATATTCTATACTGAAAATGTAAAATTTAATGTGAAACTTTGAAGAAACAGTTGGTACACCCAAAACTCTTAGAAAATGCATTCACAATAGGAAACGTGTAGGAACATTCACATTTGTTTACTTTTGCCCAAATCGTCTTTTCTTCACAGAATAAGTAAGAGTGCTGGTGGCATAGAACCCATGATTCAGATTACTATTACAGTGGCTGAAGAAAACTTTGTGTTTGTTTTTTCACATTTTCAGCTTACATGTATTAACACAGTCATCAGAAAGCAAGCGATCTCGAAGCAGCCATGTTCCTTTGAGAAGTGGTCATGCTGCTATGAAAACCAGCAAGAGGAAGGTGGAGGTTTCCTCCAGTGTCGCTGGTCCCCAGTCAGCTTCAGTGCCTCTTTGCCGAGACAAGCCCATGGTAAAATCCAGACATGTAACTTTCTTTGGCTCATTTCAGAACGACGCAGGTTGCTCTATCATTGCAAATCCACTGCTGAGCGACTCACTGATGGCCTGAGCTGTTCATCACATTTAGATCGTCTAAGTCATGAATTAGCAATTTGTTTCTCAGGGCTTCTCGCGGTCCTGAAACAGCCTAGTATTTATCACCTCAAATGGGATCATTCTTAACTCCATAATGTGGAGAGGGAGTCATCCTTCACGTGAAGTAATCAGATTTGGTGGGGGAAAAATAATTGCCATTTCTAACACTGCCTATCGGAGACTTTAACAGTATGGTCTGGGAAGGGGTTTCTTGATCAGATGATATTTGATTGAGACCTGAAGGAGTCACTCTACCGTTTGGAAGAACAATGTGTGGGCAGAGGAAACAGAAGTCATTTTAAACCTGACAGGGCACAGGAGCCGCGCAGAATCTAGCCTAGGTTTGTCTCTTCCACTTAGTTTCAAGACTTTTCTGGAAGAAAACATCGAAGCAAATAAGAAAGGCCCCAGATCCTCATGGCCTCTGCCTCAGGCCTTTTGCACTTGCGGAAGCCTTAGCCTTGGGGATCCAGATAATTGAGTAGCTCTTTCCTAGTCTGCATGTCTGAGCTCAGATGTCACCTTGGAAGATCCCCTCAGGAGCCCTCTTGTCCCCCGTACTTTGTTTCCTCTGTCTCTGATGTACATTAGCATCCATTAAAAGTATCTTTCGGCACTAGAAAGTAAACAACATGAAAGCCAAGCTGCTATTTTATTCTGTCTGGAATCCATGGGCCTGGACTCTCCTGTAGGCATAATAAATGATTTCTGGACCAATTAGTTAGGCGCTATACACCGACAAGGACAGTGAGAGCAAAAGAATCAAAAAAGCCATCCAAATTCCAGCAGAAAAGATAATATTTCTGAGCGGCAACTCCATGGTATCATGTGCCCCAAACCTCAAAAGCCTGAACTCTCTCAAAGTTCAAGAAACAAATCTACGCGAGTATCTTTGCCAAAACACAGCTCTATCTCACGCAAACTGGAGCAATTTTTTCCCTTCTTGCAGGAACCTAAACATGACAACAAGTGCTGTACAAGCAGAAATCCCCACGGAGGGGAGGAGGGCAGAGGCCTCCCGCACACCCAAGTGGGAATGACACATTTCACTTCCAAACTGACTAACAGGATCTCCTGTGGCCCTTCCTGCTGGCAGAAAGTGTTAGCCCTCCCTCACAAATCCGCTGCATTAAAAATCTCTTTGCTGAAGGCTGGCTTCGGCTCCGCTGCAGCAGGGTGAATCTGGGTTTATTCGTGTAGCTGGTGATTCGCACAGTAATAGAACTGGTTAAGAAGAAAAGAGCGTGGCTAAGGACTTTCATATCACAGAGCAGCCTGAGTGGAACTCTGCCTCCGCCAGGAAGCCTGCTCAGGTTGTGACAGAGGACCCCTAAAGGTGCCTGCCCTGTTGATTATGCATGTAAGGAATTTTGTGGCTGCCCTGTTCCATGGCTAACACTAGAGCACACTGGCACAGGGTATACCGAATCAAGCCTGCTGCTCCCATATAACCTGTTAACTCTTTACAAGCCTTTCCAACTTAAGCGTGGCGTATTGGGGATTATCATCCTGGGGGGTTCTCGCTCTAAAGAGTCTAGCAAAATCGTATGTAAGTAGACACTTGATAAACATCTTTGCATCCAGTGACAGAAATCCAAAGAAGGGACAAGCTCTTTCCACAAGATTCCCTTTGCTTTCTTACCAGCTAAATTCCTTGCACCAGAACAGCAACCCGTAACTTAAGCTGTCAGCACGCTGTTTTCAAAAATCTAGCTTCTCATCCACTCCCTCATTCACATCTCCATTTGTTCAGTGCTCATGTGGCAACCAATTATGAAACATCTACCCTGGATGCAAGGGCTTTTCAGGGTACATCGTCCTGGTGTGTAGGAAGTCAGGGAAAAAAACATGCCTAATGCTGACAAACTTCTGTGGAAGCCACATGCCACCCTAAAATTTCTATCTCCTTGTGGACATTAACTACCAAGATGCTTCACTTTTCTGCGCACATCTTTATTCACCCTTCATCTCACTTATGAAATGGAAATGCACACTGCTCTGAAAATATTTGTACACACACACACACACACACACACACACACACACACACACACACACACAGTATACAACCACCCTGAGCCTCCCCCAATCTGATCTTATCTTCCAAACTGAGTCTCCTTCCTGCCAGCTCTACATACATACGCGTCTAAAAGTACACAGTTTCTGCCAGCATACCATTTAAGGGATGCTCCACAGCACACAGAGGAATTCACAAGAATGTTAATTATTACCTGTGGAGAGAAACTATAACATTTTGATTCATTTGTGTTTTCAGCTGAATGTGGTATTTATCAACGTCTTTTATGTTTAATTCTAGATAATAGAGCATGGCGAACTGGAGTCCTCAATTACGCGCATGGAATACGTGTACGATATATCGTTTTCTCTATGAGGTTCAGACTTGCAGGCAATCCCTGCTCTGGATTCTAAGTGTCTGGGGAGGATCTCTGCCAGAGACTTGTAGGAGCTACGTGACCTTCAAGGTACCTTTGAGCAAGATGGAAAGCAGGGGTGAAGAGGTCTTCCCTGGAATCCTCCTGCTCTCCGACTTCTCTATCTGCACATCTTGTACTCCGGGCTTCATCATACTGACTCACAGACAGTGCTCATACACCACTGAAGTGCTTTTATAATCAAAACACATGTGGAATGACACCAAGAAGAACCAAAATAGACTGGAGAAAAGCAGGCAGACCCCTCATACCTCTTTCTGGGAAAGAATGCAGTGGATGGAAAGTGAAATGACTTGCAGAATTAATCAGAAGTAGCAGAGCGTCACTACTGGAAACACATTTGACTTTGAGTAGACACCAAAGCTACTTTTATACCATGACGAGATGGGATAAGGATATGAAAACAATACAGGCACCCTGAAAATGGTTTCCTGGGGTGCCGCAGCTACCATATCACCTCATAATCACAGACCTGGGTGCTTGCCCGGGAGAAACAAAAACCTATACTCACCTAGAAAGCTGCATGCTGAATTTATAGTAGTTCTGTTCAAAAATACTAGAAGCCAAGACAATCAGCTGTCTTACAGCAAGTGAGTGGGCAGGCCAAGTGTCTTAATCTCCATACAGTGGAATATTAGGCAGCAAGCAAGAGGATCAAATAGAATTAGAAATGATACATTGGACTTTAAAACTGCCAAAGGGGTTGATTTTTACATGTTCATATCAGAAAATAATGAGTATAGGAGGTTATGGGTGGAACCTATCTAAAACGTGTATCAAAACAATATTAATAATATAATAATAACAATATAATAATAGCGATAGTAATATAATAATAAAATCTATGTCAGTTTGAAAATTATAAAACTAAAAACTAGCTATTACAGAGGAATGGACTATCGATACACACCTGCTCAGACGCATCCCAACAGCCCTGTGTCAGGTAAGAGAAGTCCATTTCAAAAGGTTGTGCATTATATCATTCTGTTCTATGACAGTCTCAAATAGACACATTATAGTAACAGATCAGTGCCTGCGAGGGGCTGGGGCTGGGTGGTGGGACATGACTGTAAAAGAGGAGCATGGAGAGGTTCTGTGTGGGTAAAGCTGTCCCCGGCTCTGCAGGAATTAAAATGCAGAATTGTAGGCGGCAAAGTCGATTTCATCGTATGAGAATCTAACCTAACTCATCTTTATTTTGGAAAGCACTGGGGATTGAACCCAGGGCCACGTGCAGGCGAGGCAAGTGTTCTACCACTGAGCCCCTTCCTAGATGCTAATTAAAGTGATATTAAAACAATAAAAACTGGTTTTAAGAATAGGACAGAACCATTTGAGTCTATAGGAGAGCTGTGTCAGACAGACAAACATTTAGACACTTCCTGAAAAATGAGGGATTAAAATCACCCTCGAACTAAAAAAATCGGATCAAAAAATTATGAAAAAAAAAAAAAAAGCAACAACCAAGGAAAAGAAACTGGGACCCAGCCAACATCTGCGTAGAAGTCTTCCTGGCATATTGCTAATCATTTTCGTATTTGAATTCATCGGAATACTGTTTGCCGAGACTTGGGCTCCCACCGCAAGCTGTGGACGAGCCGTACTGTGCACAGAGGGGGGATGGCTGTGCCGCACCATCCCGTCGGCCCCTCTGCTGACACTCCACGCCATCCATAGCCTTGCTGAAGCATCGCTACATCATTCATCGCCGCCACGATTATTAGTGGAGGGGAAACAAGCGACAAAGCTTCACAAGCTGCTCCACCTCCTAACTGCGCACAAGGCAGTTTTTCAAGGGACAGAAATTGGTGCCCAGAAAGAGAAACTTCGGTTTGTCTTAGAGGGTTTCTAACAGAAGAAGAGGTGGGTTCTGGGAGACGGGGGAGGAAAAGTAAAAAAAAAAAAAAAAATGATAAAGGAAGACCAAAGTTCTAGAATTATTTAGAAAGACACCGAAGGGTGCTTGGAGTTTAGTGACATGGTGGGAAAAGAATGGGCTGAGAGATGGAGGGGGTGAGCTTGCCCTGTTGAATGCCGTGGCTCAGTACTGCCTGTGTGGGTTTAGGTATGCCGAGGAAGGACGGGCGAGTCAAGTCTACATCTCAAATGACCTGGATGCTTCTAGGTTCTGTGCTCTGAACGCCAGCAATTAGCAAATTATTTCTTATTTTTGGAGGCTCAGAACCTACAGAAATATTTCTTGACTGCCATCTCCCCGTGTGGACAGGATGGACTTTCCCCTTCTACAGTCTCCTGGAACTGTGTATGGGTGCTGTTTTTCTCTTCATCGCCCATACTCCTTACTGTCCATGCCATTTTGCATGGGGGACTGTGTCCCAATCCAGGGTTTGTTACAAAACTGACGGCCGCCAACTGCCTGTTGGATCATGGTTTCCAACAGCAACAGCTTAACCTGGGGAAACAGGTGTGGCATAATTAGCATAGCTGTCTGCGTGACTCCTGCACCTGTGACCCACATCAGTCCAGTCCATCAGAGCCCGGGGGGCCTCGTAAATGATGGGGCTGGGAAGTCACAGAAAGGAGAGGGATAGACAGAAAAATAACACTGCCTGCCTCACCACAGGGGCCTTGGCTCATGAGAGCCTGTCCCAGAAAAGGAACCAGAGAAAACTCCGAGAATTCTAGCAAGGATAAGATACCGCAGGCAGGATATTCTGCTGAAAGGACATCGGCAGGACTTGAGCATCTCCCAGACTGTATGTGACTTTTTTCCTCTTCCCTTTCTGGGGACCACTCTTTCCCTAGCTAAGTCCTTGTCCCTTGGGTATTTAGGGTGTTCTGACCTTTCCCATGAACACTCTTAAGAACAACACGACTAAAACTCCATCCACTGCTCTCTTTCCCCCACAGGCTTTCTTTGCTTCAGTTCTTAACGTCAATAAAGTCCACCCTTTGCCTACCTGGACAATCCGAGGGTGCTGTTTTCTGCACACCAGCCTGCCGGCGGGGAATTACACTAAGCCTCCTCTGTTGCTGGAGTTAGTGCTGGCTGTCTGTGATGCCCAGTGCATAAATACCAGGCCCTGGAAAAAGCCTCAGTTTCCCTGCTCAGTAGAGACCATGCCCCGCACCAAGAAAGCCTTACAGGAGGACGGGAAGGCTGGAGCAATGCGGCAAGCCGAGAGGCGGACAGGCATGTGCTATCTTTACCTCCCCTCTCAGGAATCACACTGCCAGTCTGGTTAATACCCAGAGGCTCGCGGCATGTCTCATTGCTCCAGCCAAACTCCCTCGTCCCAGTTTCTTCCTCTGAAGCAGCCCTTTCTCTGTGTTACATCAGTGACTGGACTTGTCAGCAGCACTTGTTTTCCAGGGGGAGCAACCCTTTCCAGGTCCTTGCTTTTAAAGGTGACAATAAATGTGGCATCTCTGCACTCCCAGACGGTTACATTTTGGTCATGAAATGAGGTATGATTCGAAGCTGAAGAGTCTCAAAGAAAATTTCAGGAGAGAAAAATGGAACTCTTTCTCCTTCTGGTTGGTGGGGGTGGGGTGGTTCTGAGTTAAGATTCAGTTATCCTATTCCATATAGCTCTTCTAGTTTAGGAGGAACAAACCAGTTAATGTTATAGGGTATTGGGAGTGCAAAACATTTGAGGTAGGTCGTAGGATCTGATGTAATATGGTGTGAGCAGGGTGGATTCTTCTCAAAGTCAGCCTTTTTCAGCCTAAGCAAAGAGAACAGTCCAGAGGTAAAATATATATTCTGGGGGAAGTCAATAGTTCCAGCTTCATCTGACTTGCAGAACTGGTTTCCTAATTCTGGGTCAACTGTAACTTCCCATGAGGTGTAACTCCAGATGCTGCCACCAAACTCATACCTTCCTGAAGTCTCCTCTAACATTTATTTTTCCACATATTCATTGATAATATGAATAGTTATAATAAATAATAGTTGACTTCTTCTAAGCACTTACTATCTGCCAAATTCTGGGAAGAAATGTCCATGGATAATCATGTTAACCAGCCGAAAGATCCCAAAGGATGTGGGAGGTCCCCATTATGCAGACGGAAGAACCCGAGGTTTTCAGAGGTTAAACAACTGGCCTCCGGTCCTGGCTGGGGTGGGCCTGTGACTCTTGTCCCAGGTCATGCCTGTGCTTCTTAATCACACACCATTTACACCTGACATGGTCCCCACCAGTGAACTTTCCACATCATCAAGGCCTACTGCCTGCAAGTGTTTGAGATTTCCTTTTAACCACATCACGTAGCTATATTAATTCAGAATTGGAAGCCGAATCTGGCTGCCGTTTTTGAGAGGGCATGACGAGCATCATCCACTTTTAATTGATGACTGACGACTGATTAAGAGCAAAAGTGTAGCTCTGAGTCCCCCTTTGATGTGTTTTGTGCCCTTCCTTGAGGTCAGGCTGCCCATCTTGGGGCTGCTTCTGGGCATGACTTCCTGTGCTATCACACACTCTCTCCTTTTTCTTGCCATTGTCTCTGAAGTTCCTGTTAAAAGGAATATTAGATCTGCTTAACACTGCGTCAAATGAGGACCAAACAGGACTCCAGATGGAGGCCTAACAGAGCCTGGAGAAAAAGCTTCCTATACCCAATTTGGAGAACTTAATAAGGAATTTTAAAAGTTTATTTCTGCACTCCGGGCGGTGGTGGCGCACGCCTTTAATCCCAGCACTCGGGAGGCAGAGCCAGGGGGATGGGATCTCTGTGAGTTTGAGGTCAGTCTGGTCTACAGAGTGAGATCCAGGGCAGGCACCAAAACTACACAGAGAAACCCTATCTCAAAAAAACCAAAAAAAAAAAAAAAAAAAAAAAGTTTATTTCTGCATTTGGGGTCACAGTCCAGGACACCAAAATTGCCAAATGTTTACCTAAAACAGTTGCTGTTCATTCTTACTGGCTTCTGCACACAGGCTTGGATTCCCCAGTGGGACGGAACAGTCGAAGGTGGACACTATCATGTGGACAAAGGACACCAGCTGGCTCTGCAGCCAAGGCTGTCATAAAGAGCCTATTTCTAGAAGTATTTTCTGGGTGATGTACTGGCTGCTGTGGGTCATGGTAAAACGTGCAACACTTAGCTCAGCTTTGGGGCTGGCAAAGTATGGTATAGGACCGTTCTGGTCCCAGAGTGAGAATGTTTCATACAGTTTTGAAGAGGTATAAAATAGGATATATGATAGAGACCACGGTGACTCCCAAAGGCAAGAAAACCTCTACTATCTGGACCTTTATAGAAAAGTATTTTCTCATCTTTGACCTGGTGGGTCCTGGAAGGCTTTCTGGAGACAGAACTACATGGATGTCTTATAAACTGGGTATCTGCTGAATCTTATATATATGCCTGTGTTTGTTACGTGTTCAGGCATATTTGTTTGGACAAATGAATGATGAAATAAACAGACATAATTAGTGAGTTCGGTAAGTGTTGATCCCAGACTACATGCGGTTCTGGCTCATTCCACCAGACTGATACCTGAAGTAAACATACGGTTTTTCTAAACCAGACATACCTACTTTAGCTCATTAGAGAAACAGTCAGTGGGAGGATTCAATAACATAAGGCAACCATGAGACTTCCTTCTTGGGATATAATGGCTGAATGTTCCATCCAGTCGCACTCAATCTATAGAGGACTGAGACGTTCAAATATAGAATGGCAGCAAGAGGCACAGTGCTCTGCATGCGATAAATTAAACCTCCCGGAGGTGAAGGCTCTCTCCATCCCCACTGGCGGCACCCACCGTAGGCCTGGCCTTGCAACCACTCACCTCCGTGGCTCAATACATCGGTGCTAAAATTGGCAAACATATCTTTTTCTGCTCAGGTGTTTTTATATCTTGCCGACTATTTGGGCTCTATTGAAACAGAAATGTCACACTGCTATCTTTAGAACACTCAAGAGTTTGGGCCAAGAACGCTGGGAGGAGCTGATGCCCTGCACATCAAAAGTGAGGGGGTGCAGATTTCATCTCTGCAGAAGCAAGAGTAACCCCAGGTCCAAGGCAGCCATTAATCTTCAATAAGGAAAGGGGCAGGAGGGTACAGGATCTCTGATGCAGGGCCCATCCAAACCAAAGTTAAATAATCTGGCTATGTCTGAAGCAATTAGCTGTCTGTATTATTTCCCAACACTTGTGAGTGGAATCATTTTGAAAACCAGTGCTCTCGACACGTTTCTCTAAAGAATCAATTACTTTTAAAGGCGGGAAGCTCATTCCCTGCCCCAGAAACATACGAGGCACCACCTGCCGGCTCCGAGAGTTGCTTCATGTTATTATTATTTTTTTTTCAATGGGCTTATGGGATCGGGGACTTTCCCTTCTGGTATCATCCACACACTTTGGCAATAAGGAATCTCTTACACACCCCTGACACTTCTCTGGCCATTATGTGGCCCAATTTGCAGTCATTCTGAGGCCTCACCAAGAGGGAACTTTACCTTCCCTTAGAGCTTAGCCTTTCCATACCTGATATCATCTTAATTATTAGAAGTGCATTCTCTCCCAAGTTCAAACTCTGACATCATAATAAAGTACAGTAGCTTTGTTTCAGATGAAAAAGAGCTGATTCAGAGAGATACTGTATATATCTGTTTGCATAGCAGGAATCGGGTCTTGATTTATTTTCCTAGAGATGTTCCATGGATAACAATTTCATTTTCATCAAAGGCAAGCAATTTAAAAGTTCCCCTTGCTGTTGACAAGCTCCATAGTGGAGGCTCTCGGATGATTACAAATGGCAATGCTTTCCAAGGGGACAAAGGTGCTGTTTTATTCCCCTGGCATACGCTGTAAAGCCATAGTTAGGGTGGCATTGCACTCGTTTGGCATCCACTGCTTTGTGAAGATTTAAAGGACGGCAAACATGTCTGCTAAAGTTGATACTGACCCTCGCAAGCACTGTATGATGACACAGTATGCACATATTTTTGTCGGTGTTTAAAACTGTGTGTTTTCTCCCAGGACAAAAGCAGTACCTCGTTTTTTTAGTCATTTAAAAATGCCATCAGTGAGTTTCTAGTTTGATTTAATTAATAGCACCTGAAAAAAGAGTCATGTTTTCCTTTTCAAATATCTTGTCTAGCAACTATCTTTTCCCTTTCATTCACTGGCTAAGCATCAACTTTTTTTCCCCCCAAAGGAAAAAAGTAAACCTCAGATGGTGCTGGGAAGAAAGGCAAGATGGTTGAAATTCCTATCCCACTAGCCAAAGGAGTTCGAATCCCCAGAACCTAAGGAAATGATGGGTGGGTGTAGCAACTCAGCTCTGAAAGGCGGAGCCAGAGCAAGCCTAGCTTAAAGAGACCAGCTGGATTCCTGAGCTCCTGGTTTGATCTGGATACCACGCTTCCAACCAGAAGGCAGAAGGGAGGTTCTGTACATGGAACCTGGGCTCCACACACATGTGCACACAGGAAATCCACTCATACATGTGAGCCCACACCCTTGTGAACACACACCTTCCCACCCATACACACGAAAAGCAGAAAAAGGAAAAAAAAAAAAAACCTAGTTAATTCAAATAGAATGATGTTAACTGTGAACAGAGAGAGTGAAAGTCCCGGTTTCTGGAGTGATTCCAGAGACTCCACTGAAGCCCTCTAAGTCCCTTCCTTCTATGCTTCATCATTCTTTACGCCAGTCTCTAATTTACTTGTTCCTGCAGCAAATGGGAACTTCTGTGTCTAAGCATCCATAAGCACCTCTGTCATAAAAGTTAACTGTGAAGAAATCTGTGTTTGTGGGGATGTGTCTTGCTCATGCCGGCCCTGGCATTTCCGTTACCTCTGAAAAGCCCCCTCTAGCTGAGATGAGCCAAATCCAATTGATCTTTGCACGTCTCTGGTCTTCTCTGGAAGAAAGTAAAAATTGCTATTTCCCTAGAGCACAGTGAAGAGATCTGAGCATGCCTCTTCTTTAAGCAATAACCATTAATATGTGTTCTGCTTGTACCAGACATCTGTAATGCTTTGGGCTGTATTTTCTGGCGCGATAACAGCGTCGTCTTGAGAATTGGTGCATGAAGAGGACAGAAGGCAGAGAGACAGAGCTGAACTGCTCACTTGGGCTCCTATCTGAGGGACAACACTCTTATCTTGCATGAAAATGTAGCCCCGAGCCATAAAGAAAGGTTTCATAAATCTTCCCTTACCAATTTGGTCACTCTTTTCTTGCTTGTGGCCTATGGCTGACCTTGATTAGAACCCATTCTCCCATGCAAGGATTCAAAGGCATTGGAAATGAGATCACTGGAGAACATCCCTTAAAACCCCTTCCAGCCCAGACTGCAGCTTCAGCGACACACCATCCTGGGGCAATCTTTTTTGAAGACTAGCCAGAAGTAACACTTGATAGATTCGAAAGACATTTACTGAACATCTATTTTGTGCCTGGGTCAGGGCTCACTGTTAAGATGAAGGTACAACCTCCCTGACTTCAGGGAGTTTTTAGTCTAGCAGGAGAGACAGATAATTTCAATAGAACTCGAGAAGCGGGAAGGAGAGCAGGCATGGTGGTCTGGAAGTTACTTCTCAAGATGATAACATTTTGAAAACTCCTATGATTTTTGCATGGATTCAAATTTTTCAACACTCCAGTAATTTCATTGGCAGCTAAGGCAAGCTCTAACACCTTCTAAGAGGCATTTTCAAGTGCTTGAGAAACTCTAAGAACTGTCTTGCCCTTCTTCACATACTCTTCCAACAAATATTTTGGTGTCTCGTGTGCCAGGAAGTGACACAGGCAGATTGCCCCGTCTTCAGCAGTCACCCTGTGACTCAGTGTGCTGCTCTTCCCACTGATGGGAGGTGGGAACAAGAAGACTCCACTAGCTGCCTAAGTACCTCTCTTCCCCACAGGTCTGTCATGGTACCCAGGATCACATTAGGAATGGCCTTGGGGGAACTAGAGGAAAAGAACACCTTTGAATTGGCTGAAACTTCATGTTATTCCATTAATTTAACTACTACCAAGTGTTGTATCAAAACTCAGAATCTGGAGGGCCTGGGATGTAGAACTGATTGGGTTTAAAGTTGTAGTGAGGACGAGATGGGAGACAGAGGTGTTTGTTTGCGGGGTTCTAGAGTGGGTGAGGAAGTGCTCCTAGAAAGATGAGGGGTGGCGGGACCATCTTCCCAGACTTGTCCAGAGAGCCTTCCTTTGCCTTCCCTGCCCAGGGTAGGAGGAGGACTTGTGATTGGTTTCTTTTTCTGCTAGGCGGAAAAAGCCACATCCAGCCACCTGCTGGACATCCCTGGGCACACGGGGATAATGCCGGTGATATCCTTTTCTCTCAGACAGTAAGCATTTGGCCATTCTAAGCTACACCTTTACAACTGCTGGCGTTTATAATTCAGGAGGACAGCTTCACTGTAGCAGGTGTTTGGCTAAGGCAGAATCCACCAGGCTAGCTAGATGTGTTTCAGAGTGGGGTGGGCAGGAGCCCAGGAGACAGGCCAACAGTGCTGAGCAGGACTGTGTTCTGCAGCCCTAGGCAAGCCAAAGCAGGCAGTCTGCTTCTATCTTGACTGACACTAACTTCACTATGGCTAGCAGATCCATTTGCTCTCGTTTCTGACCAAACCAGGGCAGCCTTCCCGGGAACTTAAATAAAGAAAACAAACAAACAGAGAGACAAACAAAAAACACCCTCAAACAGGTCCCGATATCGCTTGCTTTCGATGAACACAACCGATCCGATGTCCATTCTGTTCTCCCTCCTCGTGTGCAGCACACACAAGGAAGCCATTTTCAAGCCATATGGATTGGTATAAAAATAAGGATTGATTTATGCACTTAGAGCCACCAAGGGAGGGACAGAAACCCAGTTGGTGTCTTTGCATCCAGGAGACTGCATTAGTATCACTGCATTACCTGGAAGACATGCGGAATCACATGTGGCAACACCTCCCCCACTCAGGAGCAAAGCTGCCCAAAGAAGGTGCTCTTCGCTCTACCACATCTGGGAATAATGGAGCACTCAAGGGAGGGGCTGTTTGTATTGTACATCAACTGCAGAATTATAAATTACAGGAAAGTGGGAAGGGGTAGAGAGATTTTTGGTCTCAGAGTTGAGGGACTCACCCTATTGAATGAATGGATGCTTAATCATGAGTCCACAAGACATCTGTGCAGAAATTTTTAAAAAAAAAAATTAAAGAAAATTGAAAAACATGTAAAAATCCTCTTTGTCTCTCTCCTAAAATGCATATCATGTGTATGCATATATATGTGCACACACACACACACACACACACACACACACACACACACACACACGGAAACCTACAAGAAAATAAAACAGGGTATTAATAGGAACTTTGGTACTGCTTCATCTTAATTATAATTGATGAGCTAATTATTGTGGTGGTTGTGAGACAGGGTCTTGCCTAGCTTTGGTGGCCAGGAGCTGCTTGAGGCCAGAGACAACCCCTCTCTATGCCTCCAGCCCCACCACTGGAGCAGCAATAATTTCAGGCCCATGTGGGCAGATTAGGAGGTGCTGGAGAATCAAACCCAAAGCCTTTAGTGTGGGAGATGAGCACTCTATCCACTGAGCAATAGCCCCAGTTAAAGTTGATGGGATAATTGCAGTTTCACAGATAATTGTAAGAAATAATGCACAAAATTGCCCAATATTCTTTGTCCAGGTCCCCAAAGACACTGCCTTGTATACAAAATGTAACAACACCACATTTGAGATACTGACATTGACGCATGCAAGGTAGAGAACATTTCCATCACCAAGAAAGACTTTCCATGGTGTTTTCACAACCACATCCCCATCATGCCTCCCTTTTTAAAATTTCAGGTGAAATTCACACATGAAAATCATATATGTGTAATTTGAAAAGTTTGTGTAAGCATAACCACCCACATTATTATCAGCTCTTTCAAGGCATGAGGCGCTTCCATCCTTCCAAAAAGTTCTCTTGCACCTCCTTCCAGGCACTCTTCACTATCCTCCACAGAAGCCATACTTATGATACAAATTCATAAACTGGTCACATGTTTTAAACTAGTATAAGTGTAATGAAGAACCGCTTTGTGCCTGACTTCTTTAGCATTTTTTTTTTTTTGAGAATGGTTCTCACTGCTGAGGTCTTAGCAGCTCATCCATTCGTGTGTGGGTAGGCATGTGGCTTGTCTCCAGTTTGGGCTACTGAGAGTCAGAGCCTTCATTGGTGTTCAGGCAGAAGTCTATGCTTGGACATATAGTTTTATTGCTTTTGGGTCAATACTTGGGGCTGGAGTGTGGTAGACATGTTTAATTGCATAAAGAGATGCCAAATCAGAAAACAAAACAAAAATGTTCAGCATCTTCCTAGAGTGTTAAGTGGTACTTTTTCCCTTGCTCTGTGAGGCACCCTCCATCACAATAGCACACATTGTTCAGTCTATAAAACTTTGGTTATTCTGGTGGTTAAAGAAACAATATCTAAGCATTCTATTCTTCTCTACCTAAAGGCACAGTAAGAAAAGGTTTGGAGACACATTGTGAAACCTAATGTGGATTAGACTCGGAGTGAGATCTTAGTTAAAGCCCCAAGTTTTGCATTTAGTGGCAACATTGGACGAGCCACAGTCTCTAGATCTCCAGGTGCTACTGATGCTGGTGGTCTTCTGACTTTGCTTTGCTGAGTAGTGCTGGGGAATGACTTGCGTGTGTTCCTGATGTTTCCACTCCTGTGGAGTCCTGTTGGGACTGGTGATTGCTTTCCTCATTCTTTTGTCACTTTCAGTTGAGAGAAGTGATAACCTATGTCAGGAACTCTAAATATGAGACCATCTTTAAGCTATTGCCAGGAGAAAGAAAACTTGGCTGACAGGTCAGACCCAGCCAGTTGGACATACTTGCCGACTCTGCGTGCTCCTGTCGAGAAAAACAACGTTTGGCCCATCAATGGGCATCCTATCGACTTGTCTGTGTGGTTCCTGGCAAGCGCCCATGGATAGAAATGGATCAGAGCTGGTCCCCACGATGCTGACACAGGAAGCCGCAAGAGCACCTCGCTTGTTATCTATGTTCAGCTAAGGAAACCCAAGAGCCAGGGACTGCACCTGATTCTACACACCTGGAGGGAATATGTATGAAGACAAATGTGCAACTATTGTTTTGATGTGGGGAGATAATGCAGCCCGATTTCTGAGCTAAGATGAAGCATCCTTACCTCCATATGGTACATGTAGGAGATAAGATAAGAGAAACGAGGGAACCTAGGACGTGACACTCTTTGTGAACACTCACAACTGACCACACATAAAGGCAAGGGTGTGTTCACATCATAGGCACAATCAGAATGCATTAAGATTCATGTGCAGGTGTATTTTTCCCAGCATATCTGCTTTGCAGTCACACTGTGCCTCTTTGTATAAATACACAGATGCCTTTAGAAAGTTTGATAGTAAAGAGAGAGAGATAAAAAGAGAGAGAGAGAGAGAGTTGTTAGGGAGGCAGCCCAGGAGGATGAAAAATGCTGGGCTTCTTGACTGAGTTAACTCTTAAGTTAACTCTGCTCTGGCAGGGAGTGGTATGGGAAGGGTATTCCACACATCTGGGCCTTTACTGCCTCAGTAAAACAAGTTAGAATACTTACTTCACAGGAATGCAAGACAGGAATGAGCTATGAGTGGTAGTTAGTTACCACACTGTAGCTAGAATTTTCCTGCCTTGCCCACAGTCAGGACAAATCTTTGTCACCTGCCAGTCCCACAGCCGCTCAGACCCAACCAAGTAAACACAGAGACTTATATTGCTTACAAACTGTATGGCCGTGGCAGGCTTCTTGCTAACTGTTTTTATAGCTTAAATTAATCCATTTCCATAAATCTATACCTTGCCATGTGGCTCGTGGCTTACTGGCATCTTCACATGCTGCTTGTCATGACGGCAGCTGGCAGTGACTCCTTCCGCCTTCCTGTTCTTTCTTTTCTCCTCTCTGTTAGTCCTGCCTATACTTCCTGCCTAGCCACTGGCCAATCAGTGTTTTATTTATTGACCAATCAGAGCAACAGATTTGACATACAGACCATCCCACAGCACCACACGGCCCAAATATGACCAGAATCTGTCAACATACCCCTAGAAACATAATTCTAGTCTGAAGCCACCCAACCTGATTCTGAGACTATTTAGGTACTTGCAACAGGACCACTAGGGAGCAGTGCATTGGAAATGTCATCTATCCAACAACAGGTGCTAAGGAAAGGCTTTGGATCTGCTAGCAGCTCTTCTCTTTCTTGTTCTTTAGTTCTTTTTCTTTTCTCTTCCAGAGATAAGGTAGGAATGCGAATCCTGACCCAGGAAGGGGTATAAGTAAGGAAAAATGGAAAATGACCAGTCATTTTCAAGGTGAAAGGAGAGAGTTTTGCTCAGGAAAAGCTGAGAAAGTGGCCCAGCTGGACTGGTGGTCCAAGGATGGAAAGGAGTACACTGGGACAGAAGGTTGTCCTGAGCAGTGGGCAAATCACAACTGATAAGTTTGGGTGGCTGGTAGTGGTGAGCAGATGTTGAGGAAGGGAAACGCTATCAGAACAGATGTGAGAGTTGTCCACAAGCCTGTCACCTTCGTGAGGGCAGGATGCATATTTGATTTGGCTTTGTGTTTTAGTACCTAACAGAGTCAGCCAGATACAATATGGTTGGGTGGGCTTGAGAAAATAGGGTGTCTTCTTTAGGGAGACAGAAAGTAACTGTATGGTGATGAGATTAGAGGATGGAGAGACTACAACTGTATAGGCCAAACAGGAGGATGTTTTTCTAGATGTCGCAACAGATGAATTCTGAATTAGGACAACAGAATGGGCTTGAAGAGCCAAGTACACAGTCAGGAGGTGTGAAGGATGCATTGTAACAGAAACCAGAGGCCAACGGACCTGGGTCATGGGAAAAAAGGAGGATTGGAAGGTGACTATAGTTTGAAGTTGGGGATATCAAAGGACATATGGCAGAAGACTCTAATGGACCATTTTTCTGGCCACTCTTTCCTTCTTCCATGGGCATGCCCCTTCTTCATGACTTCCTACATTGTCAGTATTGTAAGATTATCCTCCAAAATGGAAGATTCTTCTTCAGGATACGAGGGACTTTACTGATATGGCAAAGATAAGAAACATGTGAGTGTTCACCTTGGCTATGCTACCTACATGCTTTCATACACAAGGAAAGTTCTTTAAAGTTTCCAGTCTTCATTTCTTCACTTTAAGAGTAAGAACAAACATGCTTTTCCTACAGTGTTGTCCAGAAATGTTGATATAAGGCTCATAAAAAGTGTTCAATTAAATTATTCATTATTTTGTTCACTGTCACCATCATAGTTATTATTATTTTTATAACTCCCATTTAGCAAGCTCTGTTTGACAACAGTAAGATCTCCCCTGCTTCTGTTACACTTCCTATCTATCAGAGTGTGATTTGTCACCTAAGGGTTTTGAGATAGGCCTCATTCCTGAATCTTCTTCAGGGACTCTTAGTGTGTTGGTTCACAGACCATGCTTTAAGGAGTAACGATCTAGGCTCCTTATATAATTCTGGAGGAGAAAGACATGGAGATTATAATAAATTTTGATCTATTATTCATATTGATCGAGAATTTTTTTCTTCCTTTCTTTTTTAGAGAAGGGTTTCATTGTAAACACCCTATTTACCTGACCAGGCACTAAGTTCTTATGACTGGAGTCAATTGAATATTAGCTTGTATTTTGAAACTCTAAAATACTTGGACCCAAAGTAGGCATTAAAAAATAAACTGTTTATTCTATACACAGGGAGTGCAATCTTTACACATCCAAATGTAATAAATATATTTTTCAATGTCTGTTCCATAATTTATCACACAATTTCTTTCTCTGCTTCCTGTGGCTTATCAGGACAACACCGATTGGATAGGATGAAGACACTGCCAGTGGTTTTTAATTTTAAGGTGAAATCATACATTTTCTAGATGGTTGATTTGATAGAAGACCAAAGCTCCAGTCCATAAATCTCTAAATGCTTGAGATTTGTGGTAATTTCATATTTAATCTATAGCTTATCGATATATCATTGGGGCCTGAGGAATGATTGGGAAAATAGGTATGGGCGATAGTAGATATAATTTGATTTCAAAACACATTTGCCAATGGAAGACCTTGAAATAGACAAAATATGTCAAGTGTTCATTTGCTTGCTTGTTTTTTATTGGTGATAATTTTTACCTAACTTTTATCTCATGCCCTGGGCTTCCTGGTGGTAAACATTCATTCCTATATAATGTCATATTGTGAATGACAATAAATACAAAGAGAACTCTTCCTTTCATCTGGAAAACTTATCTGCTTAAGTTTTGAATTCAAGGTTTGAGACCCGCCTCAATTATTTATCTCCTTCGAGGGGAGGATTTGCCAAGGGCTGGGTATGAACATATACAGGTGCATTCAAGGCTGTGACTTCATTCTGTCCGTTGCTGTCCCATTAGTGCCAATAAACACATTAAGTCTCAGAACAAAGCCTTTCTGAATGTTTGCGATTTGATGTTTCCTCCTCACCAACAGGGTCACTTCTGAGCCATGGCATCTTTGCTTTTCATCTAGTCAGGGTGTCTGTCTGGACTGTTTACATCCTTCTTCTACCTGCACATCCCAGAACAACTCCAACATTCTGGAATCCAGGTGCCTGGATGTCATTGGTCCTATGTGAAATCTTCCCCTACTACCTACTTTTCAAGGGGAGAAGACATTCCCTCCTTCTCTACTCTTGGGAAGCTATGATCAGTGGACCAGTGGGCGTGGCCTGCATAGAGCTCCTGTTTAGCTACCTTGCCTCATCTGAAAGAAAAGACTGTCTCTATTGATTCCATCAGTGGTCACCATAAGCTTGCAAAAATTTAGGAAACAAAATCAACTCAGCAAGGAAGTGGGTGTGGTTGAGCCTCCTTCTGGGAGCCTGAGTCCAACCCATTGCACACTCTCATAGGCACTCAAGCATTTTTGCTTTTTTTTTCTCATTAGTTCCTTGCCCCTTGCTATTCTCTTTGTTTTCTATAAGGGGGATTTTAGAAATTACATATTTGAAATGGCTTCTTTCCAAACCAAACACGTCCCCTTAAGTTTTAGATTCTCAGAAAGCAGTTTTCTCCCAGGCTCAGGGATCGCCTCTCCTTCTTTCCCTCTGGGAAACTAAAGAAACCTGAGCTCCTCTCCCTCATTTGGAATAAAAGCCAAGGAATAATGTGTCCTTAAACTATAATTTGCTTGCATTCAGCAGCTTCCTATCCAGGACCACAATAGTCCTCTATGTAAATCAGATTTATTTATTCATAGGCACTAGCGTTCCATTACTTTCATCAAAACCAGTCAAGCTGCATTCAGTGGCTTCTGCATTCTTATAAACTAACTGGAAAAGCAATTAACATTCGCTAGCACTTTAGACAGTGGGAGAGGGTGAGGGACCCCGCCACACTCTCCATAACACAGCCTCTGTAGGCGGATGGCGGTGCGGAATGACTGTGCCTCTGTGTCGAGGGAGATAACAGAAGTGACACAGATTAAAACAAATTGTTGATCCAGACCGGGGAGAAGCTGGGGAAACAATGGAAGTAAAAGCATAAATGTCAATTTAGGATGATAAAGGATACAATCTAAATGTAATATGAGAGGCCCCCAGACAAAAGCAAGAAATAGAGATTGCACATTAGTGAGGTATCAAAGTACTGGAGCATTTTAATCCACGCTCCTGCACACGCCGCGTCATATGTTCCCAGCATCTGAAAATACAAGCAACACATTGTTGATTGCTCAGCAAACCCAATTATGAATTAACCCGCCACTGCAGAAATTCTCCAAAATTATGCTCATTTCAAGCTGCTCAGAAGAACATTTTGTTCCTGTGGTAACTTTACTCCCCATATTGCCTTCGTTTTTCTGGTCCTTTCTCTTCCGAGTGCCTAAAGGCTACCCAGAAAAAAAAAAAATTCTCCAAACTGCTTTGGTTGTCAGCTCAATGCTTATTGGTCTCTTTGATAGATTTCGAGTAAGGTCAGGCTGCAAGGTCACTGCCTGAGCTTCCAAACCACGCCACATGGCTTCCGTCACCTTCTCTGGCCGTGTGCTTGATAAGTCAAGATCTGAGAATTCATTCCTAATTGCTGCACCGTCAATTCTGCTCCTGACTTGATGGCGACAAAAATCAAACTGTGGCCTCGGCTGTGGCTCTGTCTAACATAAGAGCCGTCACTTGCTAATGCGGCAAGCAGAGCTTGCAGGGAGGTGTGCAGGTGGTAACATGTCCCGCCGTCCTCTCAGACTGGGGCAGCATCTCATTCCTGATGGGCTTCAAGTGTCAGGCTGGTTATTAATTACCAGCACGGTCAGCGTGATGCAGTGGGTCCTGGGGAGCCAGCCACATTCATAAAGTGCTCTGTGATTGCTCAGCACACATCTCAGAGCCTCCTTCTAAGAAGCAGTGGTAATTGCTTTTATTCCCTTAACATAACTGTGAGGCTTTCACAAAACAGAGAAATATAAATAAACCAATCTTTATCTCATAGATGTGATGCCAAAAATGGGTATAGAAACCCAAGTGTTGAAAGGCAGGCAATGTGTCATCCCGCTAGTGTTTAACCTTCTCTGAGCACCAAGTTTGCACTAAATAGCTCCACTGCATGTTGTAGGTCACTAAATGCTGCTTGTCATTGTGGGTCTTTATTGGAAATAATAATCGTAAAACCAGTATCAGCAATAGTGCTAATAGAATAACAGTGAGGTGGTTATAAAACAATTTCCCACTTTCCAAGGATTCCCTTGGAGAGCCCGTCCTGAACATGTAAAAAATGTAGGCCCTTGCCATGTAGCCCAGGTTAGCCTCAAATTCAAGATCCTCCCATCTAAGCTCATAGGGAGGTGTCACCATGCCTAACCTGAAGTACTTTTGATCCTTAATGTGAACTCAGTTTAGTCAGCGCATATATCCAGTTGTGTTGCATGAAATGCAAGGCCACACGCTAGGCAAACCAGAATGAGGTGCTCAGCAGCAGCGACTTCTTTTGTTGCTGGACACTTCAAATGGGCTCCGAACTTGCAGGGTAAAAACTATTGTCATTTAAATGCTTTCAGTGGATTTTGTCATTTTTACCCTTACTGCAAAAACCCCCACTTTATGGGAAAGGAACCTCAGACTCAGACAGGGAAGGTGTGATTTCCAAGGCTGCAACCAAGCAGTGGCACCCTTTGTTCCTCACTGAGATATCGGCTTGGATTAGTCTCCCTAGTCCCTTCCTAACCTGGGGTAGGGACTTGGTAACTTATTGTATAAAGTCTCTTGCCTAGGGACCACCTAAGAATTTCAGTTCATAAAGAAAGTAGGTGTTTCTGCTCTACACCTCACCGAGAGTGGAGTGATCTATCATTGATAGATGGAGAATTCCCGTGAAATCACCCCTTTCCTGTTCCTTGGCATCTGAGAGTTTTCTCTTGGGTTGGAAGTGGGATTTGCATCCGTGTTTGTACTTCTTAGGTAACTTATCTGGTGGGCAGATACCTTGCTTCAGCTCAGGTTCCAAACTTGTGTAGAAGGGATAGAAGGGGATCTGGGGAAGAAGGCAAAGGAAACACCTACGCACGCACGCACGCACGCACGCACGCACGCACGCACGCTCCTTCCCCTCGGGAGTCACCATACACAGCTGGTACTTGCAGCACTGCACACCAGCAGGTCCCTTTCCTCCTTGTCCCCTCTCATCCAGTATAAGAGTTACAAAGTTCCAAACATAGCCTTATTTGAGAAACCTACTACAGTTCCCGGTTTAAAAGATATCACCCAACTAGGAAAGATGGAAAATGCTGGAATCTGCTGCAGCGGTTTGCTGCTCAGTGGCTGGTGAACCCAGACTAGTGGGTTTGCTCACCCCGAGAAGGCGTGGAGCTGCCAAGTGAAGGGCAGTGGGCTACTGAGAATAAGTGAGGCCTCCCACAGACTTCCTTTTCTTTTTCCTTTTTTTCTCCTCTGGTTCGGGGCCTCCCTCCCTCTCAGGAAGAGCAGAGCTCTGCTCAGAGGCATCTCAGCCTTTCAAGGTGAACTCTAGTCCTGGAGACGTGCTCCTCAGCAAAGGCTGGGGAGAAGGGAGGGAGGGGGCCAGATCAAAGCCGCCTTTGAAGTGAGTATAATTTTTGGAATGTTGCTAAGAGTGTAACACACAGTTCAGCAGGAAATTGGCTCTGGAAACAGCTTTGTAGTCGCTCCCCAGGACTGCCGATTTCCCTGACCTGGTGGCAGAGGTGCAGAGCCGAGCAGTGGGGGAGAGGAAGATTGCTGACTCTCACCGATCTGATTTAAATTTTTCACCAGCCAAGTCTGTTGGCTCGGACTCGCTGAACAAAAACGTAGTACAATCACGTCCAAGACAAACCCTCGGAGAAACAGGCATCTACCTGCTGAGTCTGAGCTGGTTCCAAGACCAGACAGAAAGGACACTAAGGATGCTTTGCTTCCTGTGGCAGATCCAATAAAGCCAGCTATGGAGTAACAAAAATAGGGACCGCTGACTGACAGTGACACAGGATGACATATTGCTGCTGGATAACGGAAAACGTAGCAAGTGTCTGATATACATTGCTCACTTTCTACAGCCTAACCACAAACCTGCAAATTCAACGCTTTTAAAGACTCATTTTACAGATAAAAAACCTGAGACCCAGGGGCCAATTCCTTAAGTTCAGTTGGGCAAAAGGGCAACACAAAAACCCAAGAGTACATCTCTAAGCATATAAGCCCATCTTCCTTATTTATTTCCAGGTGACTTGCACTCGGGACAAGAACAGTCCATGGTAAGGTCCATTTGTAACAAGTAGTGCCTTCAAGATTTATTAAAAAATGCAATATTTTAGTGAGATGAAATCCAACTACGTATTCCCACAGGGAAAGAAGAACATCGTCTTCCTTGTTTGTACACGGCTTCTTCTTTCCTTCTACCAGGGAGGCGATGAAGGGTGAAGGTGTTTTGCTCTTTCAGACTGTGCCTTTAATTTCCGTTGTTGTTTCTTTTGTAAGGGGAAGGAGGCAGAAAGGGGATTAGATAGATAATTAGTGGATCGATACTGGGGAACAAAGGGTTTGGCTGGGAAAGTGAGACCTAGGCACACTTCAAATATCAGCAGAATAAGCGTCCAATGCCAGCTGAAGGGAGCTGGTGGTAAGTGGGGGTGGAGAAAAGAAACGCAATTCAATATGGAGTGAACACACCAAACAGGAGGGGAAAGACACTTCCAAGAACGGATTCAGACACCTTAAATGAAAGCTCAGTTGAGATGAAATTTGACCATATGTTGTCAAGGATTCAATTTCTTCCTTTTTCTACTGTCTCTCAAACTCCCTTCTCCACTGCTCTGAACTAAAACTCCACTAAACACTATGCCTAGATGTGTTACATTTCATGCATGATTTCGGGGCTTTAGGGCTGAAGCCAAACAGAACTTTCCCTCCGGCCCTTTCTCTCTCTGTGTTGTTATCATCTTACCCAATCAGGGGTGAGGGTGGTTTAAAGAGAGGTAAGTATGTACAATGATGATACCCTAAAGATGTCCACCCATGCCCTGACCCCTGACACCTTTGACAATATGAAATTACATGACACTATGGATTGAATTGTATATTCTCCCCTAGCCCTAGAAATAACTTGATTCCCTAACTTCCAGTTACTCATAATGTGACCTTATTTGGAAATAATGTCATTATGGATATACGGGGTTAAGATGAGGTCATGCTAAAGCTGTGTGAGTCCTAATCCACTAATACTGGTATCCCTGTAAGAGGACAATCTTGTAAAAACACAGAGTGACACAGGAGAATATTATGTGACTATGGAGGGGAACCTCTGACAGAGATCAGAGGAAGTCAGTTACAAGCCAAGAAATACTGAGAATTGCTGATCAACTATCAGAAGCTGGGAACCTGTAGGTTTCAGAGGACCATGTAGGCACCTTGATAAGTCTGTATGGTTACAAACCATGCACTGCATGTTGGTTTGATACTATGGATCTTGAGGATTAATGTAAGTGGCCAGGCAGAATGAAGGCCAAGGATGAAAGAAAGTTTGCTGATCAGTTGACTTGGAGATGAGGTTATTCTGCATGTCTGGGTGGGTCCACTGTAATCAGAAAAATCCTTACACATGGCATGGCTGTAGGTGACAGAGAATGGGGGAGGCATGTGAAAGACTCAGCCTGACACTATGGACTTCAGATGACAGAGGTCATGAGCCAGGGAAGGCAGGTGAGTTCTAGAAGCTGGAAAAAAAGGCAAGTAGATTTTCTATTTAGGAACTTCTTGATTGAATACAACTCCATCCCAAGTTTGGCTAAAAGGAAGACATTTCTTACTTTTGACTTTGAGCTGTGATATGGACATTTGTGTGGCTATAAACAACTCACTTGGGGCAAGTGGATACAGGAGTCATTGGCTACAACCACAAGGAGATACCACCAAGAGAGAAGTAAGACTGCAAAGTGGAGGAGGGAAGAGCAGAACCCAATCTTAGGTAAGCTTAGCTCTCCTTCCCTTTCCATCCTCCTAATCCTTCAACAGGAGGCACACAGACAATTGCTTCTTCTCTCCACACAACGGCCAGAACAGTCACAGCAGCAGTTTGCAGCTAGCATTTATTGTCTGCTCACTAGATGCAAGCACTGTCCTGAGCCCTTAACACTCATAATCTCTTTAAATCCTGGCAACAACCTTAGGCAACAGGCTCCACTTTTATCTCCATTTGACTGATGAAGAAAGAGAGGCAATACAAATCAAACAATTTGACCTAGGTTACATAGCTGGTCAATGGTAGAGCCCTGATTGCAATGGACAGGCATCTGGCTGGGTGAGAATCCCAGGCATTCTTGAAGGGGACGAGATAGCCAGATTGAATAGGCGAGGAGGGAGCAACTCCTCTCTTATTTTTGTCTATAGAAAACAAGAGAGAAAGAGAGAATTACAAGGTGCTGTCTGCCTCACTTTGAGACTTCTATTGTCTTTATTGCTACACCACACAGTAGTAGTAAATCAACGCTGAAGATATTCAAAATCCTGAAGATAGTCTTAATTCAAAGTTGGCAGGAAGGGAGTTGAGAAATGGTAACATGTGGCATTTCCCCCCAATTTCAAGTGTGGTGCCAACATCCTGTCGAGAAAAGGATAAAAAGAGCGTCTGCATAAATAAATATGCTTTGTAACACCACTTAAACTTATTCTCCTTGCCTGATATGAAAATATGATGCTTGATGGTAGGTAAAACTTGCTTTTCCCACTGTTTTACCAAAGTTTATAAAGCCCATTGACCTTTGGCATGAAGCCAACACAGTAAAATTCCACCCAAGGAAGATGGAGTCATCTCAGTAGAATGTAGCCAGTGACTCCAGGTTATAGAAAAGAGACAGGGAGAGGAAGAGTTCAAGTTCATTTTTAGCTAGGCAGCCAGAAAGCCTGGTGAGTGGCTCCATAGTCCACAGCACCATGTTAATGCTCCTCATCTTGCTGGGGTCACTGCATGGTTTTCTTGGATGAATGGATGCTATGGAATAAGTACTTCCAGGTCTTCACACCCTCACTTCATGGGCACTTGAACCTTTCTTGCTGCTTGGTTGGTTTCCCTCCCCCGACACTGAAATACCTTCTTTGTTTTCTGCCTTTATCCAAGGTATAGGAATGGCTGGTCAAAAGGAATAACGATGAACAGAATGTGTATACTAGACTAAAAATGTAGCTCAGTTGGCAGAACACTTTTCTAACATACACAAGGGCCCTGGGGTCAATCTTCAGCATTGAATAAACTGGGCTTGGTGGTACACACCTCTAATCCCAGCCCTGAAGAGGTGAAGGCAGGAGCATCAGGAGTCCAAGGCTATATAGTTAGTTTAAGACCAGCCAGCATGAGATACAGGAGGCCCTGTCTCAAAACAACTGTTTCTACCAAAGAAATTACCTCAATTATAAACTTGCTCTTGAAAGAATAGTTTATTGCATTTCTTATTCCAATCACAGCATCATGCAATTACCTTCTTCCTTAATATGTTCCCTTGTTTCACATTCTAATATCTGACTTACTAGTTTTTCTAATTTGTCCTATGCATACCTCTGAAATTAATTAACAAATATTTTGCACACCCACCAGACACTAGGATTTCAGAACACAGAAATAAAGCCGATTTTTTTTTTTGCAAAGGAAAAAGGCAACATCATAGTTTACACACATATTGCCTATTCTTACTCCCTTTGTGTCGATAAAACCAGACAGCATGTATTTATTGAGTACCTACTGTGTGCTAACAATGTATTCGTTGCTGGGTGTCAATGATGAACAAAAGGTGTGCTCCAAAGAACTGCCCCTAATTCTAAGTGTCCTTCAAGGAAGAAATGGATAAAGAAAACAGTGCACACTTCACACAACGGAATGCAACTTCACTCTGAGACAGAGGGCTGCCCTTTCACGGGGAACAACATAGCTGAAGGACACCAAGTTCCAGTTAGGACAAATAAATTCAAGCTATTTGCTGGGCAACAGGTGATTCCGTTTAATAGCATGCCATTTTATACTTGAGAATGGCCAGGAATCGATTTTAGGTGTCTTTAGCGTGACAAATAAGCAGAGGAGGTAACATATATATTACTTAGCTTCATTTAGTCATTCAGAAACATCTACATATCCCAAAATATGGTATTGTCTCTAAATCAATAGAACTTTATTTTTAAATTTAAATAAACAAGTAAATAAATGAATGATAGAGCCAGAGGCAGAACTCAGGGACAGAGTAGATTCTTGTCCTACATAAGACTTTGGGCTCAACCTCTACTAGGAAAACCACTACCACCACCACCACCACCACCAACAACAACAAAAATAAATAAAGTGAAAATCCTATTTAAAAAGAAAGAAAATGAACCATTCCTGGGGAATAAGCTACCATTTCTAGTTGTACATCTTCTGTAGTCTGGTCCCCCTTGGGGACAAAGACATTGCCTGACATACCAAACATCATTCTCTGCATGAACGGCTGTTGGGATGGCCTCTGGTGGCCACTCTTTCCACTGTGTCCCCAGCACTAACCAAGACTTCCTCAGCTATGGATCCCGCCTCTGACCCAGGGTAAATGCTCAGTATACATTTTTTTTGTTATCGCTTTCTCATATCACTACATACTCTATAGCATACACTGTTCTTTTTGTGAAATAACTGTTTTGTGGAAACAATTAGAACCGTAAGCTGTCACGGTCCTCTCACCTACGACATGGCATGGTTGCCTTACCACAAAGGAAAATATAAAATCACTCTTAATTCTAGATATTGTTACAGTTGGAAACAAATTCAAATCTTCTAATAAGAAGTTTACATTTTGAGCTCTTAATAACAGGTTTTTGATGCACAAACATGATTTTTCCTAGGGTTTGTTTAACCAAAAAATATGTGCTCATAAATTGCACAGTCCTCAATTTAGCAGAAATCCAAAGAGAATCTGAGAGTAATGATAAGTTTCTGCTTTTATGTATTTAACTACACTGCCACAGATTTACTTATTTTAATGTAACTTAGGATGAATTATTCTTCCGTAAATATAATTTCTTTAAGATTAAGAACATTTCCTTCTAGGGAAGGGCACTATTTACTATCAGTATTCAAGACAGCATTCAGAGCACTCTGCCCCCCAAAGAGTAGTTTAATAATAGAGAAATTGTATGATAAATGTTACATTTCCTTCTTTGAGGGGAGGTAGAGGAGTAGACCTGAGCTGAGCCCTGGTTAAGAATGTCAGTGATGTCTTATGTGAATGCATCTATGCATTTGGATCCTGGCGGTACAAAGAAATAAAAAAAAAAAATTGGAAGTTTTATTTCTGATGGAATATGCTTTGCATGACCTTACTCTCTGTATTTGTAATGGTGGGAAAGAGAATATTAAGTACACACTTTGAAGAAGCAATTATAACAAGCTTTGGCATTTTCACTACCCCAGGGAATCACATCTATAATTTTATGTGGTTATTGCCCCGAATGGCAAGGGCAGTTCATCTTGATGCCAATTCTGATTGATTAGTAGTGGCTGCTTAGAGGACTGTTGAGAAGTATTGGCAGGCTGCATCTGTTCACAGTAGGAAAGAAGGTGGTGATCGATTAGTAATGCCTGTCTCAGGTTCATGCATGATAAGTAGTAGTGCATGTGCTTAGTATCTATCAAAATGAAGATAATTCCATAACTAGGAGAAAATATTTCACTGTGATGGTATTGCTGACAGATAAATTAAGCTATGCATGCAAATAGGCAGATCTTTACAAAAGTAAATATATATATATATATATATATATATATATATATATATATAGTCTTGTGTAAGTCCTAAGAGATAAGTCATAGGTCAGTAATTGTATATTAATGAGGCCTTCCAAGTAAAAGTATTGACACAAAGTCCTAGATTTTGTACAAATGTGTTCACACCGGGAAGAAGTCTTACTTATAATTTAAAGCAAGGTATTAGCCAAGGGTAGTTTAATTAAGAAGGCTTAACTTTTTTTTAGGGACATGATTCAAATTATCTATTCATTGCCCTACCTATGATGTACATGCTGCCCTAAGTTTATTTTTTTCTCTTCCAAATAAAATAATCCTTTCATAATTCCATGAAATCTGAGTGATTTGAATCTGTGAGTCAAATCACAATATTTCTCTTTGTGCTTTAAATTGAATATTAGATTTCTAATCTTGCAAATGCAGATTTCGTGGCTGACTCTTACAGGTTAATCCTGGAGGCTTTAAGATAACTTTTAACCTGTGTAGTGGCAGATACAAATGAATGATCACATAATTATCAATGAAGGACAGTTGTTGAGGTATGGTGTTGTTGATTTCTTTAAAGGCAAGTGCATGGTGACATTGCCACAGTATTTTTGATGGCCCCTCATTTCCTAAAGAAGGGAGATTGAATGAAAGTGGCTGCACAGGATAACAGCACAAGGAAAACAGACTTAATATTCTGAACACAAGGCAATAATCAAACCGTTGGTCCATTTTTCTGTCAAAATCCCAATTGCAAACACCAACACAGAACAAAGCAGAAAATCTCTTTGTGGCATCCAAGATTTAAAACTTATGCTGAGAATTTCTAGTTTGATTTTTTTTTTTGTATTGCCTTAGAAAGGGAATGCTCAAGTTTGGAAGAAGAATAAAACTGGTTCAACGTTTACTGAAAAAAATGTTAAAGAGGGAAAAGAAAAGGAAAATACAAAACTCAGCAAAAATGTCACACTAAGGAATCATAATAAGCATTAAACATTATTTAAGCCATGCATAACCACTAAAATATATGACCCCTTTCCATAAATCGAAAGGCAGTCTCGTCAGCAGATTATAGGCTTCAAGAGCTGAACTAAGGAAAGCTCCTGAGATACTCATGCTTTGTAGACGTAAAGATTAGCTCAGATCTGTGCTAACTTCCTCCAATTAAGCAATATACTTTGCCTGGACAACCACAGAGGCCGAGCTGTGCTGTGTCTTTAGCAAAGGGGTCTTTGTTGAGAAGGTATATGCTGAGGACTGTTAGGAAATATTTGAGACAGAAAGAGCAAGGGAGGGAGAAGTTGGGAGGGAGAGATGGAGCGACGGTTCAGCAAGGCAAGACAAGTGTGTCCTTCAAGCATTTACAGCCACCGTGACTGCCAAGAGTCCCCAGACATCACTTTCAGCCTCATCTGCTGCTAACAGAATGTGTGGTTCTAACAAGACGGAGCCTAGAACAGAGTGATTCTGAGAATGAAGGATTGGCAGGAAGTCGTAAACGTACAATTGGAATGCTCCAGCCAAATGCTATCCTTAACTTAGACATGGAAGACAAGAGAGCAGAACAAGCGGCTTGCCCTCTTGTGGCTATCATTCTCCAAGACTTAATGTCTCCCAGGACCTGAGAACAACGCTGATTTTCAAAGAGCTTCAGTGCCATTGGCTCTGTCGGATTTAAATAACCTTATAAAAACTATTTGTGGGGTTGGAAAGGTGGCTCATCAGTGAAGAGTTACTGCTGCTTGTGTAGAGGACTCTACAACAAAGTTCAGTTCTGTGCACCCCTGTCAGGAGGCCAGCCCATGAGCACCTGTGACTCCAGCCCCAGAAGATCCAATGCCTTCTTCTTTGGCAGGCACCCGCACACAAGCATGCATACCACCCCCGCTCCCCGGTAATTAAAAGTAACAAGACCAAGTCTTTTTAAAAAAGTTTGTATGGCTATTGATACAAAATTCGTGACACTTTTATGTCTGTGGCAGGCCTACAAGAAAAAAAAGGGGGGGGGCTACTGTGGCTTCCCTTAAATACACCGTGCAAATATTTTAAATACTTTTACATTTTAGGATGAACTAAGTAATGTTATTCAAGCACAAACTTGAACAGAAACATGTTTTTTATTTGTTGTCTAGTATCATTTATAGTACTTTTTACTATTATAGATGGTATTATTAGTGATATCCTTTAAAGTGACAATGTTCAACTCTCTGTCTCTGCCTCTGTCTGTCTCTGTCTCTGTCTGACCTGCCTCTGTTTGTCTCTGTCTGCCTCTGCCTCTGCCTCTGCCTCTGTCTGTCTGTCTCTGTCTCTGTCTGTCTGCCTCTGCCTCTGTCTCTGTCAGTCTGTCTCTGTCTCTGTCTCTGTCTCTGTCTCTGTCTCTGTCTCTGTCTCTGTCTGACCTGCCTCTGTCTGTCTGTTTCTGTGTCCCTGTCTGTCTCTGTCTCTCTCTGATAGGGTCTATGTCCCATAAAAAAACCTCCCTCTCTCCTCCCTCTTCCCTCCTCCCTCCCTCCCTCCTCCCCCTCCCCTCCTCCCTCCCTCCCTCCCTCCCTCCCTCCCTTGCCTGCCTTCCCCACCTCCTCCCTCCCCTTTCTTCCCACCTCCCTTCTTGTGGTGCTGACATGTTGAACCCAGGGCCTCACACTTGCTAGGCAAGCATGCCACTATCAAGCCATGTCTCTAGCCTTGTGTTTTCCCAGTTCAGACACAAGGACACCATGTGCTGTATTTCAGATTTTTTGCTGGCTTAAGTTGACTTGTTCCCTCTTAAATTTGATCTGCTGTGCCACCTAGAATAGAAGATATTCTGAAATTTAAGGATTCTACGTCAACTTTCCCAAATCCCTGCTCTCCTCCAACTTTCTCTCTTTTTAGTTTTCTCTTTTCTCTGTCTTAGTCAAAGAATTAGAATGCAGCCATTCAGCAGAGAGTCTAAGGTGGGGAAAGAAACGAATACACGAAACAAGAGGGACCCCATTCTCGTTGCACAGCCCCAAAGCACAGGGCTATACAGAAATCACAGCGAAAGGTGTTCCCTAGAGTTGCATACTGATGCGCAGAGACCAACCCTGCCCCCATATCAGATGGACCAAGTAGAGTCCAGAGGGGACTCCTAAGTCTCATTATAGACAGGCTGAGACCAGAGTGGGCAGAAGGTGAAGGGTATCGCTCCCAAAAGCAGACCTTGGGGACTTTGTTCAAAGGAAGATTGAGGTGTTGAATCATGGCCACTGAACTTGGGGTTGGTGGGTAGTTGAGCCTTTCTCAGAAAATCAGGGGCACACTTGGACAAACAGGTGCACAGGCTAATTGTGAGCCCCCCAGCAGGGTTTGCCAGTCACTGGAGAGTGGCTTGCACCTCAGGAGCTCTTTGAAATGTTGCCTGATTTGATTGCTTAGGACCGCCCACAAGAGGCTCTTAATTGCCTCCTAGAGCATTGGCTTTCTATGGAAATTACTTAAAACACAGCTTAAGTGTTAAAGCTGAACTGTGTAATGTGCAATTGAGGGTTTTTATTCTACTTTATTTATTTATTTATTTATTTATTTTTTTAAAATAACCTCACTCCTGGCTACCTCCTTGTAGGAAGCTCTGACAGGTTCAGTGGGAAATCTTGGGGCTGGCACACATTATAAGTTATCTCCTGCAGGGTTGGCAGGTGTGAGCTATGTCAAATAAATTTATTACAGTCTGTGCTAATAATGAAAATTATAGAAAAGCTAGATGAAAGTGCTCTACAGCCAGCTAATTTGAAGCTACCTTACTAGACAATAACAAGCCCCTAACAGTTTTTCCTTTTTTTAAAAAACACTAATTATGCTTAATGTTCCCTGTCGCATTAGCTTTCATGGTAATTATATTTCAAAACTTTTGCAATTAGGGTGCAGTTAATATTGTGGAATATTGCAATTATTTTTCATTGTGACACCTCTATTGAAAGCTGGTGGCATAATGATCACATTGTTCAACTAAATCAGAACTGTAGAAATATGGCAAATGAACCAATTACACATTATTATTTCTAATTACAGATAATGTCATTTTCTCCGCTTTTGTCCAAAAGAATTTCTCAAACACAGATATCCCAAATCCTCCTATTTGTAAAGGCTCCCTCGTTTTTCTCATCTGCACGCTGGTATATTTTTATATTGGTGCCTTGAGTGCTAAATTTAGAAAGGTCTCCCCGGGATTTCTCGAGTTTTCTTCCTCCACACCCAATCCCCTCCTGGGGAGTTTTAAAACCAGATGTTCTCATTGAAAAAAAAAATCCCCTTGTTGGCCCAACTTCTGACAGCGCAGCATGGCTGGCGAGCTGCTGCAAATGCGTTTTCTCACATTCGTGATGTTCGTTTTCACTCATTCAACAGGTCTACCTCTTGTCCAGTGAAGAGTCATTAATGGCAACCGTATGTCTCTCCACTACCTTCCAAATGACACCTGTTCCCCCTCCGCCCGCCCCATCTATCACAAAATGATGGTGTTGAAAGTTACATTTTCAGACTTCTTATGTATTTCCAACTACCAGGAAAGGAAACAGACATTGACAGAGGCCTTCTAAGAACTGGTTAGGATGGCGTTGGGGAGTTTATTCATTTTGTTCCTTAACCTGTCACTTTCTGTATGCAGCTACCCTATAAGGACCTTGATCATGATCTCACTCATGCAGCCGTCGTCTGTGGTTACAGATGACATGAAGGAAAGCCCCCTTTTTACTCCACACTCATGTCCTGGGAAATAAGTGCCAGTTTTAACAACTCACTTGACAGGTGGAGAATCGAAATCTGCACACACTTGCCTGAGACTTTCTATCTGGTTTGTGACTACCAGATGAAAAGAAGTCATCTGCCCCCCTTGTCCTGATTCTTACAGTCAGGCTATCACCTGCCCTACGTGGCCAGGGACCGAGGGAAATTCTTGGGGTGAGACATCTTTCACGCTAGCACCAGGATACTTCTCAGAACACTGGGACAGTTAGTTGGTCATGTTACCAGTAACTTAATTTGTCTATGAACTGTGACAGGTGCATGGGTATTCTGTTCACTGGATTCCCTTTCAGTACTAAGCTGTCTCAATAGAAGGCAGATGTGGTGGGGGAAGCAGTAATGGTCCCCAACCGACCTTATTCACTCATCAAAGCTAGTTCCCACTTAGCCCAGACTCTCCGTGCACACTGGGGCTGGGTGCTGTTCCTGTGGCAGCTGCAGCAACTTGCCTGTATCCAGCCTGTGGTAGGTGCTCAATGCACATGTGCGAAATGATATTACTAATATTAATAGCTTGTATTTCTATAGCCCTTATTGAATTACTTTGCTGAGTAACTTAACTGTGTTTTCTCAATTAATACACGTAGCAATTTACTAAAAAGAGCATCGCTGTTGTTTCTTGGGCCTTATCTCTTCTGTGCCAGGAAGGAACCTGAGATACAGAAAGTCCACATCATTTTCAGGCAGAATTCAGTAAGCCACGTGGACACCCAGGTCTGATGACTCCATAGCCTTTGATGGCCCTTGGGAATGAAAGACCACAGTGGCTAGTCCAATTCCTTGGAGAAGCTGCCTTTCTGATCTATTTAGGGGACACGCATTTCCTATTTCCTGACTCGGAACATGAGTAGGCATATTTTCCTCAGTTCGTCCATATTCATGGGATGGCAGACAAGCTTCTTAGGTATGTAATGACACTTGGAATCTCTCTAGGAAAATCCAGAGTCTGAACTCGCTGTTTCTGTGCCCTACAGAAGTGTCTGAGTACCCTGTCTTACGTGTCTCTCCCCTGGCAGGTTACATTCTAGTCACACACATTTTCTTCTGTAGTTCTTCAGCATGACCAAAAGCTTCCCTGTCACGCAGACATTTCCTTGCTGTTTCCTTTACAGCCCTCACGCCTGACTCCTACCCACTCCTACTTACTGCTACCCATTCCTACCCACCCCTACCCACCCCTACCCACCCCTACCCACTCCTACCCACTCCTATGCACCCCTACAAAGATACCCACTTCTACCCACCCCTACCCACTCCTACCCACTCCTGACACTCCTAACCATTCCTACCCACTCGTACCCACTCCTACCCACCCCTACCCACCCCTACCCACTCCTATGCACCCCTACAAAGGTACCCACTCCTACCCATTGCTACCCACTCCTACCCACTCCTGACACTCCTAACCATCCCTACCCACTTGTACCTACCTACCTATACCTTGTTACACAATGACCAAAAGTTTAGTTCCTCAGCACCACCTCCTCCAAAGCCTTCCTTTCTGTTCTGAGTTCATGTTCTCGGGTTACTCCATGGTACCTTCTATCTCATCACACGGTAGCTTTCTGTCATAGCAACCACACTGTAAACCATCACACGTTCATGGATCTCACAGTTTCAATTCACTTTAGAATAGAAAGGGTACCAAAGACCACATCTATGCTGGGTATTGTTAGGTCTAGAGGGCTGAAGAAAGAAAGTTCTGGTTTGGAGTATAGGCAATGGGAGTTAAGTGGGTATGTTAGCCAAATTCAAAACATGATCCCTCAACCCCCCTTTTAATATCAAAGCATCTTTGTTTTAAATATACAGTTTTTGAGTGCCTTTAAATTTTCTGTTGAATGTTGACAAGTTATATGTAGTTATGAATTGTTTGTAGTTATGAGTCACAAACTGATGCTAGGTACATGTTGTGGAATGATTCAATCAAGCCAATTAATGTTATTATCACAAGTGTGTATATTCATGGCAGATTTACTTAAAGTGCAAGGAAACATTGTGGAGGCTGCTATCATTTGAACCGCATTTCCCTTAGGCTGCCAAAGCTTCTTCTCCCAGGAGTACAGAATAATATGTAAAAAATGCCAGATTTGTTTTCCTGTTCAGAACAAATACAGCCAACCTAAGCGCCCCACTCCTCTCCTACAGAGTGGTGAGTACAAAAGCTAACTGCGAAACACACGGTCGCTTCTCAGGCAGAGTCAGGGCTCTACAGTCCTAAAGCAGATCCCCTTCCCAACATACAGAGAACTCTAAAACACTTAAGTGACATCAGGTCTCATTCTCAATGCGTTGGCTGCCATCATGCTTTATTTATATGACCCATTCCATTTTTTCTGGGGAGTTTTACAACCATCTTATCAGTTTTCCTCTGGAGGAGGTAACTTCATAGGAGGGATTAAGCCTCTTAAGCCAGGCAGCCCCAGGAAGTAGGTTATATTATCTGTGTCACAGAGGCGAAAGCTGGGACCAACGTGCCTAGAATGGCCTGCAAGCTGTATCTGGTGATGGAAAGGCCAGCTAATTAGTACGACACTGCAGCCTGCTGAACTGGGTCTGCAACACAGCTCTCTCTCCTCCAGGAAACCTTCAGGATGCAAACCAACCCCACACCAGGAGAAGACAGCTTCTAGACCCTTCTTGGTATTTCACCATGCTCTCTACACTTGGCTCTATTTAGATTTACTGAAGGCAATAGTCGGGGCATCTTTACCATTCATCCTGGTTTCTCGGGAGAGGCGTAGACCTGCCACGCACCCAGAGACCCAGAACACGCTCCTAAAAATAGGCTGCTTGTTGGGATCATTTCTCCTTGGCCTGACTCAAAGCGGCCTGAAGAAACAGAAGGAGAGGCTCCAGACAGACCTGTGAGAAATTGTAAGGGAGAATGAAAATCCCTGCTCCTGAGGCAAAGCAAACAAGCAGTCCCTATCCTGTGGGTGCGTGCCATGCCGCTGCCACCTTCCAATGACAACATAGAATAGATCTCAAGTTAAACAAAAGATGAATTACTTACTTCTACACATTTCCTTAGGAGGAAATAACTGTAGCTATGCAAAGCGATTTCTGCATAGGAAGACCTTTCAGTGACTCATCCCCAGGGCCTCACACATCTGCCAGATAAGTGCTTCACTACTCAGCTATGTGTATACACTTTTGTAGGTCTTTTTGTAGTGTGATATCCTACAAATTGTATGTGTGTGTGTGTGTGTGTGTGTGTGTGTGTGTGTGTGTGTGTGTGTGTGTAATACACACACACACTTAACTTTAGGCTCTGAATCTCAAAGAATACACACACTGTATATCTTGCTGTGTCTGGCTTATTTCATTTAACATGATTTCCAATCACATCAATTTCCTGTGAGTGCATCATTTTATTTTTATTTACAGCTACATAAAATTCCATTGTGTATATGTAGTCCATTTTCTTTATCCATTTCTCTGTCAATGGACATCTAGGCTGGTTTCATTTCTTGACTATTGTATATCATTAAGTTACTACAACAACGATAACAACAACAACAACAACAAAACCTGACAAAGCAAGGTGTCTGACCATAAAAAGTGGTTGAGATACATTTGATATATCTCATGATGAGATAGCATTGATTTGGATAAAGAAAAGAATACTTAACAACATGCAATAGTATTGCAAATCCTGCCACTTGCCAAGTGAGTCTATACGTATCATGTGTGCTGTAAAGCACATTTCCTCTCCAAAGAATGTTGTGAGATGGGCTCTATTTATCGCTCCCTCTTGTCTGATTCAAAAACAAACAAACAAAAACAAAAACCCAAAAAAACAAAAAACAAAAAAAAACAAAAACAAAACCGAGGTTTAGCCAGATTAAGCAGCTATCTGAAATTACACTCCTAGCAAGGTTTGAGCCTGAATTTTGACTCAAGCCGTCTTATTCCAGAGCCAAAACCTCTTTTCCTCCTTCTCAGGTTCCTTGCCTTCCTCCACCTCTTCTTCCTCCTCTTGTTTTGTGGTACCCAGGACATCATTTTTGCAAGGCAAACACTATGACTAAGGCTCCTACACCCAGCTCTCTTTATACCAAGACAAGTCCTAACTAACTGCTGAGGTTGGTCTTGACCTTGCTCTGTATCCCCAGCCAGCCTTCAACTTTTGATCCTTCTGCTTCAGCTACAAAAGCAGCAGGGCGTCCATGCTTATGTCACCAAGCCCAGCTCAGAGCTCCGACTTTTTGCCCATGGTGTCATTGTATTCTGGCCTTTGGTGCTGTATATTGCCTTATAAAAGGATAGTCATCTTGGCAGTTGAAAATTGTAAAAAATGTAATTATATATAATGATATAGAGTATATTACATCATTACATATGATGAATAATAAAATTTCTTCCATCCTTACGTCAACAAATATTTGTTGAGTGTCTGCTATGTGCCAGGACTAATTCTAGGTGTTGGAAATAATCAGTTGTGGACAATCATGTTATGCTCTCTGCTCACACTGATTTCCCTCTTCAGTGTTTACAAAGGGAAGCATAGAGCTGGTATCAAAAAATAAGCAGTAGTAATCATTGGGTGTTCAGTTTCGGGTAGTTTTCACTGTGTTCCTAAATCTTGTCTGTACATTCAATTTGTCCTCTCAAGTTAGTAGTATGTAGAAGAAAAAACATATCTAACTCAGGTCCTTAACGAGAAAGGGGAAGCAAAGGGTTAAAAGGCATTCACTTTTCAGAGCATCCTCTCAGATGGTTTTTACTCTCCTGCCTCCACTACAGGGCTCCGGAGAGTATTTCCTGAGCTGCCAATCTCCATCAGAAGAGTCCCTTGGGCTGTCACCACTGTCCTTCCCTCTCTGGCAAGGCTGGTCGCGCCATCAATCCCATCTCACCTTCCCCTCCCATCCTCTGGTCCCCGTGGCTTGAGCCTCTGTCAAGACAGAACCCGTGGGCCTCACTGCAGGCTTGACCTATGTTAGACAGTCTTCCCCTGCCACAGCCATAACCAGGTAGTTATTAACCAACCCTGTGATTAACACGAAAATTAACAGTTTGAAAAACAGGGCCAATCCTCCAATCTTCCGACTTCAGAAACTAATCTGCTCTGGCCTCCTCTACCCAGTCTCGCTTGTGATGTTTTTCTCACAGCCAAATTTCTTTTCCAAACACGGGAAATGATGTTTGAAAATCCTGTGCTCATTTATCATTACCCCAATTCCCAAATTTTACTTTGGATCATCAGAGCAGCCCAAATCTGAAAACAAATATAAATACAGAAAATTTCATGCCAAGGTTGGAGAAAAAAAAAATGTTCTCTTGCCTGCTGGGAACATCATTTAACCTCTTAGTCCGGTGGTCAGTGTTTGCACCTTTGTGACACACAGATGTTAATTCCTTCCCCTACACAAGCATCATGGATGCAAAGTGTTTGGTACTTTTAAACATAACCAGGGAAACTCCAGAGCAAGCCTGCAGCTCGTGATCTAGCCTGCAAGGCTTCACAATGCACCCCAGTGAAGCGGCTGTCTCCCTGTGAGGTGCCCTTCACTCCTTGTAGCTTTACTGCTTAGTGGGTTTGGGCAGGGTGAACGCCCCCCCCCTCCCCGTGAAGAGCAGCATGAACAGCTTGAGGTATGCGCATCTCAGGTGTTGCATAAACTTTCTCTAGCATCTTGAGAATGAGCTTCATGCCCCTATGCTCAATCAAGCTCCTCTGGGAGGTGGGCCAAAGGGAGGAGAAATGCTTTAACTGAGAACACCTTTGCATGAGAGGCTCAAAACACGACCTTTCAAATTAATTTAGCACACTCTTATTTCATTCTCTTTGTTCAAATGTCAACTTTTTTGTTGGGATGAGTGTAGTATTTTGTTTCTATCCCTATAAACACCTGCTCATCTGGCCAACAGTATTCTCTTGACAAAAAGTAATCTGTTTGCTGTGGACCAGAACTCTGGGGAGAACCACCTTCAAGATGTCCTCATTCACCAGGCTGCAGACTTATAGATCTTCCTGGTGTTCCCAGGCACAGGGTAAATCCCAACTCTTATTGGCTCATCTTGGTTTTTGGAGAGGGGGGTGGTCTCTGAGGAGCTACAGTGCCCGGATACATGAAGAACCCCACCATGTAACCTTATGGAAGATACTTAATGTAGCTATGTCTCAGTTTCATGTTCTGCAAAATGGGTTTAACTGGCATTTCAAGGGTTGATGATGAGCTCATGTAAACCTTTTGACCAAGATCCTGGCATACATGAGAACATGGGTGATGATTACTTCTGTTATCACGATGATTCACAAACTGTATTCATCTCTCCAATCCCTCACCCTCCTTGTCTTCTTACAATCTGAGACTGTTGGCAGCCCAGGGTCCTGCAGCACTCTTGAATCCTTCTTCCCTCAGCTTTGAGGATGCCACCTGAGTGTGATTTTCCTAAGCCTTGTTCCCTCGACTTTTTTTTTTTACTTATATTTTCTTCTTTTCAGAACATGTTGACCTTACTCAAGGCTCTGTCCTTAGATTTCTCTCAGCCAAGACACCCTTTCTCTGGGTTTCAAATGTGCATTCTCCCCCAGTTTCCCAGAATCCTCAGCACTCTCCACTGTCACTCTTTCTCCTTTTATCATCTATCCTCTTCTCTTTCTTTCTCCTCGTCCCTCCCGTCTCTTCATCTTGAAGTCCAGATTCGGTTTCCAGCTGCCTGCTATGCATCCCCATCTAACATACCCGTAGCTTGAAGAGGCAAATTTGGTTCCTTCCAGGTTAGAGGTGCTTTGGTCTCACACACTCACCTATCTTGCTTGCCATGAGAAAGGTTTCACTAATTTCCTAGCCTCACTCGAAACTTCGGAGTTGTCTTGATTCCTCCTTCTCATTTTTCCTCTTCACTTCTCCTCTGTGCAGGTTTTCTATCATCTTTCCCACAAAAGCCTCAAGTGTCCACTGCCCCAACCATTTGCTGGCAGGTCACTTTCTCCTGACTTTGGGTCTTGCAATCATCATCAGACTCTCATCAGACTCTGCCAGCCTCTAATCTCCTTCTTCCCAGTTTGCCGTGTGTCTGCCTCCACATGAACTCTCCCACATTATGCTCCTCAGGGAGTATTTGGGGAGCTTTGAAACTCCCTGGCCCACGGTTGCCACTAGTTCTCTCACATCAGAACCTCTAGGTTATCACCCAGGCACTGTTTCACACCCCTGGAGGGAGTTCTGTGTACACCCTAGTCTGCTAACTAGAGTTCAAACGAATAGCTAAACACGCCCGAGCTACTAGGTCAACGGTCCTGACACTTCAGCATATCGTTAGTATCACCAGAGAGCTTGTTAAGGCAATATGCCAGGCCCCATTTTAACATTCCTGACAATGAGAATCTGCATTTTCAAACTGGATCTCAGAAGCTGATGCTGTTGCTGGTCTTTGTCAACCAAACTGAGAACTAAAACACTGGGTACTGAGTTATCCTCTTTAAGCTCTGACAAAAGGCCTGTGGAGAAAGAGGCAGATTAACAGGGACTGGGGGCAAGTCACGTCTTTCGCCCTAGATCCTGTCCCTCCAGTGACTTTGCTCACTAGGAAAGGGCTGGACTTAGTGTACTAGCTGCCCATCTAACAATTAGGGGTGGAGCCAAGTGCCAGGAGATGCAAAAGAATATATCAGTGAGAAAGCAATGTGTGGTCTGACTCACATTCTGATGAATTTCCCAGGTTCCTAATGGAATTCTCTATCCTGGCTGCCCTGCCTGCTCATACTGTGTTTGTCTGTCTATCTATCTCTGTTTGTTTATCATCTCTCTGTCATCCATTGATTCTATCTATCTATCTATCTATCTATCTATCTATCTATCTATCTATCTATCTATCTATCTATCTACCTATCATCTATCTATCTATCCATCAGTTCCTTGGGCTATCTATGGGTCTATGTGTCTATGTCTACATATCTATATGTCTTGATTTTACAACAAGGATGCTTAGATTAACATGAGGCAGCTTTCACAAATGCAGCAAAGAATGTAGGTGCCATCAAAACTATTGCCGGACTACCCTATTACTGGGAAGGATGTGGTTTCTTCTCTTTCATTTCATTTAGGTTTTACAGGTAATTGTGACCTGGCAAGCAGATAAATCTGTATCCAATGTCTCCTGACAGGAATCACTGTAAATAGCATTCCTACCTGAATTCTTTAGGGTTTATAGCAAGAAAGGAAGATGATGAATATAATGTGGAACTGGGTTTGTAAATCTTTTTAAGACTTGATTTTTCCCTACTTTTCTAAGCATCTGTATTACAACCAGCCCTTTAGCTAATATTGTTTTTGTGCCGAAAAGCAAAGTTTACCAGGGCTGTCTTGACTCTGAGCACTTTATAATTACAGGAGAAGGACAAGTGCCTGAATTCTGAGCAGGAGAAAAAAGTACCAAGAGCTGTGTCGGTTCAGCTAATGGCACAAATGAGACTTCAGAGCGGAATGAAGGACTAGAAACAGGATGGATCCTCATTGCTTGCTAAATTGGGGGAAAAATCCTACAAAGCTAAACCAAACCAGCTCATCAGTCAGTCCTTACTCATATTCTAAAAGTGTGGATTAATCAGAGAGCCAGGGAAGAGAGCAGCAGGCCTCTGCCTCCCATTCTTTGAAGCATGATAGAATGATGAGCCTAACATTAGATGTTTTTCTGCCATCATAGACCAACCTAGCTAAGCTCATTTTGGGTGGTTATAAAGATTCATGTAGTAATTATTTAGAGCCAGGTACAGCCACCCTTTAATCAGGCCGGGGAGACGCACACAGTGGCTATTTTCTGGATATTTAGCAAGGAGGAAAATGTCGGTATGATTCTAGAGGACCTTCCTGGGTAAGAGTATCTGGAGTTCCCACTTCTGGCTTCTAGGTGAGGTGAGGAAGAGCATCTTTTTTAGTGCTGTCAGTAAAGGCAGCCAGAGGATAACACACACCTGTCCCACCTCCTGTCTGGGCTGGGTTAACAGATTTACCATAAACATAGTATCTGTGATTCTCTTAGAAAGGAACCTCTTTTTGTTTTGTCTTGGGTTTCATTTTAGTCCCTGCACTTAAAAAAAAAAAACAACCGATTTTTTTGTAAAAAAGTTTTTTTTCAACTATGCATACACATGCCCCTGTCAGGGGGTATGTGCATGTGAGTGCAGGAGCCCACAGAAGCCAGAGGAAGGTGTTGGATGGCCTGCAGCTGGAGTTACAGATAGTTGGAAGCTCCTTGACATGGGTACTGGGAACCGAATTCTGGTCCCCACTCAGCTGCCGAGCCATCCTTGCAGCCCCTGCCTGCACTTCTTAATGAGGTATTTCTATTGTATTTTCTATGATGAATGCTTTCTGTCTTTTTCTAGAGGCTAGATTCAGAGTTTGCTTATCTTTTCATTTCTTCCATCAACCAACACATATTTATAGAATGAAGGTGAACTGAGTGAACACTCTATCACCTGTTGATCCAGGGTGTCCTGGTTCATTTGTGACCATTTTAGCAAATTTTCTGACTTCCATATAATCCACGGTGGGCAGACAATGTCTTTTACCTCCATACACCCACACACATCCCTTAGGTTTTTTTTTTTTTTTTTCTATTACTGTAACAAACACCAAAGGTTAGATAACTTTGTAAAAGGGGGGAATTTTTATGTAGCACCCAGTTCTGGATAATGAAGAGACTAGTAGAGGTATCGGCTTGGCTGTGATGAGGGCCTTGTGGCACATGGTATCACAATAGCCAGTGTGTATGCGAGTGGAAGAGATTACATGGCAAAATAGGTAGCCGGCGTATGACAAGGGTCCCGTAAGAACTACATTAACTGGGCTAGAGCAATGGCTCAGTGGTTAATGTACTTGCTGCAAATCCCCAGGTTCAAATCCCCAGGTCCACATAAATGCTAAGTGAGTGTGGTGGCTCTCCTGCTGTTCTAGCACTTCAAGAGTGGAGACAGGGAATCCGTGAAGCAAGCTGGCGTGCTAGACTAGCCAGATGATTGAGCTCCGAGTTCAAGTGAAAGACCCTGCGTCAATGAATAAGGGAAGACTCTTGATATCAACCTCAGATCTCCATACACACACATGTACATATGAACACATGCATACACATGCGCATACACATACCTAAGACGGGAAAACAACAAATAAACAAAAGTCATAACAACATCAGCAAAAGACCTACATTAATTGCTTCCAAATTATGACTCCACTGACTTGAGAACTCTCATCAGCCCCAGCCTCTTAAAGGTCTACCATCTCGACACTGCTACACCAAGAACAAAGCCTCCAATACATGAGTCTTGGTGGGGGCAGACTACTTCAGAACAACATTGTATAATCTCAATATGGACATATGGCTCCATAGCCTTTCCTTCAGTGTTTCAAGCTTCCCCACCCCCAGACTCTAGCTCTTTCTTCTCTCTACATCTTTTTACTTGATGGTGCCGATGGCTGGCCATGACCAAGGATGCTAGCCTTCACAGTACTAGAAGGCTTTGTACAAACCCAGTGCTGGCCCAGGCATGGAGGACACCCTGGGGTCATGCTATGTCTGCATCTGTCAGGGCACACAACTTCCTGCACAGCAGGAGCCTGCTTGTGTCCGTTGTTCTTAAGGCCTTTCCCACCCATGCTGCCACCAACTTGACTGGAGTTTCTCTAAGGCCAAGTACCTGGTTTCATCATTTTTGATTCACCATCGATTACATAACACTGCTGTATATTATATAACATCTGCAACAGCAGCTGTTCCACCAACATTTAAGGCCTAGGAATGAATTATTACTATCATTGAAGGCAGTCAGAACTACTCCCTGAGATGTCAGCTTCTCAAGCCTCTAATAACATTATTTGTATCAAACATCGGACAATAATAGCTGGGCTTTGGACCACTGGTTCTCAAACTGTGGGTCCGAGACCAGCAGGAGCAGATATCACTTGGGAACATTTTAGAAACACAAAGTTTCTGGGTGCCAACTTCGACTGTTGAATAAAATAAAATGCAGCAAGGGTTCCGAAATCTGTATTCCACAGGCTCTGCGGGTGCTTGCCGGGGAGAACCTCTGCTTGAAGTCATTAGAAGCAATATTTGGGCAAGAAGCACACGGCAGCGAGAAGACCCAGGCCAAGGGAATCCAGCAGTGATGGCTCACGTCCTGACGGCTATGCTTGGTTGGCTGCGTATGTGGATTTGGTTAACGTAGCTAAACTCTGTGAGGATCATTTCCTTCATTAATAAAAGGCAGAGGGAGCAGAACAAATGACAAACTTCAAATGACTCGTGTGCCTAGGGTACAGTGCCGGTTCAGCAGATGGTGGGTCCTAATTTACTGTTCCCCCGAAAGGATGCCATTTAAGATTAGCTCCAAAAAAATGTCTGAAGGGAGGGGGAAGGAGAGAGGAGGAGGAAGCAGAGAAAGAAAGTGGAGGTGAAGGGGGAGGAGGAGGAGGCAGAGGAGGAGGGGGAGGAGGAGAGGGGACAAAAGAAGGGTTAAGATGTCAAAGAGAAGGGAGAGGAAGAGGAGGAAGGATCATGTTTCTTCAGGGGTCAAATACCTTTGAGATTCAAGGAATCAGTTCTTATGGAGTCTTATTTTCCATAACTAAATTAAGGCTCTGAGAAATGTTAGAAACCCCGACCCCAATGCAATTTTGTTTAATTCAATTTTTTTTTTGCCAAGTTTCTTTTTTCTCTCTTTCCTTCTCTCCTTCCCTCTCTACCAATCTTTCCCTCCTTGTTCCTCCATTCCCCCTCTGCTCCTTCCCTCCCTCATTTCAAGGGTAATCCTGGTAATCTAAGAAAAGAAAAACGGAAATTTCACATTAGTTTCCAGCCTTAGACCATTTCATTTTTTAACTAGTGTTTTGGGAAAATAACCTCAAGTCAACATATTGACTATTTGGGAAACACAGATAATGATTTGTCAATCTCCAAGCAGGTATTTATTAGTTATGTCCTCAGTGCTAGGCCCACGGTGAGTGCTGGGGATGCTGGCAGTTATGGTTGATATATTGTGTATCTTAATAAACTTATCTGAGGGTCAGAGAACAGAATGGCTACTAGATGGACATAGAGGCCAGAAAATGGTGGCACACACACACCTTTAATCCTATCACTTGGGAGGCAGAGTGTTGTCTTCGAGTCAAGATGTAGGACACTCAGCTGCTTCTCCAGCACCGTGTCTGCCTGTATGCCACCATGTCACACCATGATGATAATGCACTAAACCTCTGAAAATGTAAGCCACCTCAATTAAATGTTTTTCCTTTATAAGGAAGAAGAGTGACCCAGAACTCTTCCTGTAGAGACTGAAGGAAGAAATGGGTAGACAGCCGTGTAAGAAGACATGCAACAACATACAGAGCAATATAGCACCACCAGAACTTAGTGATCCTACAACAGCAAAACCTGAACACCCCAAAGCAGATGATGCAGAAGAAAATGACATTAAAAATAACTTTATGAAGATGATAGAGGCCCTTAAAGAGGAAATGAAAAATTCCTTCAAAGAATGGAGGAAAAGAGTTGCTGTGGTCTTGGTGTCTCTTCACAGCAATAGAAACCCTGACTAAGACAGTGGCAGTACACCACATTATGCTGATATGCCAAACTACTCCATCATGATATTCAGGAAGTCAGTATACACAGTAGGTGTGATGGTTTGAATAGGAATGGACCCCATAGACTTATGTGTTTGAATGCTTGGCCATAGGGAGTGGTGCTATTAGGAGGTGTGGCCTTGTTGGAGTAGGTGTGGCCTTGTTGGAGGAGGTGAGTCACTAAGGGGTGGGCTTTGAGGACTCAGAAGCTTAAACTAGGCCCAGTGGCTCAAAGACCCTTCCTGCTGTCTGGGGATCCAGATGTAAAACTCTGAGCAACTTCTCCAGCACCATGTCTGCCTGCATGCCACCATGCTTTCCACCATGATGATAATGGACAAAACCTCTGAAACTGTAAACCAGCCCCAATTAAATATTTTCCTTTATAAGAATTGCCATTGTCTTGATATCTTTTTACAGCAATAGAAACCCTAACTAAGAAAGTGGGGGCTCAGTCTTTAGTTGTACCGAAACACCACACTACTCTATTGACTGCATAACTGCATGGCTTTACCACACCCAACAGCATACTGAGCCTGTCTGGATTCTGAGTTGTATATTCACATGAACTAGGTTAATAAAATTCAAAGCTGGCACCTGGCCTCCGTTCCCGCATCTTGGTTATGGTTCTTCCCATATGCGGATGACCATTCTACTATACTTTTAAAAGCTCAGGAAGTTGTTTCCTGCTTTATTTTTTGTGAACCAACACCCCTCCCCCCAACAGTATCTTGAAATGCATCCTGCAAAACAAAACAAAACAAAACAAAACCTAAAAAAAAATGTTTCCCGTGGCAAATGAGTTGAAAAATACTGGCAACGAAGCATATGCTGAGGTAATTTAAGAGTGGTGATAAAGCCAAAAGGAAAGATAAATAGCCCCCAGAAACGCACGACGTTAAAGAGGCTGCTCCCTTTTAAAGTCTAATTGGACACAGCAGGGGTCTTGATCCGTGGGACTAGCTATTTATGAGTGGAATTTCCTACTATGGTGTAGAAAGTTAAAGTGTGAGCTTGGCGGCTTTGAAGTTGAGTATTTCGCATCCATCATCCAACCTGCAATTGGCGTGGACAATATCAGAAGGAGCAGAGCAATGAAAATACGTACGCATGCTCTGAACATAGAGTAGGCAAATGGTTCCTGTGTTTTGCCAACTTCTTATTTTGAGTGGCTGCCAAGTTGCTACCAGCCCACCCAGAAGTCCCCTTATGTTTATTATATGTGTGGGAGTGCTGAGGAACCTAACCAACCCCACGTGTACCAGCAGCTGCTGCTGAAGACAGAGGAGACCAGAAGAGAAGAAACCCAGCCCAGAGCTCAGTCTGCAGCTGTGTCAGGAGCTCTCCAGTGGAGCCTCAGAGTTACTGTCAGGATTAATGAGGGAATTTGAAGGAAGGTTCTGAGTTCTATGGGCAGAAGTGCTGATTCCTGTGTCCGTGTAGGGCATCATTACTATTAATAAGCAATAATGATAACTTGCTGTCTGCCTCTCACTGTGCAATGGAGAGGCATTTTTTCCCACACATTATCTTGAAGTATAATTATCCCTGTGTTATAAATGGTGAAACTAAAACACAGAGAAGTTAATTAAACAACTTGCCCAGGGTAACAATAGTCCAAATGGAGGAGAGAATATGGCATAGACTCGGCAGCTCTTAAGAGCTGGCGGTCGCTGCAGTGGTGGAGGCAGATATGAATGTCAGCACTGACTTATTCCCAAGCACGCTGACACTGTATTTCTTTTATGTGCATATGTGTGTGTTTATGGGAGGGAAAATGCATGTTTATGCATGTCTGTGCATGTATGGAGTATGGGTAATGTGTGTGTGCATGCGTGTGTGTGTGTGTGTGTGTGTGTGTGTGTGTGTGTGTGTGTGTGAGAGAGAGAGAGAGAGAGAGAGAGAGAGAGAGAGAGAGAGCATGTGCACACCATGGAGGCCCAAGATTGATGCTGGGTGGCATTCAGTAATTCAGTGGTTCTCAGCCTATGGGTCATGACTCCTTTGGGGTGGAATGACTCTTTCACAGGGGTCATATATCAGCTATCCGGCATATCAGATATGTACATTATAATTCATCACAGTAGTAAAGTGCAGTTATGAAATAGCAACACAAATAATTTTATGGTTGGGGCCACCACAACATGAGAAACTATTAAAGGGTTGCAGCATTAGGAAGGTTGAGAACCACTGCATTAATCACTTTCCATCTTGTTTTTTTTTTTTTTTTTTTTTGATGCAGTCTCTCTCACTGAAGCCGGAGCATACTCATTTGGTTAAATTAGCTGGCTAGCAAGTTCCAGGGATCCTCCTGCCTCTGCCTCCCAAGTGCTGGGATTACAAATGTGCACTACAGCATTTCAGGCTTTTTACTTGGTTCCGGGGATCTAAATTCAGATCCTGATACTTTTACTGCAATCATTTTACTGAAGGTTCCACCCACCCTGGCCCCATATTCTCAGGTTCCTTTGCTACACTGGACCTCTAAAACAATAGTTTTGAAAGTGGACCCCCACCCCCAAGCAGTCCAATGGGATGGTGATGTCACACTGCATCCTGTAAGTTTTTCCTTTTGTCTCTGCTTGTGTGTACATCTCGGAAACAAGAGTGCTCAGTTTTGTTTATTCATTTTAGAAGGGAAAACAGCCCTTTGACTAGTGGCCTATGAGAAAAGAATGGTTGTATTGTAACATGGGAGCATTTCCTAGAAGATCAAGACAGTTTCAGTCAGACTGTCTAAACATGCAACTCCAGGCATGGATGCAACCAAGCATGAATCTCCAATATTCACAAAGAAAGGGATTTATCTTATGAGGTATGTGCTTTATTTCCTTCATTCTAAGACACGTATTTTCACATTTACTTTCCCCATAACTAAGGTTTGAGAATCATGTGCGTGTTTAATGAACCACTGCCGCTTTTTTACTGTGAAAGGTTATAATTAAATCTACAGTGTGCATACTATCAGTGTCATTTTAAAATTATATCATATCTGTTGACTTACTTCTTTACAAATATTTATTTTTATTTTGTATATATGAGTGTTTTATCTGAATGTATGTCTGTGTACTGTGTTTGTGTCCGGTGACCACAGAGGCAAGAAGAGGGTAATGATTCTCCTGGAACTAGAGTTAGGAATGGGTGTAAGCTACCTGCTATGTGGGTGCTGGGAACTGAACCCAGATCCTCTGCAAGAACAGCAGCTGCTGAGCCATCTCTCCAGCCCCTTATTTGTGGATTTCTATCCCAAGTTTCTATGCAAAGGTTCTGTGGCCTCTGACAATGAATTGCATGGGAAGTCTAGACAGAATTTACCCAGCGTAGAAATTTCCACTTTGTGAAAGTTGGAATTGTTTCCAAAGCAGGCTAGACGCCAGTCAAGCTTTAGCAACCTTTGGGTTGTTCTGATTAAACAAATCTCATGTGGATCCTGTGCCTTTGTGATGGACTGGACAGGATAGGGTAGCAGAATCTCAGAGTCACAATTGTCCGAGGGAATGTCAGAAGGAGGCCAAGTTTAATGACAGAGCTTCAAATCAGGCAATGCCCACTGCCATGACACACCAGACACATCACAGCTATTTGATCAAGGTCTGCAGCCAGGCTATGGTGTCTGAGTATCAAGTTCAGAGCTGGAGGTGATACACTTTTCCATGCTGTACTGCTCCTATACCCACAATAGAGGTACTAGCAAAAGCTTGGGTCCAATTCTACTTCAAAGTACCTTAGCCTCGATCTTCGCAGCTCTGCAGAAAACTGAGCTGTGTTATAAGGACACATGGTCCATACTCACTAAAACTTACCTAACCTTCCATTGACCCAGCTGCTATCCCCTTGCTAGCTGTATACACTCGTCACTAAGTCCACTGAGAAAAATCCTTTGACTTTTGGCAATTTTAGTTTCATTTGAAAGATACGGTAAGCCCATCGTGGACAGTAGAGGATAGATAGAACCAACAGGCAGTTGGTAAAGCAACCAAGAGCTAAGGGGCAACCAAAGAAAACCAGCCATGAAGATGAAAATGTGTTTGGGGTTAACATAAGCCCAAGTTGTAAAATTTACATCAACACAGTATGTGTGAAGATATCAAGTATTTAAATTGTGGGTATCAATCCATCAGTAACCAGTCTTCTTCATATAACACCAAGTGAGAAGCTGGGCATGACGGTTGGCATCTGTAATCCTAGCAATCAGTAAGCTGAAGCAAGAGAATCATGAGCTGGATGCTAGCCTGGGCTATATAATGAGGCTCAAAACCAAACCAAACAACAACAAACCAGGAAATGAGTAACTAGATCATGATGATTTAATGCAATGTGAACAGGTAAACCCTACTAAACATTGGCAACATGGGAGAGAAATCAGGGAAATGCGAGTATCTATGGAACATCACTTGATAATGAACCAGGTGAGACTTTTCAACCAAATAGGGCCTGATACTGAGTTTTTCAACCCTTGGATGAGTGACCTGTTATGTGGGGATAATAGGGTGTCCAGACTTCTTTCCGCATGGCTGTAGTGTATGAAAATGAAGTAACTAAATAATGCACAGGGTAGTGTTCTCTGGAGGTGAAAGTGTTACTGCAATGTGGGGACTGTGATAAGCGATGATAGTAGAGGCATTGTCAGAACCATCATCACCATCCAGGCCCAAAGCTTAGGGAACTGGAATCACAATGTCACATGCCGCAGCAGCTGGGTGAATTAGGCAGATGGAAAAATCCTCCCCATCAGAGATGGGCAGCTTCTTATCCATGACCATGATGGGATATAAGAGGTTGTTGCTAGCTGTGGGGTTACTTCAAAGGCGTGATAATTACAATTAGTAATGCTTATATGAAACCTTTTGCCTTTTCAATGTTACCACCTAAATGTATGTATGTATGTATGTATGTATGTATGTATGTATGTATGCATGTAGGCATGCATATATGTATGTATGTATCTATGTATCAAGTATCTATCATCTAGGAATGTATGTATGCATCTATATATCTATGTACCTGTGTATGTACATACATATGTATCCATCTGTCTATCTGTATATAATAACAGGGAAAATGTAACAAATATGCTGGCAAGCTCATTTGTTCAATTTGTTCAACACAACCTGTGTGTTGAATGGGAAGTGATACACACACACACACACACACACACACACACACACACACACGACAATGATAATTATTTAATATCTTTACCATCACCATCATCACCAAACCAGAAAGTGGCTTGATTTTAGTTTCCTGTTTGGGGGAGAGAAATGCTTCTCTGTTTTGAAAGGTGAATCTCTGGGCACAGTGCTGTGAGCTTACAGCTCTAGCCATTTGGAAGGCAGAGGCAAGAGGATCTCTGGAGCCCAGGAGTTGAGACAATCCTGGGCAACTCAACAAGATCTCATTTCTAAGAAAGAAAGAAAGAAAGAAAGAAAGAAAGAAAGAAAGAAAGAAAGAAAGAAAGAAAGAAAGAAAGAAAGAAAGAAAGAGAAAAAGAAAAATGGCAGTGTTGGCACCCCAGCATACCGATGGAAGCCAAGAGATTGTCTTATGCTTCATTCTCATTCTTTGCTTAGAATCATGACATTTCAAAGTTGGAAGGGATTTTTCTGAAACATCTGGCCCACATCCTCCCAATGCTATAAAACAAAAGCCGGAGTGCCCAAGAGGGAAAGGGTTAGACTTGCAATGCAGTGAGTTCTGGGTGAATGGAGGGCTCTGCAGAGTTCCCAGCTTCCACCATCTCCAGGGCTCTTTCTTCTCCTGGCGATTTTCTTTCTTTGTCTTACAGATTCTTTTTATCTTCAGAACCCTTTCAGCAATTTGAGATCAATAAAGAGAGGCAGAAAAGGCCACAGCTGCCTACTGTAATATGTCTTTTTTCCCCTCCCTGTGAATTATTTTCACAACAGATCTTGTCTCTTATATTCTAACTAGTTTTCAGGCCTCATGAGAAGGTGCAGAGGTTAGGAAAAGAAATAAAAACCTGGACATCCTAATATCTTAACTAGGCGGTATCCCATCCTATCGGTTCCCATCTAAGTAAAGTAAATTGCTTGACCTGGAGCAGGAAGACCACGAGAAGAACTTACAGAGAAATAGGGGGAATCGAAGCCGGGAAAGTTCAGTGATTATTGTAGGCAACAAAGTCGCCGATTGAAATGGATCAAAGATGGGGGCTACTGTAGAAAAAGTCACATGGAAAGCGACATCCTAAGCAGGCAGGACAAAGGGGAAGGTGTGTGGGTAATGGACAGACACCCCAGGGAGATGGAAAAGGTCACTGAGATGAAAATAACTTTGGGAATGGGAATGAGTGCTCCATTACCACAGACGGGAAGAAAACACCACGTCCAATCAGACGGAACAGATTGAAATGCGAGTCCAGTCAAGTGTGAATGCCACCAAATGCATCCTGGAACTACTGAGGGAGCTGGCATGAAGGGAGAGGAGTCCAGTCCCCCCATCTCTCAGCCCACTATTGGACATCAGTACAGTTCAAGAGCAGGGACCTGCAAGGCTGTGCCATCTACAAATGCATCCCTGTAGTTCCTAAGTGAGGCAGGTGGGAGATGCTCTTTTCTGTAGGGACATGATTGTTCTGCTGAAACCCAGAAGAGGAGCTCTACCATCAGGAGATTTGAACTGAAGGGATACAAAGTCTGCCTCCAGAGGGGAAGACAGAAGAAGAGAGCGACTGATCACTGCCTTTTATTGCTGGCTTCCCATGGTTGAGTGTTCACTGATAAGAATTGGTTTAACTCCAAGATGCTGCCTTGGAGACAATTACTGTTTTCCGCTAAAATACAGCTCCAGCAGAAAACATTCATTTAAGTGATAACTGCCTAAATTCGTCAGTCTCAGGCATGTGTTTGCCACATCATCTTCTCATCTTTGGTGTTACAAGCACCAGGAAGGAATAAATAATAAGGAACAGAAATCATAAAACAAAGTATTTGATGGAAAATGACAAAAGAGAGAGCTGGTATTGACCCTGGGGCTATCCAGGGAAGGCTGGTGCTGGAATTCTAAAGTACCACATAAAATAGTTTTTCTCTACTCTACTAGGTTATTCAGATTCTAGAGCTTAAATATTAACTACACTGCTTTCTTTTGCTTGCTTCTGGCTTTCTTTGTCATCCAAAGCAGGACCTTTTCATCATCCAGAAAAGCCTTCCTCATCCTCTCTCTCTCCTTCTGCAGACTAGGGAACAGCCAAGAGCCAGGGTCCACACCCACAGTTTTCTCCGACCATGCTTTGGAAGTTAAAACTACTTCTGCACACTCCTTTCTTCCTCTGACTTGATGCATGACTTATTTGTTCGTTCACCTGGCTATTGAGTCGATGAAATGTGTCACGCTCAGCGCTGGTTACTCGAATAGAATACAGTGGACCACTGGGGAGATACAGTTCTTGTCTTTAGAGGGCTGAAATCTAATAGGAAATACAGGGGAGCCCAGTAAGGCCAGCTAGCAGACAGGGGATGAACACACTGCACAGGACTATACAGCTAAGCATCGAACTGAATACTGTTGTGGGTTGAACTGTGTCCTCCACTCCCCAAAATGTATGTACCTGTAAAGTGACCTTGTTTGGATTTAGTGATTTGCTTGTAGTTATAATTAGATTGGATTTGCTTGTAGATATAATTCAATTGAATTCATTTTGGATTATCATGAATTACTCTTTTTTTTTTTCCAGTGACTGGTATTCTTGTGAGGATAAAGAGATTCTGAGCCCCATGGACTTTCATGGGAGAAGGGGGAACATTCATGTGAAGATGGAGGGCTATTTTTCTCATAAAAAGAGATGGCGAGTACACCCAATACCACAGATGGCCTTAGATCTAACCTCACAATAACTTGCAGTCCACAGGCCATTGTGAGGACGTACCCCACGTTTGTTGGCCTCATTTTGATGCTGTCCTTTTAAAGCTTTATCAACAAGGATGTTACGCTTATTTCAACCCATGGAAGGTACTAAGTGATACAAACAGTCTGAAGAAGTGACCCCTGTCTTTAAGTGGTGACAATTTAATGTTGACACAAGTGACTCATACGCATGAAACACCAAGAGAATATTACAAATTAGAATGTAATGAGGTGCTAAATTGAATGAGACAGACTCCACGACTGTTTCACCCCTCTGAAAAGGGGATGCTCTTGCTGGGCAGACATGGCTAGGGAAGCTTCACGCTTAGATGGAACTCAGTTAGTAACTGAACCCAATGGCAGCCAGGGAGTTGTCTCTGTTCTCGGGCCTGGGGTTTGGGATGGACTGGGGTGGAGAATTAACATCCCAGCATCTTCACAGGCTTTCCAGTCCATAGTAGCAGATACCACATTCCAGGGAAGTGTCACAGCATCCAATCATGCAAGTCTGAGGTGCCTGGTGTCAATTCAAACAAGCCGTCCCTAATGAGTACATATATACTGAAATGAAATAGATTGGAGATGGTAAATGGTTCCAAATTTTGGGGTTCGAACATCGTATTGAGTATTTTTCATGCCCCATCTCTGTGCTTTCCTTTAAAATGTTTTCTTTCCATCAAAACAAGAAAAAAATGTGCAGCTTGAGGAATCATGCAGTTCTACGATATTTGGCTCAAAAATAACAAGCTTTCCCCACCATCACTGCTTTCTTCCATCCCAGCAGCAACTGCATTTACCTTTTTTTAGCTGATTATTTTGGTATTTATCTCTAGTTCTATAAATAACATGCGCTGCTGCTATTTCTCGTGTTTTCATTTTTTAAAAAATCCACTACTTAGTAACTCCTCTCCACAGAAGGTGCAAGGCTGGGCTTTATTTCTCTTCCTGCCCTCTCCACTCATACCTCCTTCCCTTCCCCTGTGTTTCCCTGAGTCCATGCTTACATCATGTGTCCACATTGGCAGCATCAGGCTTGGATATGATACTCAGGCATAAGCCATGTAGGGAATGATGACAAGTTATTTAATTTTGAACATATGATTTGCATGTAACTTTTTTTTAAGCAGGGTGTGTATGTGTGTGTGTTGCATGCATGTGTGTGCTGGTGTACTCACCTAGTACACCTGTGTGGAGTAAGAGGAGGATATTTGTTATCTCATTTGAGACAGGATCTCTCACTGAATCTATAGTTTGTGTCTTGTTTGTTTTTGTAGGGTGGCTGACCAGCAAACCCTGGTCATCCTCCTGACTCTGAACCCCAGTCTGGGGTTACTAGGCTATATGGCCATCCTTGGATGATGATGATTATGGTGATTATTATTTTAAGTGCTGGGGATGCAAAGTCAAGTTGCAATACTTAGTCAGTAAATGCTCTTATCCTCGGAGCCAATACCTCTAGAATCATCTCTACACCTGTTACTTAAATTTCCATATGCTAATTATCCTGGAGACTGATCTCTTTGGATCAGTTTCATGGCTTCCTTAATAACAATGCACACACTCTTACGCAAGTCATAGATTGTCTCTGAGCCACAGGTTTGCCATCTGGAAAGCAGGGATTGTAATCCAAATGTACAGTATAATGGCATCAGTGTGCCCAAGCAAATCACTACCAGGAGGGAGCACATGTGGCCAAGCAAAATTCAGTCACTTATTCTAGTGAGGGAGAGACACACAGTGGGGAGATTGGTGTTTGAATCAAAATGTGAGGAAGGGCTTATGTGAGGTGATTTCCGGGATCAGAGGAGCCGGTACACTCCTGTATTTATGGTGTTGGTGAGTGGAGACCTTTAAGATGTGGGGACCTTTAAGATGTGGGGACCTTTAAGATGTGGGGACCTTTAAGATGTGGGGCCTAGTGGGAGGTCTAAAGATTGGCTCCTCCCCTGTGCTTTGCAACTCTCACAAGCTCCAGCTTCTGTAGTGACATCTGCCATTGAGGTGATACAGCAAGGGGCCCTGGCCAGAGCGGATGCTATGATTATAGGCTTCCCAAGTGGTGAGCTGCATGCACCTGTTTTCTGTACAAACAAGCTTCATGTATTTTGATGTGGCAACAAAACCAGGCCAATAGAAACTATTGATACTCACTCGCTTGTATATGGATGCTGTCATGAAGCATTCTTACTTTCATTTTATCCCCTTATCTAGCTTTGCCAGTCACAGAGGGGCCTTGAGCAGTGTTGGTGTTCAGCACTCAACAAACTAACTGTGTTCAACAAACAAACAACTCACCTTGACCTAACAGTGAATGTAGACCAGTTCCCAACACCATCTAAGTCCCCTGACTAGTGACAGGCTGGTCTCCAGGACTCCTTTTGTCTTTCTCCAAGGTACAGATTGCGGAGTCACCATTTGAAAAGACCTTAGAACAATGGTTCCCTAGAATTAGCCCTTCCAAGTGTTTGTTGTATGACACCAGAAGCATGGCAATAAAGAAACACTAAGTTGGGCTACTGCAAAATTAAAACCTTTGGCACTTCAAAGAACATCACCCACAAAATGAAAAGACAACCCAGGGAATGGGTGAAAAGGTTTGCAACTTGGATATGTGAAAAGCATCTGAGATCCAGAATACGAAAGTCAATAACAACAAAATCAAACAGTCCAATTAAAAATTGAGCAAGTGTCTTAAGTGAACATTTGCATATTTTCACATTTATTTATTTACTGTGTGTGTGTGTGTGTGTGTGTGTGTGTGTGTGTGTGTGTGTGTGTGTGTGTGTGTGTATGTGTGTGTGTAGCCATGCATGCCAAAGCACACGAGTGGAGATCAGTGAATAACATACAGGAGCCAGTTCTCTCCTTCCACCCTGTGGGTCCCTGAGATCAAAGTCAGGTCACTAGGCTTTGCCACAAGTGCCTATACCTGCTGAGCCATCTTTATGGCCCTTTAATAAATATTTCACCAAAGAAGACATACTGATGGCAAAAAAGTCCAGGAAAGACAGTCCCACATCACTAGTCACTAGGGACTGCAATCACAGTTATAGTAGATGCCATTTCACACCAACCAAGATGGCTACTACTGAGGAAAAAAAATCCAGAAACAAGTGTTTGGGATAGTAGAAAAACTAAAATCTTTTTGGGTTCCTGGTAGAACAAAAAATGATGTGGCCACTGTGAAAACAGTATGGCAGCTCATCAATAATTTTAAACACATCACTACTATGTGAGTCTGTGATTCTACCAGTGAGAACCATCCCCAAATCAAAGTTCAAACAGGTCCAACATCTGTGCTCTCTGCAAAACTAAAAGGTGGCCCAATCTGAGTGTCCATTGATGGACACGTGACTAACAGAGTATGGCACATAGAGTATCCACAATAGAAATTAATCATCTTAAAAGGAAGGGAATTCTGTCCCCTGCTACAACAAGGATGGAACCTGAAGGCATTACATTAAGTGAACTATCAGTCACCCATGAAAGAACAAACATAGCAAAATCCTATTTATATGAGGCCCCAGAGTGGCCAAACTCAGAGAAAGAAATATAATGATGGCTGCCAGGAGCTAAGGGAGGTTAATGGGTGTCAAACTCTATTTTCAATCTTTTATGTCAATTTAAATCCATGGCAACTGCTTTCAGATCCTGATAGAATCCCCAATATACCCTGAACTCCAAATCCATTCCACAAGAAACGCATACACATCTGTTGGGGTGGATGAAACTATCCTGGAGATAGAAGATTACACACAGTGTGAGCACAGAACTCTGTGCAAAGTATGGAAAAAATGACAGCATTCATGATAGGTGTATTTTACCATGGTCGAGAAATGTGTGTTGGAATTCATATTGGCTGTGTTTGCTGGTACCAGACCTACACAAGATCAATCCAGCCAAAGCTCCAGCATGGATTGGGGAGGAGCTCCTGAAGTCCCACCTTAGTTAAGGAGCTGAGCTACTGGCAATTGAGGGCTACTGAGGGAAAGGGAGTCAGTTTTCATTAGGAATGCCCAGTGGGGGCCCCTACACCCACATACATACTGGCGGCACCAAATGGACTCAGCAGGTTTAGAACAGAGTAAATGAAATTAGAAGAGGAAAACGGTAGTGGAGATGATTGGGTCAAAACATGTTATATGCATCTTCGAAATTCTCAATACTTTCAAACAGTAAATTGTAGAAAGTGTTTGTTTGTTTGTTTGGGGTGCAACTCAAGAGTCAAAAAACTGTACAAGATCCTGGGTCGATCTTCACTACTACAAAGAAATATTTGTTAAACTAAAAATAAAATTCCCACATTATATATTATATATGTGAGGCACGTTTTGTATTCAATACTTATGTACAATTATTGAGTGCCAACTGAACTTGAAAAACAGTTTGAAACATAGATAATATCAAATCCAATCTCTGCTTCAGTTCATTTTTCAAAATCTCTTTTCAAGATATTTAGGTTCATGAGGATATCATTCAATGATTCATGTCAGCTTCAGGGGCTGTAGACAATGCTATTTTACAGATTACAAAAAAAAAATAAGGTATATACTGCTCCATTTTATGGTGCCAGAGAGTATCCGAACAACAGTTTAAATTCAAGCAGTGGAGTTCAGAGCCCACACTTTAAAAGTTGTACACATCCTTCAATCTTGTTTAGCAGACGGGATTGTGGAACTCCCATTGGAAAATATACATGTGCTGTGACTTAAGAAAATTAGAGACATTTTCAACAAAAGATTAAGGTGTGTTGTAAAATGACTATTAACCATTGTACAGGAAGTTGCCCGATGAATTAAATGTGGAATGTTAAAGGGAATTCAGGAAGGTTTGACATTCCATTTAAAAGGGTTAGGGCAGGAAACTGTTAATGCACTGCATGCAGTTAGCAGTCTCTGCTTTGCTGGGACATCGGTTCTTATGTACCCAGAAGCTGGGGACAGAGATGGAGAGGCAGAAGATACACAGTGCTGATCGACCCTGGGATTTGTGTCAATATCCAGATTATTTGCCGAGGAGAAGTAGTTCTCTGCTGCCTGTCACTTTCCCACTGTGCATCTCCAAAGGAATTACCTGTCCATCTTCATTGTGTGCTCCTGGGCACTGTGGTGCAAAAGCATGGTCCCCACCCTAGCCAGGCTGGAAACCGGTGGACTGACAAACTATGCATGCATGTGTGTTTATATGCATTTTACAAGGAGGAAGAACGAAAGGAAGAGAAAGTCTGATCTCCACAACATTGCTGGACAAGTTGGCAGTGTCTCAGACCTGAGGGGTATATCCATTGCCAAATCTTGGCATGGGAGACTTTGTTCTGTAAGTGGGGTAGGAATCTTTAGAACCTGGTTTATGCTGGTAGAACTATGTTTTTTTTTTTTCCCCTCTTGTTGAGGTGATTGCCACCATTATCAGCTCTGTGTTATAAGACTTCAATACTTGTCAATGTATACAGGTAAAATACAATGATTTGCTCTATACAACTTTGTATATCTCAGTTTTGGCATTGGTGAAGCCCACCCTACTAAAAGAGGGAAAAGAAAAGGGAGAAGGAGGAGAGGGGGGCTGGGAAGGGAGGGAGAGAGAGGAGAAGAGGGGGAAGGGGAAGAGAGGAAGAGAATGAGGGAGGGAAGGAAGGAGGGAGGGAGGGAGGGAAGGAGGGAAGGAGAGAGGGAGAGAGAGAGAGAGAGAGAGAGAGAGAGAGAGAGAGAGAGAGAGTGCTTGGAAAGGCTAGTCCAGGTATCTCAGGGGAGAGGGGAAGAACTGGAGCCCAGTGACTCAGGTGGGAAAAATTCAAGTTGAGAAAGTGAGAGATACTTGACTCTAAGAAAAGTCAAAGAGTGTTGAACCCAAAGCTAGCCCCCGCCCCCCCATTCAAGGCTAGCCTCCTAGGACTGCCTTCCTCACTGCAACCCACCCAGGCCTCCCAGGCTCTTGTGTTGCTAGTGTAAATGTGCATAAAAATGCAACACAACTTTATCATTTACAGATGATCTATTATTATTTAAAGACACTTAACAACCAAAAAAGGAAAATTTAATATGTCTTATGTATATGTAAGTGCATGTATATACAATATACAACATATAACAAATATATAATATATAAGAATATATCCTATGGTGTCTTCTTTCCATAAAGTTCTCCACCATATACAACAAAAAGTAGTAAATATATCAAAGCAATGGGGTTATCAATGGCATTCATCCTCTCAATAAATGTTTATCGGTCATCAATTATGAATCTGCTGTCAGAGCACAGTGGAGGAGCTAAAGAATGCAATGAAGCCAAGAGAAGAAAAAGAAGGCAAGGAGAGAGGTGGGATAAACAATCTCATCATCACATACAGTGACTCTGGGAGAGGGAGGGGAAGGGAGAAAAGAAAAGTGGGAGAGGAAAAGAAGGAGGAGGGAAGAAAACAGAGTGCCACCCTTAAAATACATAATAATTACTCCAAACTTCTCTGTAAATCCTAAATGAAATTCAACTTCCATGGGCCAAAAAGCAAGAAAATTCATAGTACTTTAAATGAGACTTTCCCTTTCCAAACTAAATTTACAAGGAGAAGATATTTCATTCATCATTGTTTTAAAGGTTTGTTGTATGTGTATGAGTGTTTTGCCTGTATGTATATATACTTGTTCTTTGTGAGTTCCTGGTGCCTCTCAGGTCAGAAGAGGACATCACTTGAGTGTGTAGCCTTCTCACACATCCCCATCTCTCCCACAAATGAGATGGTCCTGGTAGGGTGCCTTCCTTGTCATGAATGGATAGCATCATCAAGTTGATCATCAAGACAAACTTGTATACTGGCCATCTCTTTTCAAGTCTTTGGACTATGCTGTAACTGCAAAGTCTGCTACTTCCCATATCAACATCAAAAGAACAATGGGACTGCATGTCTGTCCCCCATGAGATCTGCAGTTCACAAGGTCTGTGGGAAGAATGAAGAGTTGTCATGGATCAAGCCAAGTTCTGCCATTGGAATGTGCCATCTTTGAGCACCTCTAACAATACTCCTAAACTGAAAGTGCTATAGAGCTTACCTAGAGGGAGGTTATGGCAAGTCTGGGGGAGGAAATTGCATATGTTTTGCAGGTACTGCTGAGACTCATCCAGCCATCTGTGACGTATACATGATCTTCTCTAAGGAAAATCTCTCTGGCTTCATAGTGAGAACTGCAGTGTTTCCTTAATCGGTTGCTTTGTTTGTCTCTCTTGTTTATTATGCACCTTGTAATCTATGTTTCTCTTTTTGCCTTGGCTACCAGGAAGCTTAGTCTTGTTTCCTATCTGTATTAAATAAAGGAATACAGATTTATACATATGAACAAACATAATGCTTTCCTCCCAAGACTTTCCTGTACATTCTTGTGCTATCTAATTATAGTTTTAGAGGTTTTTTTTTTTTTTTTAATAAATAACTGTTTTGAGGGAGGTTCAAGAGAAAGAAAGAAAATCAGGAAAGGGCAAAGTATAGGAGGAGAGAGACAGATAGACAGACAGACATACACACACAGAAAAAGAGAGAGAGAGAGAGAGAGAGAGAGAGAGAGAGAGAGAGAGAGAGAGAGAGAGAGAAGAAAGAACGCTCTTTTTTTTCTCTTTGATGCCATATAAATAAGACAATCATTAAGATGGCTAGGTAAAAGCTTGGTAGAAGCAAATGTTTTAGGAGCTGATTATATCAGTTCTGGAAACATCTCTCCAACTATACCTGTATATCTGCTTGATTGGCATAGATGGAGGGTTAGAGCAACTTGGCTGCAAAGGTGCTGAGAGTTTAGTATCATGCACTAAAGAATGCACTATAGCCATAGAAAATAATGACAGTCGACACATAAAGATGAAACTCGCTCATTGTGTGAGGAGGTTTTCATGTTGGGGAAAAAGATTTTAGTGCCTGTATTTTATATCCAGTTTGTCTCTTCAAAACAGAGGTGTGTTGGGCAAGAAACGTGTGCCGTGACTTACCTAATGACAGGCTTTGACAACATCAAATCAGTGACACACTAAGAGGAGGGCAAGAAATAATGTTTTCCTGTTGTAGATGGACTGAATATATTGGAAGCTATTTTAACTAAGGGGGAAAAAAACCCAACAAAGTCTGAACTGCTACATGATCTTAAGATTCCAGTGTCATTGCCAAGGGACCAACTTAAAAATATTCTGTGTAATTATCCAGCTAAACTTAACACACCCAAACACAGGGGCCCTGTGCCGGTGCTGTGACAACCCCTGACAAATTCAGCCCCTTTCATCAGACTCAATTGAAAACACTCCAGCACCGCGCTGCACTCTACATCTTTGGTGTCAAACTCCATTTTCAATCCTTTATGTCAAATTTAAATTCATGGCAACTGCATTCAGATCTTGATAGAAACCCCAATTTGCCCTGGACCCCTAATCCATTCCACCAGAGATATATACACATGCAAGTGCGCACACACATGCTCCAGCTGGGCAAGCTCTCATTTTAGCCAAGCAGGGGTGAAGAAAACTGAGTCACTACCTGATTGCTTTAGCTTTAGCGCATCCTCCAGTAAGAGCCTGTTGAGAACAAGGCTACTATTCAATCAGGTGTTTCCCCCCACTGCTGGAGAAAGCATATGAACATGGGCTCTTGTTTGGTATGAAAATGGACCTTCACATTTGTGTGGCATTTTCTACTCTTGGTGAAGCTAAAATCACTATCAGTGTTTTTTTTTTAAATGAGCTGAACAAATTGGTGTAACTGATGAAAAATGAATAATTTTGGCTCTAAACACACAGATCTGTTCTGTCCACCCAAATGATGAGCTCTTGATTTGTATACAAAGCCAACAAAAATCTTCTATTGACAACCTACAATCTGATACAGCATCCAAAAGGAAAGAAATCACCCTGTGTGCTATCACTAAGAAAACATTCTGGATGGCCCCGAGATAAGAACTGACCTCGCTTATGGAAATCATCTTTGCTTGGGTATCCATACATGCATAAAAGGATGCCATTTCTAAAAGCTCACTTTCTCTTTAATAATTGTCTGTTTTTCAAAAGCTATCAGCAGGTGCACCTCATTTTAAAAGCCTCTTGTCCTTCATAATACAATATTCATCACGATTACATAGTATGAAATAAAAAGTAGCAAAACACAAGTGAGGGTAGTTCAATTAAATGCAACATAATCTCTGCCACACACACACACAAAGAAAGAAAAGAAAAAATAGCACTGTAGCTAAAATCAGGTTCTGATGAAAGAAAAAAAGGGAATATATTTCCACATATTTTTAATTATATAGAATTTCCTCAAACATGATTTTTCATAATATATTCCATTAAGTTAACATCATCTTTGAAGAAAGAGCATTTTCCGATTTCATTTTAAGGCTGATTTTGAGCAATTATGGTGTCATTGTTCCACGGTAGAAAGGTTGAATTCATTTACTGTGTGGTTATGTTAGTTATGATTGATGTCTCTTCTCCAAATGATAAACCAATCACCCCGATGATGTAATGTCATTTTAAGAGTGCCATAATCACATTTCTCTCAAACTAGAAGCTCTGATGAGTTCTAATAAAGATTTATGGTAGATTAAAGGCCTTCATAATATCAACAATGGATTGCTCATTTGATGAGAGATTTGATTAGATAATTAAAAAAAAAGAATATGAGTTTGCTAAATATATCAGGCCTGGCTTTGAAGAAGGACATAGGCCATCACAAGTAGTAGTCTATTGGTCCATTTGCTGAATGAATCATCCTAATATATTTAGGAGGTCTTCTATAATTGGAGAGGTTGAGACCATTGGTAGCTTATATTCATGGATAGAGCCAAAGCAGTCTTTTCAGGGAGTATTCTTGACATGCAAATCTCTCTCTTGCTTTTGGTGAGCTGTGTTAATGAACATCATGAGGGGCTAACTCAAAAGGCAGGGCCAAAGCTTTGGGTCAGGAGTAGCTAATTTGTACCATGGCCTCCCCTCAGGCCATGGCTACTAAATCCTTAGGCAGCTGTGCCCTCTTCTGTATTCATTTGTCCAGGTGAACGGTCCACCAAGGGATGAATCCCAAACAAGGCCTGGTTATTGTGCTTGGGCCAATTCTATCTAAGACTTAGAGAGTGGGAGTTGAGACATACAATCTCAAAAGTGGAGCAGAACCTCGTGTTCATTCCCTCTGTTCTGCGACTATGAAAACCCAAACAAGAACTGTGAATTCAGAAGCTGTGTTTATCACAGCACCTCGCGATCCGCTCGTTAAATTCAAGTGAAGTGGCACAAGCAGCGGGTCATAGCGAGGTCATACCCCAAACACTTCAGTCTTGGCACACGACATTCAGTATTCATGTCAAGGGAATACATTTTAATCGCAAAACCGTATAAAACAAGCAAGGAAGGAGAAGGCAGAAGCCAGTGATAAAAAGAAAGGGAACTGAGACGCACATAAACAGGGCATGCGAGGGTGTCCAGGGTCACTTGGCTATGACCAGAATCATAGTAATACAAAATTCAATATTCTGGTGTCTCCCCACACTTCACCTTTGAGCCCAGCATGCTCTCACATGTAGCCACAGGCAAATTCCTCCCATAGAAGGAGGCCCAGAGCCTGTTTCAATCAGCAAAACCTCCCCAACAGCTGTGACCTTCAACAGATGCATCTTAGAACTACCATGCCACACAATCGACAAATGTGTTTCACCTTGATGCTCCCCACACCACCTTCTCCCAGCCTTTGTTTCAGTAGCTGTCATTTTGCTGGAGACTCACGAATGTCAACCACAAAACACCACACATTCAGACACCACAGAGTTTCCTTACCACTGCTGGAGGCTTGCTGGGGCCCTGAGCATGCTCTGAGCAGGTATGAATTGGGGGAGAATTCCTCATCAGGGTTGGTGTCCATGATCTGATGGGAGGTGTTGCTGTCTAGCAATGGCATCTGGCAGCTAACTGGTGGAGGATTATGGGAGCTAGGCAGCTGAGCAGATGGGAGGAGGCTAGACGAGGATGTAGGTGGAATGGGACGACCTGGGAAAGAGGACAGAGGGGTCAAAGGTCAGCAATGAGTGTCATGAGAGCATCCTAAGAAAGTCACATTGAAACCAGCTGACAATATAAATATATTTTTTAAATGAAGTGTTCCAGATGAGCTTTTCAGAATGGTTTTGATGTTTCTTCACCAGCCCACATGCATACCACTGGTAGTATGATACTTGATACTTTATTAATATAATTCAAAAAGGGCATCCATTTGAATGAAATCAGTCCAGAAAGGTCTAGGTCTTTCTATCTCCTTTGCTATGATTCTAAGTCCTCCTCATCTCTTCCTAAACTATTTCCTTGCTGGGCTCCCAATTTCAGCTCTTGAGAAATTGCCCACCAACCCTGCCATGACTCCATCTCTTCCCCACAGGAGTATGGTATTAAGATGGTATTTCATAGGGAGAAATCAGATCATATCATCTTCACACCCTCAATGGCTTTCCACTGTATGGGGGAAGAATTCTGAACTTCCCATAATGCTAGGCATGCCCTACCTTCTCTGGATGGTCTACTTCACCAAGAGGGCACCTTTCCTATTCTCCACCTGGCTCTTTCTTATCCAGTCAATTGGGCATTCTTATTTCTCTTACTTGAACACGCCAAGCCACTCCACATTTTCATAGCTTTTTATTCCCACCTTAATGGACATTGCTTCTACCACCTGGCCAATATTCTCAAGACTTCTGCTTCTCTTCAGTAAAGCTCTCCATGTTTGTCTGCTTGAAATGAGAATGACTTTTTCTAGCCTATCTGCCCATTTCAACATCCTCATAGACTCTATTATTACCTGTTACTTAGACTTGTGTCCCTAGTGAACAAATAAGGAGGCTTCACCAAATCAAATCCTTTAGCTTAGGGTAGAAGGTGAAAACAGGTGGGAAGGGCTCATATCTCCATGCCAGTGAGTTGATCATTCCCTGTATCATGTGACTTATTTGGACATCGTGGCAGATTCCTATGTGGCAAAGCATGGCTGCTCCATGCCATAGGGAACAGTGGTCAGGCTGTCAGAGTTGGCAGTAACCTGGAGTTGCCCTTAGCTAGAGAAGGTCCCTTTCACATGAACGACTACTGGAACCTCTTCCTCCAAGGCAGCAGCCTCCTGACACTGACTTCTGAGTGATGACAACTGCTATGTGTTCATCATCAACTGTGTCCCTGTATCCAGGGTCATTGTAATTGGTGGCTGGCTCGTTTGCTCATAAGTGAACTAATGAAAATGAGCTAGGAGGAGCATCCCATCAAGCTGGGGTATGGAGGGAAGGGTAGGATGTTTGGGAAACAAACTTGAGACTCAAACAGTCCAATGCTGGGAAGTGTCTATGCCTGAAGAATTGTACTTCCCTGAAGAACTACACACAGAGAAGTATTTTCACACATTCAGGTAGATACCAACACTTGTTGCTCCTTTCATAACTACATTTCTTGATTTATTACTAAGTGTACTCGATGGTGCCCTAGATAGATGATTTGGGTTTAATAAGTGCATGCACAATTTGCTGAATCCTAAGGATTCCTCATCATCCAGCCCTCAGAGATCACCTCTAGTGAGGTTCAGGTGAGAAAACTCAGGGTGGTGGAATGTACTAACATAGGATACTGTAGGGGCAGAGGAAGGAGATGCCTGGTAGGGTTCAGGGGAGAAAAGGAAATAAGGATTCCTGAAAGAGTGGATGCTTAAGCAAGTCTCTGAAGAAAACGCTCTCTGGGAGAGAATGGGCTGAACAGTGCCAATGAGGCGTCAAACCACTGTTACCATGCCACCCTTTGGAGGGACAGAGGTGACACACAGTGGAGGAGATAAGATACCTTTAAAGTATAAATGGTTTTCAGATTTTAAAATTTATATGTCTCTAAGTATGTTCCTACATGTACACGTTCCCATGGAAGGCAGAAGAAGGGTGTGAGATCTCCTGTAGGTGGAGATATGAGCTGACTCATGTAGATGCTGGGAACCAAACTTGTGTCCTCTGGAAGAGCTGCTCCCAGCCACTGAGTATCTGTCCAGCCCTAAAGTTCAAATCTTAAGTTTCTTGACCAATAACATAACTGAAATGGTGATGACCCATCCCTGATACGTCAGTGGGCAAATGGAGTTTGATTTGAAGCATACAATACATTCATAGCTATTGGGGAGCAATATAAGATATGACATTTTTGCCAGGTGCTCTGGACTGGGTGCTGTGGAGTTTTATCAGAATCAATGCTAGCATTTCATCAATAATTCTCTCATAGATCTTCTAACAATAAAGCGATAACTACCACCACTGTAACTGCTATTGCTTATTGCATGGCCTCTATCTGCCGCTCACTGCACTGGTCTGTTTACTTACATCATTTCTCTGAATCCTCAAAACAACCTTGTTAGGTTAGAGTGACCACATGTTCCCATAAAATGTGAGAATAGAATATCCTCATTTTATAGACAAGAAAATGGAAAAGGAAGTGATGTTTAACAGTCAGTAAAATGTCAAGGGCAGGGCTTAAACTTGGGCTTGTCTTTCCCAAATCCACCGTGCACCTAATCCTGGTGCTTGCCCAAATAGCATGGTAATGTGGTAATCAAAATAATAATAATCATAATAGTAATCATAATAACAATAAATAGTAATGATGCTACATAAAAGGTAAGGAATTTATGCAAGAGAGATACTTTCAAGGTGCCTCCTCCCAATCCCAGGGCATCTTCCAGATTTCAAATAAGCACATCTTTGAATAACCACACATAGCAGCTACCGTCCAACAGAATTCAAAGTTTCACTGTCAGTTTGTTTTGAAGTTTGTAACGACGTTACCCTCCACCTTTCTTCAAGGCTTTGGACTGCAGATGGGTCCTGCCCAGGTCCTGTGAAGTCAGTGCTGATGTCCACTTAGCAGTAAGGCTCAGGTAGCGAGAGATTTTTAAGTCACAATCAATAGGCTTTACAGCGTGTATTACTGAGGCATATCTGAAACTGGATGTTGAAGAACAAGGATGGCTGGAAGCCAATTTTTAAAGAAAAATTTCTTTGAGCGACTGAGGTATAGAACTAAGGTTCGAGTGCAAATTTCCAGGAGCCTGGTAGGACAGTTGTGAAATCATTCTTTACATGAACTTCTGGGGATTCTGTCCAGCATGAACTCATTTCACACAGTACAGACAACAGAACTTTTTAATACACACAAATACGGACAAGGGAAGAAGAGTCACAGCACAGGGGAAGCTTTGGGGTGGCTTTGTGTACTGTGACTGTGCATCATAGTATCGCGTGGCCCTTGTTAGCTCCCTGCTTCTCTGAACTCTGATTGATTTTGCCTTGGTCGCTTCTTCCATTCTTCATGCTGGTACCTACCACTACTTGGGAAATTTCAGAATCCCAAGATCTGCCCCAAGTCAAAACAGTGTGCTGTTCCCTATTTGTTAGGTCATTTGCTACGTGTGTTCGCTTAGGCTGCATTTGCCCCTGACTATTCCAACTGACAGAGACCATCTGTGTAGATACGAATGGGTTCCAAGGCACAGGGGAGAAAACTGGAACTTCCTTGGCTCCCTTTGTGGACTCTGCTTTCTTACAGAAAGCCTTAGCGTGGGTGGGCAGCTAACCAGGCGGCAGCTCCAGCTGGAGTCCCAGGTTAAGTATGGCAGAAACTCCTCATTCCCAATGGGTTCTCCAGGTTCTTTGTGAATGAGTACAAAGTCCTCAGCAACTGTACAGAAAACCACACTGAACTGATTTGTTACAAAGTAAAGAGGAATGTGCGAGGGTAGCAACATATCATTTATTAAGCTCCTATGACCTCACACATGTGTGAGTGTGTAGGCACATGGATTTTCCAGGATCCCCCATGTGAATCAAACTCTGTTTATCTGCATGATTGGATTCTCTTAAGCATAGAGACGAATTCAGTTTGCTAATGTATCTGTTTTCAGATGAGTAAGAATTTGTACTGTTTTCCACTCATAAAAATTCTGTTTAGCCAGACCTGTAGCCAGACAAAGCAATTCCATGCAATGTCTGATAGATGGGTCGTGACTGCTGAAATGCCATGTGGAGAAGGATTCTGGTATGCCCTAGCTTCCAGTGGGAAGCTAGTGACATCATCAATTAGAAAACTCATAGACATGGATGAGGAGAGGGAGCAGATGTACAGGGCTTATTTGCCATCCATGCTCCAGGCTCTCACTCTTCACCCACTGCAGTCATCCCTGAAAGCTTCATCATACACCATCTGTGGTGGAAGAATATTGCTCCAACTCCCATTGTGTCCATTACAGTGCCATGTTGCTGCGTACATAGATTCAGATCCAGACTTCGAGACTTTATCCAACAAGTTCAAAGGGCTACATTTTCTTTTCATCCTCCCCAAACAATAAATAGTCACACTGAAATTGATGCTCTGCCCAGCCATTTTTAATATATTCACTAATTTATGACAGAGGGTGTGCTGGAGAACAATTCCCCAAATTCACTTAAGAACAACTGGTTCTTTTTCATTGGAAAGATTAATGGTGAACTGATATTAAAGTGTTCTGTGTAGGCAATACGTAATTGATTTATGTAGTGATGGGGTATCAGGATATTTGGTGGAGCAGAGAGATATGCTTAAGACACAACAAAATTAAAAAAAAACAAAAACCAGTACCAGGAACAAAGGAATACAAATATAAATCTGATTAGCCGCTCTGATAGTTACTTGTCATGATGCTGTGACAGAATACATAAGGAAAGCTGCCTAAGGAAGGAAGGCTTTATTTGTTCCCTTAGTTCAAAGGGAGGGAAAGTCTTGACAGCAGGAGCTTGAGACAGCAGGTCATATTGTATCCACAGAAAGGACCCCAATGTTCATAATGGGTAGGTCTTCCCATCTCAAATACCTTAACAAAGCACACCTGATGGAGGCTTGTCTCCAAGGTAATTCTAGAGCTTATCGGGTTGACAGTGGCATTAACTTCCAGACTCCTTACCTGTTCCACATAGTAGGTGATCTTGCATTATGCTAAGAACCAAACTAAATTATGCATACTTTCTCCTTTAACACTCACGGAACTTTCAAGATCTAATTACATTCTAATTTCTTTCCCATTCACAGGTAAGAGAAGCTGAGACCAAAGGTTGCCCCATTAGCAGCTGTAGAGCTATGGTTTAAACTCCAATCTTCTGACCTAAGCCTTGCATGGTTCATTGTACTATTGCCTACATCATATAAGGGTGGTAACCAAAAAGTGCACATTGGTGCTCCTCTGGAATGCACCACAGAATTCATCCCCAGGCGGGTAGCTAACCTGAAAACCCCCTGTGGCACCATAAGTTTAAGGACTTAATAAAAAGTGTTCTTTCTTAAAGTTGAGTTCAGAAAGACTGTTTTGATATAAGCAAAAGAGCTAGCTAGAGAGTATTTAAACAACTTTCCTCAATACTAGTTTCCAATCCCTGATACCCATTTCGATGTTCCACTAAGCCATATTCTTTTTCCACAGAAGGCTGAGGTTAAACCTGGGAGAGTGTGAGGCTTAAATGACTATAGACATCTTTCTATAGGGAGGAGGGATCCTGCCTATGAATGAAGTCAATGAAAGATGAGCAGGGATGTGAAAAGTTGAAGAAAACTTACTGATTAATGTTGGTGGAACACCTGAATTCAGCCAAGCCTGAAGCACCCCTGCCTCCAAACTTTTCAATATATGAATCAATTTATTCTCCATGCCAACCTTTTTTGTTCCTCTTTTAACCTAACTTTGAGCCTGTCGTTGGCACTCAGAAGAAAAAATCAGCCTTCCTCAAACTGATCATCAAGCCCTAGTGGGAAAATGATGTGGCCAATGCCATGAAGCCATTTAGTGGAACTAGAAATAGATTCCAGGCATTCTGCCTCCAGAAAAAAAAATTTGCATGTTCTTTAGGCTGAGTCCCTTCCTGTTAAATAACAAGAAATGGAACATGGGGTCCCAGAGAAAGTATTTCTGGTGGGAAGTAACTACTGTGTTTATAAGAACACCGCAGGTGTCAAAGAGTGTGGCGGAGATGCAGCAGATGGCTGTCCACTTCCTCCCAATCAAACACGTGGATAGCAGTTTTCCTGGGCTCAGCATTGCAAGAACCTCAAGCTCAAAGCACCTTCTAACTGGCATCAAGATTTACATCACTACCCTGATTGGCGGTACTGAATCTCTATCCTGCATCTTAAATGTTTGTTTAAAGAACAAAGGTAGCTGTGGTCTCCTGCCAGTCAGGATGTAGCCCAGGCTGGCCTTGAACTCATGATTTTCTTCCCTCAGCCTCCCCAGTGCACAAAGGACTTTAAGAACACAACCTTCACCACAGAAACTCCAGTCATGATTGCAGAATGCAAACATGATATCTGATAAGTGGAACATTTCAGAATGAAAATACAGATAAAGATTTCATTATATACATTTTAATTTTCCATCAATTTATCTTCCTGGTTACAAATATTTACTACTAATCTCATGCTAGATCACTTCTCCTCTGGAGGAATATTGCAGCTACACAGGTAATTCAATAATAATGTCTGAAGGTATTTGGTTACAGCATCAGTGGCAGGGGATGGAGGCTTTTAGCATCTAGTAGGCAGATGTTGGGGAGGCTGCTAACCATCTTACAGGACTCAGGACAGTCCCTCAGAAGAAGGAATGGTCCATCCTCACATACAATGGTGCTGAGGCTAAGAAGCCCTGAAGTCAAATGCGTAGTGTTTGGGATCAGAATACATATATATGTGGTTTGAATCCATATTGCATCAGCTCCATTGTTTTTTTCAATTGGTAAAACTTGGGCAGATCTGTGGGGTGTGACTCAGGGCATATAACATGCCTAACATGCACAAGCCCCAATATTGGATTCCCAAAACCAATAAAAGGGGTGACATGTATTAGGAGTGAAAAGCATGATCCTATCAGCTCTTCCTTGCCCACATGTAGACACCAAACAAATAAATTTACATTATTGGTGGGAACTAAACACGGGAGCTTATGCATGTTTGAGAGAGGTAAAATTTGCCTGAAGTGAGTGTAATTAGTTACTGAGAGGGATATACCTTCCCCAGGAGCTGGGGGAGCCCTGTGTGTCATGAGAGAATTGCTTCTATTGTGACAGGAGACTCAGAGAGAATGCTAGAACACAGTTCTAGGTGATGTGCCTTCACCCAAGGAATTTTCATTCTGACCTAGGTCTTCTCAGTGAGGTAGTACTGGTCTACCTGGGTTTGCTCTTATTTTATTTTATTTTATTTTATATATTTTATATTTTAAAGTTCTGATTTTCACAGTGCGAGACCTAATTGCCTGCTTCACTCCCACTTTAATGAACTCACCAAAGCTCAGTTAAGCATTTCCTTGAAAACAAGTTACTTTCAAATGATGGTCCTGGCAAACCCTCTGGATGGCACACAAGCTATTGTACTTAAGTTAATGGAAGGGCAGCATGCCTTTGGAGCAGCCCCAGTTCAAGAGGCTCGCACAGGAGCACCAGCATGAACTGCTTCGCAGCTTGGGGCTGTGTGTTCTTGGGTGTTGCCGCTACATCTCACCAGGTTGTGTGTTTACACATCACACTTCCCAAGCAACTCTGCACTTTAGGAGGTGTCAAATTCAGATCAGGTTATATAGATGGAGGTTAGAGTTCACTTGTGAAATATTTTCTGTAATTATTTATGCCATGTCTTTCATATTCATGAGGTAAAATGCAATGAATCAGTGTAGCTTGCTCTTGTGAGGATACAAATCTTTCCTATAGGCATGGACAATACTTTTTATTAACATGTTGCGGCTCTTCAAACATTTGCTTTTAAATGAATTTTTGAAGATTGTGTGTGTGTGTGTTGTGTGGTTGTGTGGTGTGTGTAGGTGTCTGGGCAGGCCAGAAGAGGGCCTCAAGTCTCCTGGTACTATAGCTACAGGCTGTTGTGAGCTGCCCCATGTGCATGCTGGGAAGTGAACTCAGATCTTCTGCTAAGGGCACCAAGTGTTCTTAACTGCTGAGCCACCTTTCTAGATCCCCAAACACTTCCTGCCTGGAAAATCTGTTTGTATCTTCATTTATATCATTAGGATGAGGCAGAATTGTCATTTGTTGATATGTAGTGCTGCTTGGCATAATGCTCTGTGGGTGTGGGTGTGCTCCTTGTCTACATATGCCCACTGAACACTTCATGTGAGGCTAGCATAACATAGACTCTAATTTTGTAGACTTTTAACTGACTTATATTTAAGTAGTTCCTGAGGCCAGTGGCTACTGTATTGAACAGCACAGTCTAGACAGCATGCTCTAGATTGGATCTTAAATGTCCACCAAAGGCCCACATGACAAACATTGGTTCTTGGTGTGACACTCTTGAGAGAGGCTGGCTTGCTTAAAGGGTGGGGCCTTGTAGGAAGCTTTTGAGTCATGGGGGGGGGTTATGCCTGTGTAGGATACTGTGGTGTGGCACTCAGATCTGTTCTCGTGAGAGTTTAGCTCTATCATGGGCTCTAATCATGCAGTGATGTCTCAGCACAGGCTCACGTAAGATAGGGCACCAAAGGATAGACAAAAACCTTTAAAACTGTAAGACAAGGCAAACATTTTCTCTATAAGTTGGTTGTTTCAGGTGTGTGTTGTAGTATCTGAAGAAAAACGTCTAACACATTGTGGTTCAGAATTTCCAGTCTCTGATGTCTCCCTTCTGTGTCCCCTCTACAAACGCCAACATAGTTCTGGATGCACAAACTTACTCATGTCATACATCTTAATTTTCACAAGACTGCCCATGGCTTAAACAGCACTGTTCTAATTCCTACTCACATTAAGTAATGAATTCTATGTTTGCATACTGGGGGGCATGTGCCATGTCATGCCTGTAGAAGTTATATGTGGAAATCAGAGAACAACCTTTAAAAGTTGGTTCTCTCCTTCCGCATTGTGGGTTCCAGGGATTGAACTCAGGTCTTTAGGCTTGACAGACATCATCTTTCCTCACTGAGCTATCTTTCAGGCCTCCTTGTTCTAATTCTTGCATAGAACTCCTTTATTACTTATACCTTAACCACAGCAAAGCAATGCATTAAGGAACCTGTATATTTCATTTCCTCCCCCCCCCCAACTATTCATATAACATCCTCCCTTCTCAAATCAGTGATCTCACTATCTACCTCATCTACTCTAGAGACCCTGATCATGGACCACCTTCTTACAGGTGCGTTTTCATCATCTCACTCACCGGTATCTGAGACATTCTTCTATCATTGCTCTTGCAGCACACTGGCCTATGTATTTGTCTCATGCCTGGTCTTTCATGATACCCTGAGTGGCAATGGACAAAGACCGTGGATTATACATTCTGTACCCTAGTGCCCAGCCTAAAGCTGTACACAATAAACCACACCATGATTGGCCAATTATAACACTTTACTTCACAAAAACCTTAATGGGTTTATATCAATGTTCTTGGTGTTGACTTCACTGTTGGGCACTATAGCTATTTGTCTTTGGTTTTAAGGAACTTAAAAAGAAGTTTAGCTATTACAATAATGTAGGCATGGCAGTAACAGAGTTGGCTCCAATTTTAAATATGTGTTGCCTCTTCAAAACCAAGTGGCTTAGAATATCAAGCCCCTGCTTCATGTGGGTGCTGTAGTCCTCTTCTAAGCAGACTGTCTGAACGACCTGCAGAAGACAGTGGACACACTGAGTGGTGTCCTTGCCCTGCCTGAACCAATTCGACACTGTCACAGTCAAAGACAGTTAGTGGGAAGAAAAGTTCTACAGAAAGATTTAAAAGACCCCAAGTCTATGCTGAAGACTAATTTCCCAAGGCTCTGCAGCAAGCATATTTCGTGACATATCTTAATGTATCATTAGCATCATTGTCCTGTGGGTCCAAATGACACAGGAAAGTGAAAACAATGCTGCCAGTTTCCAAGATCCATCAAGCTCTCCTGATCCACAAGGCATAAGTCCTCAGCTCTTTATACATATTCTTATATTCAATCTCACAAGAAACTTTCCTGGCAGGTAATATCATCCCATTCTAAGGATGAGATAGCTGAACAACATGAGGTTATAGATTGACAGGGAGAAAAAATTTGGACTCAGATGTTCAGGCTCCAGGGCTCACACCATCCTTCAGAGGAAAGGAGAACGGAATTTAATGAATCCTTATTTAAAGACTGGTATGAAGTACCAATCGCTGGAATGATAATATAATTGGAGCCACACTGAAGTTCAAATCTTGGTTTTTCTCAATGACCTACTGGGTGACTTTGGACAAGTCCCCTATCTTTTTTCTGTGCTCAACTGTTGATAAACAAAATGTGTGTCAACATTCCTCACTAGTTATTATAAGGATTAACTGAGACATTTATGTGAACTTTCTGAAGTAAATGGTAAGTATTATTATCATGCAGAAAGGGAAGGAGATAGATGTAGTACTTCCCTTCCAGGACCCTTTGAGGATTAAATCATAACATATATGAAAGTACACTGCAAATGTTAAAGTGCTCTACAAATGGTAATGGCTTTCACTCCCATTATTGGATGCGTCCCTTTTCCAAGGCTTTGTCTGTGGATAGCAAACAGTTCTCACCCGTATGTCTGTGTTTTGCTATGTGCTTTAGGGACAGCAAAGATAAAACATGAGCTCTGGGCAGCAGATACATGAACTATTTCATCTCTTTGCTGCCAACATTCACAGCCTGCCTATTCCTTGTTGGATGGTCCTTAATAAGATGGTAAAGATTAGATGCCTTGAGACTCTACCTACCAATACTCAGTCAAAAAAGAACAATCTCTCCAAGACAGGGAAGGACTGGGGTCTCAGGCCATATCACAGTGGAAGAGACTAACATTAATTCACAGTGCTTGAATATTGAGTACCGACACTGTGCTAGGAAATACATTTAGTATATTGCATGGCTGGGAGTCTATATAATCCTTTCATCCCTACTAGGTGGCAGGCACTATTATTATCCCTGTCTTATAGGAGTAAACTGAGGCTTGTAGAGATCTAGGGGTATGAAAAAAGCCACACAGTAAATAATGAGTAAAACTAAGGTGACAATGGCTGCATAGTGTCCTTCAGTGATAGGGATGTAGAGAGAGAAGAGCCATGAATTCCATGTAGGCTAAGGCAGGATGTCTAGCTGGCTGGAAAGGTTAGCAGTACAGAGGTGTCTTAATGGTCTGCAGTGAATTCTCCTCTTAGCTTTAAATCCCATAATCTTTAAATATTATTCTGCTTACCTGACAAGCATAGAGTGTGGGTTAGCTTTTGGGCCCCTAATCACCTTGACACAAGCTAGGGAAACCTGTGAAGAAGGAATCTTGACTTAGAAAACGTCTCTATCAGATTGGCCAGTAGGAAAGTCTATGGGAGTATTTTTAGATTAATAATGGGTATGGGAGGACTCAATGCACTGTGGATGGGTGGTATCACCCATGGCCAGGTGGTCCCGGGTTGTTTAAGACAGCAGGCTGAGCAAGCTATGGGGAAGTAAGCAGCAGTAAGCAGCACTCCTCCATGCCCTTTGCCTGCTCCTGCCTTGAGTTTCTGCCCTGACTTCCCTTCATGACGGACTATGATCAGAACATGCAAGCCACATAAACCTTTCCCTCCCCCATTTTGATTTCAGTCATGGTGTTTATCACTGTAATAGAGAGCAAACTCAATCCCATGGGACTCAATAATTAGGCCAGCCTTAAATGAGAGTTTGTACCCTAGCAGACATATATACCCTGAACTGTATTTTTCTCACCTAACCCTGCTTAATTTTTTGTTTTTCAGAAACCCCAGGCTGAGGCTTCAAATTTCTCTCCCTATGTCTCTGTGGGGGCCTTGATTCCAAAAGGCTCATTATAAACACTCTCTGGGAATACTGCTTATCAACGCAGCAGCTTGGAGTCCTGAACATTTTTTAGAAAGCAACTTTAAAAGACAGGGGAAGCTGTAAGGGAGAAGAAGAGAAGGACCATCATACTTGGAGGTAGATGGCCATTCTCATTGTGCATCAGCTGCATGGTTCCTCAGCCTCTAGCCTGGGTATGAAATGACCAATTTGTATCTGATCTTGCACACTTGTTAGTTGTGGTTGAAAATATGTGATCAGAAAGGGGCTTCATAGACTTTCTATGAATTGGTCACTGGACCTTGGTGTCTAAGCTCAGCTCACAAGAAGTTTTGTATGTGTGTGTGTGTGTGTGTGTGTGTGTGTGTGTGTGTGTGTGTTTGTGCGCATGCGTGCACGCTTGCACACATACCCTAAATTGACCAATGTCAGCAAAATTAATATGCACCCACAGGCAGTGTTGGTGAAGGCGCTATTTTCATAAATAATGCCTTCCTCGCCTTTTACAAGCCTGTTTGAAGACCTGCAGTGCATACTGGCTACAACTCAAAGCCCATCTAATGAAAGTACCTCCACTGTCAGCAATGTTAATGTCACTTTAAAGAGTGTGAAATGTTGCTAAATGTGTCAGGAAACAATTAGATAACATAAGAGGCATGTTTTCTCAGTGCACAGAGGAATATATTATGCAGGCAAGAGATAAATGCAAAGTTTTCTGAGCTCCAGTGCATTCAGCACTCTCCCTCTCCCTCTCTCTCTTTTTAATCCAACAGAGAAATTGTTTGGCAAGAGTAGCCCTGTTTCAAATACTTGGAGAAGGGAGAAAGGCCTGCTCTGCCTCTGAGTGCTGTCGGCTGAGCCCTGCGCTATCAGGCTCAGCGAGATACAAACAGTCTTCCACTCAAATTAAATGTGTGCCCTCCTAATTAGCATTATAAATATAGGTTTCTCTGAGCCAGAGTTGATAAAATTACAGTGCTGGCCTGGAAGGGAACCGGCAGCTCTCCTATGTGGAAACAATGGCTGGAGCGTGTGCATGGTTAGAACAATGCCCCCGGAGCCTGCCCCTATCTTCAGAGGTCAGCCTGGGAAAAGAAGGTAAATGCCAAGTGGGCTGACATTATGACAGCCATTCGGGCCCAGATGCAATCTGGTCTTTGAATGGCACGATGTAAAGCTTGGCTCCTGCACTCCTGGGAGAAGGGATCTCACTGCACAGCTTCTTTGTAGAGTTTTTGTCATCCCTACCACCTGTGGGGTTCTGAATGGAGCCTCAAAGCCAGAGGCAAGGGCTGACCACAATAAAGAGCTTTCTGGCCACCACCCTGGCATTGCTCTCCGCGGTGCTGAAATAATAATTACTAACACACGACTGGGAGCGTCTTCCGTTCCTAACCCTCCAATGTATTTGCCTGACATCTGGGAGCCATTTTGAGTGAAGTAAAGGAGGCGATGAAATTGAAAGTGAAAGGAAAAAGGAATCAAATAAAGAGAGACATTGGCGGAGACTGCAGTAGGCACCACCAATGATTGGCTGCCAGGAGCAGAGCAGGGAAAGGGATTGTTTGGACATTGTGTTCACGTAATCATAGTTGCCCAGCCAGATGCAACCACCAAGCAGGGTGGAGATGCTGGAAAGCCTCAGTGAGGGAGGAATTTGTGGGCCAGGAGGCATGAAGGACTGCCATTGTAGTCAGGCACAGGGAGGCTTGTGTGTGCAACTAGTGGACGTCATCAAGGCAGAGGTGATGGGACCAAAGAGTCAGCATCTATTGACACATGAGAAATGTTTACACTTTTTCCTCCTTCTGGAAACAAGGCCATCTTTTACACATGCAGAATAAAGGCTACGTTGGATAGTACCTTGCACATATTTCACAAGTGGTTCGGCTATTAAGTTCTTGAATTTGGGGCTTCAGCTGACCTGCTCACCCCCTCTGCAATTCTTTTATTTAGAATAGCTTTTGAGATAGTATTCTTTCCCAGAGGTAATGGGAAAAATCATAGAATGAACCATGGAAAGTCAAGAAATCTATGTGCAAACCCCATCAAATACTAGTTCTAGCAAGAAACTTCAGTGCAGTTAACTGATCAAACACTTCACTTTGTTGATTATAAAATTGTGATTCAGGAAGAAAGGAACGGCTTGTTCTAGACCACACAGCAGGCTGTTGACTTAAGTTGAAGAGTCTGACTTCCAATAATATTCCTCTCTGATATTCAAGTTGGGGGACAAACAGAAAACCCAAAGTTTAAACTAAGACAAAGAAAACCTGGCTTCCCAGCAAATCAGACAATTGAGTCAGAATTCTACAGTTGTAATGTAGAATATATAAAACAGGTACCCTTTCCACATATGCATGTAACATCATACTTTTGCTGGCCAAACTATGCTTTTTGAAATACTGGGTTCTCTCAAGATGCACACACATGTGTCCCATGAAAGAAGAGGTCCGTAATGAAGTAGTTCATGTGATGGGAGGCAGGAGGGGGAACTGGCATAGGAAGGACACTCCTACAGCACACCATGCTGGCATGAGCACATCAGGGCTTCCTGATCCTTTTCATTCGAGGCTGATGATATCTTTAGAGCCTGGATAAGACACTGAGCTGCCCAGGGGAGGAAATTAAGATGGATGTGGGCAGTAGAAATAAGGTTAAAGGCTGGACAGCTCTTGATCTTGGAAAAGAGTTAGGGGAAGGTATAGCAATCCTCAGATAATTGAGTCATGACCCAAGGAAGAAGAAATGGACTTCCATGAGTCAGCTTAGCTGTCACAACTAGAAGTGATGAAAGTTAAGGGAGACAGATTAAGCTTTGTATATGCTGCATTCATATAGATCTCCTCAACAAGAGCTCTTCCCAATGTGAAGGAATTCCTAGGCCTATGCTCCATCATTCTTTCCAGAGTATTATCCACCCTCTTGATAATCCTCTCTGCACACATTTATTGAATAACTATTGTCCTGCAGCCTCTATTATAGGTGGCTGTTGAATCTACATCATTGTCATTTGAAATTTTTTCCCTCTTCCAAATTGCCCAACAGGGTCTATTGCATAAAGTGATTAATAAATATTTGTTGACAAAATGGGAAAATATGTAGAAAGCTCTCTGATGATTGTTGAATAAAACCAGAGTCAGCACCCTTGGAAGGTAATAGGCTTAGAATCACAGGAATTATCTCAGCCTTGGTCACCAAAGAGATAGACAACATTCTCCAGTCAGTGAGAAAGGATTCCAGGCCTTTCAAATTCAGCTCCTATTCTAAATCCCCATAATTTTGTGAGCATTCTTGTCACAGTCTCCTGGGGTCAAAGAGACAGAGGATCATTTAGAAGATGGCTCAAATGTAAACCACTTGTCTGGGTATTTTCCCAACAGAAGTCAGAGATATATTTTTCTTCCTGTCCTCTGAATATCTGAAAAAAAAAAATTCATTCCCAACTGAAAATTAAGACCCACATAGATTTATTCACCCAGAGAGGACTTAACTTTATTTAAAGGAACATGTCACTATGTTGAAACTTAAGCTCAAATTAATTATAACAAGTGTAATATTTGGCCATCCTGAGTCCCATGATTCAACATTCTTGCTTGATCAGTTTCCAGAGCTAAATGAGAGTCTATAACCAGTCTTGATGTAATAACACTTTTTTGTTTTTATGACTGCTTTCATCTGTGGATCTCAAAGCATGGTGCAAACAGTAATTAACATTCACCTGTGAGGGCTGTATTCATTCTTTGCCTCATTTGGCAAGTGGGAGGGAGAAGGTGGGCAATGCCCAGGGAAAAACTGGAATGGTGGGCTCCCTAGCCCCACCAGGTTTCCCTGTGATCTCAGTAGACTAGTCACGCTGTTTGCAAAGAGAAGTGTTGGCAGATGTGCACATAAATGAACATAGCTCCCACCCAGCTAAGAGAGATTGCACAGAAGATAAAGAACACCAGGGAATTTCCACTGACGTTTTTGGCCAATCTAAGAGGTTTCACAAACACTTCCCTTCTCCTCTTCCTCCCTTTCTGCCTTTCCCCCTTCCTTCTTCCCTCTCTTTTTCCTCTGTTCCCTTTCCTCTTTCCCTTTCTTTCTTTATTCTATCTTCTCAATAAATAGTCTTTCAGTGTCTAATACATGCCATCCTCAATGGTATGGATTAGGGCCATGAGGTTTTTTTTGTTTTTTTTTAAGTAAGTTTTGTTTTCTTGGAGCTTATATTCTGAAAGAAGGCAAAAATAAGAACAACAAGTAAATAAGTGACACTAAGAAAACATAAAAATCAGAATGCAGTTCTGGCTTATTTCTCTCTATGTTGCAATATAGGTGCATGCTGTCTTCAGGAATAGGGTCTTAGCAAACAGCTCTGGTGGGCAGTGGAGAGGGATTGCAAGAGATGTTTTGTTGTGTGTGGCTCTGATGCCTCCCTGATGAGCAATTCATAAGGAAGTATCCCACATCTGGCACTAGGGGTTTGGTTAATAACCTCTGGCTTATAGGAATAGCCATATCCAGTTAGGCATGATGGCCCCTTTCTAATTTTTTTAACTTATATTTTAAATTGGTTTACAAAGTAGTTGGATTCTATATGACTTTTTCCTGCATCCTTCATTTCTGTTAACCCACTCCCAATACCTTCTAACTTCTCCCCTCCAGCATCGCTCCCCTCTATGTTCCTTTAACCTATGGTCTCCTCTCCCCACTCCCTTAGGCATCCCACGCCTTAATGGCCCCTTTCCAGTTTCCTAGAAATGATAACATTCCAGGTTAAAAAATACGAATCTAAAGATTTGGGGCTAGAATCCACATATGAGATAGAGGCAACATTTATCGTTCTGTGCCTATGCTAGGTATAACTTGTTTTCTGTCTTTCACAGTGCCAGAAGGTATTATGTAGGCTGGGAGAAAAGAAAGGGCATTGATGTCTCACCCGGATGTGACCTTGTGAGTTATAATACCAACTTGCCACACAAGAGGCACACTGAGGCAATAGGGGCACGACAGTGATGGTGACAACTACCTGCTCTATGACTGGGGTTGGCGCTGGCTCCATGGGAAAGAATTCATGTTTGATACCTTAAACATAGTAAAAACCTATGGCTGAGGGCGTCATAGGCCCTAGGTAGAAAACGTATTACTTTGAACTGACTTAGTGTTAAACTGCCTTCTTAATATTTAAATTTATACCCATAGACAAAAGTCATGCCCAGTCTTAATTAGAGAAGCCCCTCACGGCAAGGAAATATGGTAAATGCTCATGGCCACATCATGTGCTGAGAATACACGGCAGTTTAGCAACCAATTTTTAACTACTGCCTTTAAGGCTCAGGGCCCAAAGTAGAAAAGAGGCAGAAAGAATGTAAGATCCAGAGCATGTCTGGACAACACTATTTCACTGTGGTTGTCCCCTGTTTCTGGACACAACAGGGCAGTCGCACACACGAACTCACAGCAGCTGTGGCTGCATGAATAGGACTGAGCCAGCCAACAATCCTAGTGCAGATAGGGAAAGAGGTCATGGCGTTTCACAGCCAGCTGAGAAGATATGAGCAATTGATTGTGGATGGGAGGGGGAGAATCAGTTTTCTTCAAGGATGTGGCCTCTGAGAGCTGCTCAAGCTTTAGTAGGGGGCCCTGCACCTATGCACATATGGACCCAATGAGTTTTTTAGAAGAGCACATGAAATTGGGAGAGGATCTGATGGAGGGATAAGGGAAGAGTTAGAGGGAAGGGAATTGGGGGGGGGGTGAATTTGACCAAAGCACATTATATGTATGAATGAAATTCTCAAAGAATAAAGAGGAAATACAATGCCTTGGTGATTAACATAAAGAATGTAAGAGCCCAAAGATAGGGGGAAAGTATGTGGAATTCTATTTCCCGCTGTCCCGGGCATGACGACCATCGCAATCGTGGTCCCATAGCAGCAGTGGTTACTCCCATTGAGTCTACACAAGACTGTCTGTCATCACTCAGTCATGGATCGAGGAGAGGCTCATGTGGCCGTTCTCCACCCTCATCAATTTTTGATACTGGTGGGCTTGGAGGGGGGTGGTGGTCATTGTCTTCAGTCATGTACTTAGACTGACTCATCAGTCTCCAAAGGAGAGTTAGAAACCCATGGTCATACAGAAGGCCCCTGTTAAACTCAATGTGTCCCAATACAAACCCCAAAACACATGAATGTGAGGAAGAGACTGATAGGGAAGAGGGGAACTGTTGGGGGTGGGCAGGATATAGTAAAGGAGAGAGTGACAAGAGTCACTGGAATTCCTTACGTGTGTACGCGTATGAAATTAAAGAGAAACATAAGAGAAGTTACAAAAATATATAGGACAAAGATTACATTTACATAATTACTAAGTTAAAAATAAAACAAAATGCTCTATATCTGTGGATATCTAAACAACACACTCGTAGGCTTATGTGGTTCTGGGAGAAAGTAGAGAGAGGTAAGAAGTATAGAAAATGGCCAAATGGGTCATGAGGTAAGTTCTACTTAATTCTGGGCCTTCAAAGAAGACCTCCTGGTTGAGATGCATTCGTCCTGAGACCTTGTGGAAGAGAGGGAGGGAACTAGACTGTTGTTTTTGGAAGCATGTTTTAGACAGAAGAAGAGCACAGGTTCTGGGATGGCTGCATGCTTGTGTTCCAGAAAGAGCAAGCAGCCCACTGAGGCTGGAACTGAATAAGAAATGAAGAGAGGGAGGCTTCAGGGGCCAGTGTGAGATCTGTGCCTTTTACACTGGGCAACATGGGAAGCTGCTCTAGCGTTCTGAGGCAGGAGTGGCATGATTTGATGTATGGTTCCGAAAGTTCACAGTGGTTGCTTGTGTTGAGAAGGGGCCAGAGGGAGGTGATTACACAATCCAGGTCGGAAATGATTGGGGCATGGCCTGGGGTGGCGGTGGTGGTGACAGAAGGGACAAAGGTCAGAATATGGATACATTTTGAAGGTAAAGTCAATATATCTTGCTGATGGATGAATGTGGGTATGAGAGAAAGGAGCCAGAGATGTCTCATGAATAAACATGGCTGAAGAGGTTAATTCCTACTCAGTTTCTGTAACCATTTTCCCACTTGCTTTAGACAGGACTCCATGGAAAAGCACTCTAAACACTGGGAACTGATTGCAATTGCTGCCTAGACATTCTTTTAAGATAGGCAAACTCTGATTTTATTCACCACCACCCCCAAAAAATTATGCTCTAGGAAGGAAGTACCAACTAAAAGGACTTTTGGTTGGAACGGAACAGATTCAATGAGGCCACCTTAAGGAGATTTAAGAAAATCTAAAAGGAGAAAGTTCAACTTTCATCTTTGTCTATGTGCCAGTGTTCGTGCCCCACAGTTAGCGGCTCTCATCAAACACCAGTGAATAACTCCGAACACAGCCGTTTCCCCTGCAAACTCATATTCACATGTGGTATAGAGCAGTAAATTAATTTTGGTCCTCTTCTCTGATTTCTCCTTTAACTTGACCTGATTTTCTTGCAAGCCCCAGGCAGAGTTAATTTGTAGGGAGGGGTGTGTGTAGATATTAAAGAACATGTATTTGTGAGTATGCATGAATAGATGGGAATCTTTGCTGAAATATTAATATAGCACCTTTTTATTATTATTTATAGGAGAACTGTGTCTGCAGGGTGTTTAAAAGAAAAAGAAATGGAAGATAGGTGATGGGAAATTATTTTTTAGCATTCATACCCTTTGGTTGACATATAAATAATACAAATGGAATGGTAAACAGCATTACTGGTACAATTATTGAATAAGTAGAACTGTAGACTCTCACAGTACTATGTTCCCAGTAGTTCTCATGATAGGGGAAGCAGCTATTTATATAAAGATTAATACCTTTTTTTTTTTTACTACTTGAATTCTGCTGCTGTTATTTTATTAAAGAGCTGGAGGAAGTATTTCTGTCTAAAAGTCGAAATTCTAAAGCTTGGAGAGGAAACAGCCACAAATAAACAGCTTCAGTCTATACAGAACAAGTGAGAAGAAAATCATGTGCAGAATGCACAGCTACTTTAGTTCATTTTGAGTGACCTGCCATTCTAGAAAGACATGCAGTATTAATGATGTAGAATGTGTTTAAACCTTTCCAGAAAAGCATGCCGAGTCCTGTAGGGAAATGCAAACATTCACCTTAAAACTGAAACAGAGGAGACATCCCCACAAAGTCACATCACAGCCATCTCCTGAAAAGGATGTAATGAGTAAAAATCTCCTCTTCTCAAGGGGAGTCTCCATTAAAATGGATGTCTCACCCCAGAAGCTCCCCAAGGGTTATGGAACCTTATTTATTTAAATTGGTTGCCTGTCCCCTGAGAGTTCTACCAATGGGGTGATGAGAAACTCATTAGTGCTATTTTATTTTTAAATTCCACACAGCAGTCTCAGAACACAATCTTTTTCTTTATTTTCTTTCTGTTTGTATTGTGCATGTGCTGTGTGTGTGTGTGTGTGTATGTGTGTGTGTGTGTGTGTGTGTACCTGTGTGTGTAGGTATGTGTGTTCATGTGTATGTAGGTGTGTGTGTCCATGTGGCTCACTTATGGAGAAGTCAGAGATGGTCACTGAGTGTCTTCTCTACCTTGTTATACAGGTCTCTCTCACCAAACTGGGAGCTCTCCAGTTGGTTAGGCTGGCTGGCTAGTGAGCTGCAGGAATCCTGGTCTCCATTCTCTAGGGCTGGGGATACAGGCTTTGCTGCAGCTGAACCTGGCTTTTATTTTATCTACCTATCTATCTATCTATCTATCTATCTATCTATCTATCTATCTATCTATCTATCTTCTATCTATTTTTGTGGGGGCTGGTGATCTTAACTTAGGTCCTCAGACTTGAACAAGCATTTCCTCACTGAGCCATCTCCCATGCCAATGATGACTTTCTTAAGGTCTTAAAATGATAATCCCCAGGTGACCACCTTTTGCCACTAGATGAGTACAGCAAATCACAGAACTGGTTACTTGGGTAGCAGCTCCCCTCTTTTAGCTCTCCTGCACCACTTTATGGGTAAAGAATCTAGATTACAATGGTACAAAACTTAACCTTCAGTGGGCCACTGTGCTCTCTTTGATCTAGTTCTGCAATTCCTTAAATTCTGTGAAGAATACACAGCTTCAAATTCCACACTAAACAGAAATATAAAAGATCCAATCATGCAGATTTGCTTATCCAATAGAGACAAGAAAACAAAAACAAAACGGGGTGGGGGGAAGCCATCCATGACTATTAAGCCCATATCTAAAGAGATCAATGCCCAGGCTACCAATTGGGTGCTGTCAAATGTTAAAACCACTAAATTCTCATCTTGTTAAATCATCGGATGGCCTTTTCTTCTTTAGTTAAATAGGGATAAATAATAAAAAACAATTTACAACTAAAAGATGCTAGCATTTTGCAGCTGCTGAATGTCTTTTGGGGAGATTAGATTCTATAATGAGGAGATATAACCATCATTTTATAAAAGCTGCTGGCGTCTTGGGAAAAACACCACAGAATACGATTAGAAAAAAAGCCCTTCCTTCGTGAACCTATTACAGTCATGCGCCAATTGCTTGGCATATGCTTAATGATATCTTCATAGCTGAAGAACCATCATTTGTTACTGTAAATCTTGACATAATAGATTAAGTTCAATTGTGCTTTTATTAGTTCCACTTTTGACTTGAGCAGTTTAAACTCCCCAAACCCTACAAAAGTTGAAAACAAGCCAACGACCTATAATTTTAACAAAGATATGTATATATTTTCCAATAGCTTAATTGGAAGCCTTTCTCAATTAATTTAAATATCATTTCAAGCATCCCCTGCTGATGGTTCTCTATTAAGTTTATCAAAGCTGTGGTAATAGGGGGATGAGAATTATGGAGTGGGGGAAATTCCATGTGTAGCATAGATACAGGCAATAAACAGCTAATAGCAGCGTCCTCCTTAAGCTTTCAAGAATCATAAGATCAATTAAAACAGCATCAGTTGATATGACTCCAACATTTCTGAAGGAGACTTCTTACATGGGAGAAACACAAAAAGGAGGCAAACCCAGCCATTTCTATCTCCTTTTCTGCTTCTCAGTTCCTTCCCAAACCTTGACCTGTGTAGTCCTTGGCTGTCCTGAGCAGAAACACAGCCAGATCATGACAACAGGACTGCTTTTGTTGACATTGCTTCCCACCAAGACAGAAGTGTTTTCCATCAAAGCCAAAGCCTCCGCGTATTTTTGTTTTTCATAGTCCAAGGCTTACCTAACTACCTCCAACCTCAGAATACCCAAGGTTCAAACTGGAAGCCTTTAAAATATCTATCTTGTGCCTGGTAAAGGTGCTTGCCCCACAAACCTGATGATCTGAGGTCCAATGCCTTGGACCAACACGGTGGGAGGAGAAACCTGGCTCCCAAAAGCCACTCTCGGGTTGCCACACAAGGACTGCGGCACATGTATGTGCACAAATGCACATAATACAAATAAATAAAATACCTAAATGTAAAAATTTTAAAAATATGTATCTTATTAAGATAACAAGGCAAAGGACATTTAGATGGGAAACAGCAGGTTCTCTGATCACTGTCTCTATGATAATCTTGTTTAAAACCCTAGGTGATTAGGATAAATTTTTACATATCTATCATCTGTGAATATAATTATTTCTCATATTTACACATGTGATTTAATTCTTATATCTATGTACATAAAATTCACTCCTTATGCATCTTACAGCTAGCTATATGATGACTATGCACATATATTAATTTTAGCTTCTCATCAAAGATAAGATTTTTAATAACAGGATTCCAGATTCATGAGTCAGATGACACATTGAGACAAAGCTGGCCGTGGCGTTCGGAGCATATTCCATGCAGCTTACTCGGAAGCGATCTTTCTTGAAGTCTTACACTCTCCCTCTGTGGATGCTGCATGTCAACAGCTGCCCAGGCAAGCTTCTACTTACAGTTTCAAAGCTGGGAAATCTCCATGAAAGTGGTCACATTCCCTTGTAAGCATGTTTCAAGGCTCGAGTCTTTGCTGCTGAACTGTGTGGAAAATCTAGCTCCTCGTACTGGGGCAACACCTCATGCTTCATGCACCCCGAGAGTAACAGGACCAGGTGGGAAAGACCTCACCTTCCTGAATGAACATGAGAAAATCCAAAGTTTTAATGAGCTAATCGCACCTGCAAGGGAAGGCGGGTGGGAAGGGCACACGGATGGACGGGTGACTAACTACGATGACAGAAATCCAGTGAAGTCATTTCTTGGAGACCAGCTGAGGGTCCAGTTCTCTCCCTTCTCACAGCCCAAGGATTTGGGAAGAGGGTCTGACCTAAAGCAACATGTAACCATATACGTAAGCCTTACAGGCTTGAACTTCTAGAGTGACCCCTGGAAAACTATCTACCAGCCTTGATGGATTTGTATTTATTACTTTGCTTATTGTTAGAAGCTACCTGGGTCTTTTCTGGGCAGAATATGGGAAGCAGAAAGAAATCATGTCTAAGTTTAAATTTTGGCCCCCGAGACAGGCTTCATTTTTTCACTTTGCACATGTTCTTGTACAAGTCTCAAACTGAGGTGGTCACCTAAGCCCTAAGGGGGTCACTTCCTCAGTGAATCCCTCCCTCCCATTTATGATCCCAGAGCCTATTAGAGGGACATCTACATGTACACTGTGGAGTGCTTTCTCTCTACCTGACTTAGAACAATGGCCTCTGGTTTACAGCTGGTTGGTCAGTTGGAAGTTCAGGTCACAGCTGGGGACCTGTGATGAAGAATCTGAGTTGAGGGAAAGCCTGGGCAGCTGAGTTGAGGAGAAGCCTTGTAGAATTGAGGTCTGATGCTGCCTCTAAGTAGGTAGTTTCAGAACTGAATTGATTTAGTGTCTACCAGCTTGAGTCTGCTGGAGCATTGATTGGATGTGGGTAGGGAGAAATATCTATATATTACGTGACTAGAGGTTATGTGTTCTCTATGTTTAGTGTGTATAGAAAGAAAGAAAGAAAATCAGAATTTCATCCTGATGGAAGGTGTTCACAAAGAGGTGAAAAGAGTGATGGGTAGGGTGCTACATTTGAGTCTGTTAGTGATCTTAAGGGAACTGTGATCCTTAGAAGAATCAGGGGCTTGGGACAGGGTCCTATGTGCACATAGACAGATTCAATCCAGTGTACTCAGGCAGTCCTGGTGTGTGGGGGTGGGGGAAAGAGAGGGAGGAAAAGAGATAGGGTGTGTATGTACTGAGTCTGTTTATTTGCTGAGGATACCATAGGGGCCGAGGATTTAACTGGTATGCATATAAAACTGGCTTTCTTGTGCAGGAGTAGGCTCACTGTGCAGAGTGACATTCAGATAGGCATTAGATGCAGACACTAGAGAACAAGAGATCATGTATAGCTAAAAATGGTGTAGGAGAACATCTGTGTCTCCATCTCAAAGTAAGATTCTCTGATGCCCTTCCCTTACTGTCCTTTAGATAATGCACGGTTTCAAATGTGATCGTCTGGATTTTAATCTGCACGATCTTGTTCTACAGGAGATGGAGAGAAACCAAATTCATTCACACGAAACAAAAGGATGCCACTCAAGGAGGATCCAAAGACTTTCTCCCCAATAAATAAAGGGTCCCTGCTGAACCTGAGCTTTAGATCAGGAGAGATCAGGGTGGTATGGCTGTAGGTGAGGGTGGCTGAACCATAGCTTTGGAAGCATGGCTCCTATGACTGCCCTGAGATACTAATTAGTTAGTCATGGAGCCCCAATACTCAAGCATTTAAAATTCTGATGTCATTTGGAGCTTTTTTCTTTCTGTGTCTTCATTCCTTCTCAATGTTTTAAAAGATTCTTGGCACATAGAAACAGCACCTGAATGTTCTGGAAAAGGCACCCCAGAACTCTTAGCTTACCTGGCATGAACGTTTTCTGGCAATTTGAGAGTTGCTGATGGGCCAGAGCTCCTCCTACCCTTTCTTTTCTGACTCAGGATAATTTCTAAGTTGGGTGATTTGCCAGTCACTGTGGTTACATGCAGATGGAGGAAAGCGCAATGGGGGACACTATGTGGAGCACTTCTAAGCTGCTGTCTTGAGTGTGTGCATACTTCCCTTGAGTGTGTGCACACTACCCTTCAGTATGTGCACACTGCCCTTGAGTGTGTGCACACTGCCCTTGAGTGTGTGCACACTGCCATACTAACATTTCCAACTCATCTCACCAGTACTCACTGAGGGCTGACCGTGTAAAGACAGAAGGAAGGGAAGGCCAAATCAACATGCAACCCTTGACATGCTTCAGTGAGAGAGACAGATACACAAATGGGTAGCTCTCATGTCAACACGGCGACTCAGTTAAAAACAATCCATCACTGATGTCATATATGGGCATGCAGTTGTGGCCGGGAAAAAGGTGGACGAACGGAGAAGACTCAGATGCTGCTGCTGTGCTGGAGAGAGAAGAGGGAAGGAAGTCTCAGATCCCGTCAAGTGGGTGTGAAGGTGTTAAGTAGGAAGGCTAGCAGAGAGGCAGTCAGCAGAGCGCCCTCTCCCTGTTTTCTCTAAAAAAGAGAAAAACAGAACCCCAGAAGGAGGTTAAGGATCCTTGGCCAGTGGGAAGTGTTTCAAAGTTCTAAAGCTTTTAGGTTTTGGAATGTTTGCATGTGTATAAGTAAAACATCTTGGGAAGGGGACCCACGTCTAAGGATGCAGTTCATTTATGTTTTAAATACACCTTAACCATATGACCTGAAGGTGCAGCAATTTTTTAATTTTGTCCACGGAACAAAGTTTGTATCTGTTGAGCCACTGGACCTATAGCACCATGTTGGTATTGAAAAAAAATTAGATTTTGGAACATTTCAGATGAGGGGTTCTGAACCTATGTATATTTCCTAGAGCTATTTTTGAAGACAAAATGAGGCAATTGGGGATAGTGTTTATTATAAGGCTAAAATAAGTCTATTTGGGGTAGGAATCACAAAACTATAATTTGAAGAAAATTGTCCATCTATTTGTCTATCAGTTAGTCTAACATCAAATATCTTCAGTGAAGTACATATTCCCTAGTTTAGCTCCAGGCTGCGCCACGCCCTCATTTCATGTGCTATCTTCCTTCACTTATTCCTAGGACCTACCTAACACTGGAACTTCCTAAGTTAAAGGGGTCTGCACGATGTCATAGGGGAACCCTGAATAGTTTTGAATCCAGATATCTTTTTAGACAGAAGAAAAGTGATTCAGAGCTATGACATTAGTGAAGGTGACTAAGAATGAGTCTTAGAGTTATTTTTAATGAAACCCATTTCAATGACAACAAATATCATTTCTGTCCAGTCAAGAATGAACTAGTTGATGAAATAGTAGCGTGAGAAGATAAAGAGAAAAAGTAATAACAGTGAGGTTTTGTACATGGGAAAAATTAAGAAAAACTCATACAAATTTTTAACAGAAATAAAAAATAATAATTTTCATTCAAATTAGAAAAATGATAAAGAGTGAAAGTCGACTTGTGGACCAAAGTCTGGAAAGGTGACATCCCTCTGGTAATGCCCCACTCTCTCTGGTCCAGACCACAGCTGCTTCAGGGAAAGAGCTGTAAGGAGAGGGTGAGACATGATGGACATCAGTGGGTCATGTGACGCGAGGAAGCCGGCACAAGAAGGAAGACAGTGCCAGCAAAGCGCTCAGGAGACGGAAGAGAAAGAAACACAGGAGTGTCCACAAGAAGAAAAGCCTAGGGAGGATTTTTCTGGCTATCACTAAACCCATAAAAATGAAATTTGCCTACACGAAAAAGCACAAACTCCAACCTGAGGCCAGAGAAAGCCGATTGGACAGAGGACGCCAGAGAGAATCATGGGACATGGACAGAAGAAGGGCCCCTGCACAAGGGGTTTGCTTGAAATCTATTGTTAACTCGGAAAGGTCTGCCAAGCAATTTGTTCTATTTGAGTCAAAAACGCCAGCTTCAAGCAGGTGCAATGCTTTCCTTTTCTCCCAATTCAAACACCATTTACAAACGCATCCTGGTGATTCAGACCCAAAATTACCAAACCCAATAACAGATCGGGGCTGCTGAGGAATCTGAACTTTGTTTACACAATTAGGAGACACTCCACGAATGACAAGGTTCCCGTAGCAAATTAACAAGAACAATTTTCCCGTCTCGGGAGCTGTCAAGATGGGCCCTGTTGGCCAATTTATCTTACTCTAGCACATCTCTGGTGCTTGTCAATCAATATGTGAAACATTTGGTGCTGATTGCCATTTTTCTCTCCACTTCCTTTTGCCTCTTGTACCAGGCAATTTACTGCAAGTCAATCAAGGTCGAAGCCGACCTTGTTTAAATAAAACAGTGTTGAGCTCTGTGCACACCAACAATTTCAAAGACGGAATGAGCTGTATCTTTTGCATTTACATTTATACTACCTTCCCCACCCCCGCTGGATCTCCTAAAATGCCATCCTTGAATTATCAGTCAAAGCTAAGCCACCTAGAGAACAAGAAATCGAAGCTGAGCATGTGGGAAGGAAACCTATATTTCAATGTACACTCTCAGTATGAAAGATGCCCTCTGCCAATAGAAATGCCTCACCAATGAATGATCCTGGTGGTTTTGCCTATCACTGCTCAGTCCTAACTTGAGGCAAGGCCATAGCAAACAAACAGCACATCCCAAACCATCCCAAGTTGGCAATATACAGGAAGTAATTTCAAGTGTTCAGCCTAGGGCATCAGGTCCTTTGGTTGCAAGTTTTTCGGACAATTTGGTGACAGCCCCTAAGCATTTCAATGAGTCAAGCACAATCCTTTATCATCATTGTGCTGGTACTCACTGAGGAGTACAGCAGAGAGGATGCTTCTGTGTCTATTGATATTATCAGAATCAACCTGCTCACAGCCCCACCCCCTCCTGCCGACTACCTATATCTTTATGATCTTCAATAAGCTGGTCTTAATGTTTAGCAAACCTTTATCTCACACTCCACCCTGCCTAAATGTTAAGAATACACAATGAAATGAGCCCTGGCTAAGTGGGACTTTCTAAGAAAGAAATACAGTCGGGTGAATATAGGCTGTCCCAAAATAGCAACATGCAACTTAATTGCTGTGGTGGCGCCAGGCTCCCAGAACAGCTTCTTAGAAATGGACTCTTGGTAGGGGCCTACTATGCAGAACACAGTTTGATGCTCTCTGATGTTCCTTACTATAGACTCAAATTAATATGTAAGCAAGTACAATGTCTTCCAAAACTCCAAACAGGAAAGATTTCTATGCACTTTGTGCTAATTGCAGTTTTCATTGGGTTTGGAAGTGTCTCAGACTTCAGACTAGGCCATGGTCTGATTTTGTTTCACAATTTTGAGAAGATACCACCAAGGGGCACCCCCCCCCCAGGAGGAGCATCCATTATATGCCAGGTAGCCAGGACACGTTAGGAGCAAACACCAGGAGAATCTGTTTTCTGGAGCTCAGAGTGCAGTCAGGGTATTGGGTACTAACAAAATCACCTCAGAAATAAGATTACTACTATGACCTGAGATAAGTGTTGTGTGGGGTGTATTTAAAGGCAGTCTAGAACAGGCTGGGGAATGAAGAATGCTCCCTGAGGACATGAAGCTATAGCTGAGCTCTTACCCACATGAGCTGCTTCTTTGGTTTAGTACCTGCTCAAGTGAGTTCTACTGACCAGTTCATGCCTTCAAAGTGCCAAAGCTGAGAGCAAATGCCTAGAGACTTTTTTGGAAACTTGGCACTACTAAAAGCAAGCATTGGAGAGGCAATGACCACATTCTTAGTGGTGTATAGATGGGTCTGAATGATAGCCTGACAGGGGTCTTCCTGAGGGGAAAACTGTGTGTGGGTCATGTGTGGAGGGACCACAGATAAATGGTCCTCGATCTCACAGAGGATTGTGGGCTTGAAGATTTCCTTCATCATAGACAACACCAGCAGTTCTTCTCTGAGGACACAGACAATGTCATCCCGTAAGTGCTGTTTCATTAGGCTAGATGCTTTCGTTTGCTTAGATCTCAGCAAATGACAGCAGATATAACTTCTGTTTGCAATGACAGTGGCCAGTGATAGTGGTGAGGTGTAGTCACAGCCCTAGAAGAGCTAGGGGTGAAAACATGGCCACAGAGAAGTTCCATTTCCTTTGGCTCCCTGGTGTGCCCAACCATGTGGAAGGCTGAGGAGGTTCTTGGAGTTCATCCTCAATTTTACCCTGACCCGAGGCATGGCTGTGTCCAGTCTGTGGGAAACTCACCAGGCTGGAAACTGATGTGTGCATTTATGAGTCATTAATGAAATGTTGGAAAAAAATGCCATGAACAAAGCAGACAAATGGAGACAAAGGCAAGGAAACTGGATAGCTCACCTACAACTCTTGAAATGAGCACTGCATCAAAAAAGGTATCATCAGGGGCAACTAAGGAAATGTGGCTACAGCCTAAGGACCAGATAACATTTCCATGATAAGTTCTACAGCATGGGCAATTTCCCCACGGTTATGAATAATGCCCTTGCTCTTAGGAACAGTGGTATCATTGTGGTACTCAGGGGTACAAGGATAAGGCATAGGGCATCTTACTTTACGTAGGCTCAGAAAAAAGGAAACATATATGTGGGCAGGTGTCGGGAGAGAGCAAAGCACACCTCTGGGGAAGGTGTTCCTCCTACTCTGTGGTTTGGAAATCACATCTAAACAAAGTTCAAAACTGAGAATGATGGATGGGGAAGATGACTTAGTGCATGAAGCACTTGCCTCGGAAGCCTTATGACCTACATAGTAGCAAGACAAATGTGGTAGCTCCCTTGTCTGTCACCCCGTGCCCCCACAGAAAGATGGGAGACAGAGACAGGGGAGTCTGGGGAGCACCTGGGGAGTCTGCTGACCTCCACGCTCCTGCTGGCGCATGCATGTGCCTGAACTCAGACACAAGGACATGCACACACGTCACACAACAACAACACAGCACAAACACAGACACAAAGAAATGAGAATGATGATTTTTTTAGGTAAATGTAAACTGTCCTTCAAACAAATGGACAGCCTAAGTGGCATATGGTTGCTCTAACGAATTGTTTTATGCAAAGCGAAGCAATGTCGCCAGGTCTCTGTCAGCATTTAGTCATGGGCACAATTACCCCTCAAATGGAGGGCTGGGACCGCTTGGCAGTTCCCTAGGCAGCAGTGATTTTCAACCCTGCCTGACAGACTCTGATAGACTCAACGTTCTTTTCTTGACATTAATTCATTTGTGATCTTTACTGCCATACTGAGCTGCTTATCTCGAGGTGGTCCTTAATGGCGCATGGTATATTTTATTGATGCTTCCTTTATTCCTGTGTGTTTCTTCTTCATGATTGTATCTGTTGTTACTCTCCATCTCCTTCAGAACGCTATTCTCTTGTGAGACAAGGCACTGCTCGAAGGCTTAATGAGGCTTCTATATTGTTAGGCTGATTTATCAGGTTCTCAGTTAACACGAGGGTGGAGGGTGAGGAGGAGATTTCAGATACTCCAGGATGAACCCAGCAACCAGAGTTTGCAGAAGTTTCCTTTTTGTGTCTGCAGCATTGGCCAAAGAGTGACGTTCGGTTCTGATGGAATCCTAGGGAGGAAGACACTCGCCATTCTTTAATTTCTTCCACCATTTCATGCTCCACTGTTTGTAGAATCAGTATTAGAGTCCTATGTCACTGCAGACACTTTGGAATTCCAAAGGCCTCTGATAGCTTGGCACTGAAGTCAGGGTCCAAGCTCTCTTGTTTCAGCTTTCTTTGGATGCTCTGTCACAGTTAACCCTTTCCTTCTCTGCAATCAGATGCTCAGGCTCAAATGTTTACTTACATTAGTTAGTACTCACTCATGGGTGAAGCACTGACTGGATTTGCTTTCAGTAAAGTCACCTTGTGAATTAGGTAGATAATTTAGCAGCACCCCCTTAACCTTGGAAGAACTTGTCTAACATAGAAAAGGAAAAAGAATGAAAAGGAAAAAAAAACAGGTATTTCTTTTTCTAAGAGAATCCAAAAACACTGCATGTGCTCACTGCTAATGAGCATATTTCCAATATCAATGGAAATTAGGCCATCACTCTGGAAGACATGGCATTACATTCACTTTATATTGTAGTCTCAATTCCACACACATACACACTCATACCTCTACAGTCTTTCATTTCTAAAATAAAAGCCAGTTTAAGAAGAAATCCATATCTCATGGTCTATCCATGCTCTTCATTTTTCTTTGCTAAAAGCTGGGCTGCCTAGGTTTTCAATGCTAACAAATGTTATATGACAGGTTCACCGATTTACTGTTCTACACCCTCTTTAATTATGGATGTATGAAGGAAAATTTCACTGAGAAAAACAATAAATCACCATTGAAATTATTTGTTAGTTGAATGAGCTGAATAAACAGTTGGCTTCAGGGCAAAGATTCATCTGGCATCTTTTAAGTCATCTTGTATTTTTTTTTCTCCTCACAGAAATCAGGTCTGGGCCCTCAGGAATCAATCAGGAACAAAGATATCACTGAGAAGCTGGGGAACTCAACCAATGGATGTCTTGTGGTGATAATTTTTTTGCATAGTTTTAGTAATAATAACCATTTTTATAAATACGTCTCAAGTATTACTGTGTCCCTATACCACTTGATCATTATATATACACACACATTTCTTTAAACTAATTTAATTCAAAATAATACTCTTAAGCTAGAAAGTGGCAAGCCCTGAGTCTAAATAAATTTCTGAGACCAGATCTTATAATCTCAGTCATTAAGAGTCTATACATTCTGGAAACCATATCTCCTCAAATAAGTCCCCATATATTAAAAACTATGTTCAAATTACAATCCTGACTCACAGCTTTACTGACTTACATAATCCTGTTTCTTTCCAGCTAGGTGATGAAGACAAGTTTCATAACTATTTTCCAAAAACTGAGCACAAATCGAATACGCAAAGTACACAGAGGTCTAACTTTACTGGAGCCCCAGGAAAAATGTGCCATCAATGGAGTTTCTTGAGGGAAGTGAAGGAAATAAGAGTAATATGATAGTTAGTTTCAATTTGAAAGCAGGAAGTATGTCAGTAATGATAACTGATGCTATTTTGTAATAAATGTTTCCCTTGGCATCACAAGCAGACTTGGGCAGTGGGAGCTTCCATGTAGGAATTAGTTTAGCATCCATCCTTGATGTCCCAGTTGAACTTGTCCAAAAGTTATGAAGAATCATGGCTGCTTTGAACAAATTCATACAAATAGTACTGGCAGTTTTCAAGATACGACAAATATCTTGGCTCTGGATTTCACCTGCCTCAGCAGGTTAGTTGCCTGTAGCAAATCCCATCAATATCTCAAGTAGAACATTTGTTTTAAAGATATTTATACGAATCCTAGGGCTCCCAATTTTGGAAACAGATTTGAGTCATGTAATTAGGTATTTTCACCAGAATAGCTGACCATTTGGGTAGTTTCTATTGTATCACTAAGCTTTAGATTTTACCATCCATATATTGATTAGACATTGCTTTATGTCAGATGGTTACAAACATGTACAAAAAAGCTGGTCCTGATTTAGTGTGATTGCATACTAGGACTCAATCCTCTATTTCTTCTGGGAATTCCCTATTTGTCTCAATACTAAGCCAGGTGGGGGTTCCCAAAAGGCTTTTCCTGGGTCTCCTTGACGTCAACTAAGATGGGAATCAAGGGGCCCTGGGAAGCAGAAGACAGTGACATAGGCCCTTGGAGACAGTGTGATTGTGGTTCCATATGCTGCTGCTCGGAGGCATAAGCGACCCCTCTCATCTCCTGCATGTTCAAGAGTGTGAAGGTGGCAGGAAGTAAGCCAAACACAAGCCAAGTGAACCCAAACCATCCTTGCTTCCCTAGCACAGGAAGCCTTCATTTGACTCCAGGCAGTGCAATCTCTAGAGAATTATAAAAGCAAAAGAGACTTCAACAGCTTTCCTGGGTCAATAAGAAAAAGATGTAGCCCTCAGAAAAGAAAAGAATAGCAAGTGGAGTGGGGTGTCCATGTCATTCACAAATACCTACTCACGAACACATTAATAATCACGATGATCAATCTCTACACTGTCAAGTCAATGTAACTTTGAAAAGCAGATGAATATTTTTTTAAATGAACAACTAGATAGCATTTGAATAAATATTAATGCTGGAGAAAATATGAGGAAGCCAATTCTATCCTATCCAGATGAGAGTGTATATTAATACTCAACAGTCCTTTTGGAGGCTGATTCTGTACACAATTTTCTATTACTCATCTTCTAAGATATTTTCTTAAGTTCTGTGTCACAGATGCACAAGAAATATGCAAGGTGGCTCATTCACTTTTTGTAGTGGTAATAATTAAAAAACTAAATCTCCAACAGGAATGAAATGGCTAAACAACCAGTGGTAAATCCATACACTGAATCAGATGTTAAAAATAATATTTTGGAAGAATATTAAATCATGTGAGAAAATATATTACAAGACATATTTATATATACACATATATATATGTACTTGTCTGTAAATAAATATTATTAATGGCATTATAGGAAAATTCAGAATTTATAGTATTTTCCTTGTATTTTATATGATTTTTATCTGACTTTACACAACTCAAAAAGTGATCCTAAGTGCCTTTTAAATTTAAATCTATATCTTCCACATAGGTGTCTATACTGAGAACCTCATGCCTTTTCTATGAGTTCATTATAATCTGAGCTCCACAGGAAATGGATGTAGTCCCAGGTGTTCCTCTCTTTTTCCAGAATGTTCTTAGTTACTCTTGTTTAGAGTGAGATAGTCCTCTCTGGTTTGTTTTTGCTAAGGTTTCTTGAGCAAACTCAATGCCAGTGCAATCCAAAAACGCACCGTTGTACAGCTGGCTGGGCCTTCCCAAGATGTCCTGTTTGTCACAGTGCTTGCCACCTCAACTTGACAGTCCATAAAGTTCTACTCGTGTCCTCAAGTGGACAGATTGAGTTCCCTGGGGTTGGTCCTGGTCTCAAACCCTCAGGTGAAAGGGGCTGTTTGTTCACTCCAATAGACAATTATGAAGGGCAATTAAAAATTTAAATTATGTTAATAGGCCAGAGAAAAATGACTGTTTGCAGAAATCAGTGGCAATTACCAGACATAATGGTTCTCAATTAGGCTGCAGGGGATTTTTCAGTCATTCATAATTCACTATCTTAAATGTATCATAAAAAAGTAATTGTCACTTGTTAATAAAACTTACTTAAAAACAACGGAGCCATGTTACACAGAAAGTAGCATTGCTCGTTCCTTCGTCAGCTTAAACAGCTTGTATAATCTTAACTTTAAAATGTAGTACAGGCTAGCTCAAAACAAAATCAAATAAACAAAGTATAGCTTTTCTAGATCTTTACTTGCACTGTCCAGGGGCAACTGTGGTTTCTGCTCTGTTGGAATTCTTCCTTCTAACCACCTCCTTGGGTCCATTAAAAGGGGTAAAAAGGGTGGGAAGTCTATCCAAAGAATATATTGTATTAATATTTTTAGTCAATTAAATATGAAAACATAAAAGTGTTAGCTTGCTGTTTCTACCGTGTTTATTTATCTCCTTAGATTTCATTAAAAAAAACTGTATTATATGCAGCTGTTCCATGAGCCCCAGGAATACAGTCAGCATTCATGCATGAGCATATAGCTCCACTCTCAGGAAATACAATCTGTTGAGTCAATTGCTTGGCACATGTGCTGTGATTCAAGGCCTCTTGTCTCATTGGTTCAAAACTTGACTTCTAGTGCTCCAGGGAAAAACCAAAAAGGCCAAGAAGAAGTAAGAGGGAAGGAGAAGGAAGCCAAAGAATAGTAGAGGGCAACTCTTAAATAAGAAGATTAATGGGATGGCTTTATCTTTTTTGATTTAGTACCCAGATGATAATGCCTCTTTTGTCTCTGCTTAAAAGAACAACAGCTGCCCTCCTCCATGTCTTATCCAATCAGGAAATCTTTGCTGCACCCTCAAGTCACAAACCGTAGTTCACCAAAAAGACAGAAGCAGAGACAGTGTGTTCTCCTTGTCCCCCTGTGATAATAGTCTTACTTAGGGGAGTCACAATGCAGCAACATTTCGAGAAACTTCTCTGAGAGAGAGCGCTAGGCTATTCTGGGCCAGGCATTTCAGAGACGTGACCTTATTTAGTTTTCACATTATCCTATGCAGCATATATTTTCACAACTCTGTCCTACAGCAGTGCATCATGGGATATTCAAAAGTCAATGCCATGTTGCAGATGACAGAAAGTGGCAGTACAGCACTTTGAACGCAGATATTTCTTGATCCACAGCCTATAAACATTCCCTTCTTGTGTGCTGTCTACAGCTTGAAACTGCAAAGACACAACCATGAGATGTCTTAATGTGTGATAGTCCCACCTGTGACTTGCCTTCATGGATGCAATGCTGATCACACATGGACTAAGGGTGGAATGCCAGTAGTTTGATATGTTTGCCACTGTGCCACCAAGAAAATTGTCTGAGGGATTTTTAAGTTACCCACAAGCAGACAAATGATCCCAACTTTCTGTATAATATGTAAACACAAAGATGTCTAGCCTTTATTGAATCTGTCTTAACTGGCCTCAACAGATGCAGAGAACTCCCCATAAAAGGATAAAAGACATACATTTTGTACTAAGACCTATACATGGCTGGCTTCTTCCTGTATTCACATCTTAGCTCAAACATTGCCTTCGCAGAAATATTAATCCTTCTAGTCTTTCTAAAGCAGAAGATACAAAATACCAGTTAGACTCATGCCTCCCATGATATTTTTCTGTAGGTTTAACTGTCCTTGCTTGTCTTGCCTTATGGAAATGCCAGCAATTTGACATGTTTGCCACCATACTTCTACATTCAACCTAGTGCTTTCTACAAGGAATGTTCATTCAACGCATGATTGTGCTTATGCATTTACAAGATCAAGCATCTACTTTCAGCAAGTACCCAAGCATGGGCTTGTAAGTACAAGGCTTTCCTTTGCAAGAGTCTACAGGAAGTGAAGGCATTTGGTACTCAGTAGGATTTTACCTAGAGTGGTGATTGTCTAGATTCTGAACAGCTGAGATAGTTGACAGAGATATGGAATGAAAAGGGACACAAGGAGCTTCTTTACTCTGTCCCTTCCTGAGGCTGACGGCAGCGTCTCAAGTGGCATGAAAGATGCGCCAACATTTACTTGGTTGGTGATGGCCTTGCTGCCTCACAGGACTGCATTTTCCCTGGGTCTGAAGCTCTGTTGCCTGCAGTGAAATGCTTGTCTCCTCATGATAGATGTTTCCTCTAATGTCATTTATTGAGCAAATACTGTGAGAGTATTTGTGTCAACCAATGCACATGAGGACTCAACCTTTGTGCAGCGGGCAGCTTTCTTTACTAGATCCTGACTATCTACAGTCCACCCTTCCTCCTGGGCACTGACATGATTTTACATCCTGTTCTTTTTGTTTGCAGAGATGGAGGATGTGTTCCTCATGAAAGGCCATGCTTCAGACATAGTCCTAAAGTCTCTGATCCTTTGAATCTGTCTACAATTTTCTTTCTCAAACAAATGATTTGTACTTGACTTGTAAAGTGAAGCATTATTTCTTTTACAATTGCTAATTTTATTTTTTAAAGTTTTAATGATATTTACTTTAATTCTAGTAAAATGAATGGTTCATTTTTATTATAAATTAATGAATGTTTAATAAATACTTCTAATGAAGACATTTATAAAACAAAGGAAAACTGTCCTGCTTCCCATTCCCAGCCCTCCTGTTTCATCTACCCCTTCTTGATGTGACCACTTTAAGTGATTTGCTATATTGGTAATGGTAAGAGCTGAGAAATTAACTGGGTGTCTACACATACCCATGAAGCCCAGATTCATAAAGTGTGTTTATTCCTGGAAGTGAATACTCTGTCCATCTATAGTTTTGAGTTACAAATATGCTGGGATTGAAGCAGTATATTGCATTGTATGATTTGACTTTTACAAGCTAGTACAAGCTGTCTCTAGAACATTGCAGACATAACTTCATTATCCTCCCTTTCTCTTCTACTCTTCTTACTTATGCCTGTCTGTCTGTCTATCTATCCACCCACCCATCCATCCATCTATCCATTTATCCATCCATCCATCCATCCATCCATCCATCCATCCATCCATCCATCCATCCATCCCTATACCCACCCACCCATATGTGGCCTCACATATATAGTCATACACGAATTAAGATTACACAGAAACATTCTTTTGTTTGCAATTCAGCTCTGTTTCACTCAATTCACTGCAGCTCTGTGTTTGGAAATCTTCTTAAAGCCCCTCATAACAGGAAACGGCCTGTGCAAGCACCCCAGTTGAAATGAGCATCTTTCATTTGTCTACAGGCGCCGTGGGCCTGTGAGCATGTGAGCGTGTGTGTGTGTGTGTGTGTGTGTGTGTGTGTGTGTGTGTGTGTGTGTCGCACATGCGCACTCTTGTCTATCTATTGTAAAAGGGAGTAATTCATCATTGGGCAGCAAGTTCTGCTCAGATGGTTTATTGTCCTGACCTCATTAAAAGCATGTAATCCACGCAGTGCCGTAAATCTATGCCTCTAAATACTTTCCTCTTTAATTTTTTAATACTGCACACATGAAGGGAAAGGTTAAAGCCAATTAAAAGAGATACAAATACCATTATTACTACCCCGACAAACAGTTAGTTATTGGATTTGGTCGTTTCAGTTTAGAAAGCCATTATTTTTGTTCCTGAATGAATTAGTAATCAAGCTGTTTATTGACTTGTCTTATCTCTGAGATGCTAAATATTTTTTTTTGGTCCAGTCTCTCTCTCTCTCAATTGGCATCATTCCTGCACACATAAAAATTATGGACAACTTAAGGTCTAAGTGCAAACAATAACCGCACAGCTGCATGTAGAAATCAGCATATGGACAGGGCCATCATTTCCACTGGTCCAGGAAGGAGTGCACTGAGCCTCTCACTCAGTGGTTATTGTTATTGTTGTTGTTGGTGTTCTCTCCCATTAAGGCTATTATATGACACTGACAGATGCTTAAAAGCATTTAGAGCTGAAAGAACTGTTGGGAAAATTGCTGCAAAAGATTGACAAATGATGATCTTTTTGTCCACAAGGTTCTTATTTCCTGTGCAAAATGGACCAAAAGAATAAAGGGGAAGAGAAAGAACCATTAATGTAAAGACTTGGTATTGTTTTCTGACATGAGTTCGTCTCTTCCCTCGCATTTGGCCGGAAACGTGACTCTGTTTATGAAAAAGCTGTAGGGCTGTAAGACACAGCAGTTAACTGTTTGCTAGCTGATTGATGCTTGCTTGGGTGTCCCACACTCTCCCAACTCTCTCTTTATTCCTTTAGAAATATGAAATGGGCCCTTAGAATCTGAGAGAACTCGGGACTATGTGCGACCAGGTTTGTGAGTCAGCTACTTCGGTCATTTAATTGTCTACCACCAGGTCCAGAGTGATGAGTGAGAAATGCCAAACTGTAAAGAGCAATGCTGACCACAGTGTGGGGGTTCAGAATAGACCCATAGTCACAGGCCCACATCCCCCAAATTCACGGGACTCAGCATCCCTATAAGTGGCACATCATTTTCTTTGTATTGTTAGCCCTCAGAATTTGGGGGGGGGCATTAGTTCCAGGATCCTTGATATCCAGGATATCAAGGTCTGAAGATGCCCAAGTTCTTTGTGTATAAGGATGTGATGTTCATACACAACTCTTGTATATTCTCCACACACTTTGATTACACCTAAGTCTCTCAGAATAGCAGTTACACTTCAGCACTTAGGCAATGACAGGAAAAAGGTCTATATGATGTCAGCGGAGACACAATTAAAATAGTTCATATTTGTGGGTGATTAAATCTGTGGGTTTCTGAATCTTCAGAGATGAAGGGGCAGCTATACTCTACGCTCCTACTTATAGGGATCAAAGTCAGGTGCTTTCTGTGGGTACAAGGGAAACAAATACAAAGAAACTCACAACAAAAAGCAAGACAAAAAGACTGAAATTAGACATCTCAGAGTTAAGGGAAGAAAAGGCTACAGTGGCAACATGTCATTGGTATTGTCTTTATAATTGGACGCCAGAACAGGGCTTCTGAAAGTGTTCCCTGGGGGGTAGCAATGCCACTATCTTGTGGGCAATGTAACAGGAAAGAGAAATTTGAGACCTGTCCTGGACACAGCTGGGCTTTGGTTTTAGTAACCTTTTAGGGTGCCTACTTAAGGCTGACAGTCCTACTCAGCTGTAAGTTTTTGTGCTTAGGTTGATCACCTTGCCTACTACACATGTGATATATATCACAGGGCACTGTTGACATTACACTGTTAGTTTATTTATTTATTTATCCATAATATCTACCCTAGACTATAATCTCTTCCAGGGCTCCAAGGCTCCTGCTGGTGGTTCCTTGCTTTTGTTTCAGAGGCCACTCAGGGTCCTAGAACACAGCAGATCCCCAGCAAATCAATAATGAGGTAAAAGTGTATACATAAAAACCATTGAAAAAGAAACATGTAGAGAGATTTAACTCCATTAAAGTTAATAGTTCGAGCTTAATAAATAAGACTCATTCCTAAGAGAAAATGACCTCTTTTAAAAAGAAAGGAGAAAGAAAAACATGGACCCAGGAACATTCTCAAGCAGCTTCTAATGAGATCACAGCTTATTCTCTTAAGGAGTAAAAGAAATAATTGAACACATCTCACACTAATGACTTCTTACACAATGTGTCCATAATCCAATGGCATTCAGAGTCAGACAGGATCCAATGACCCCTGATGGCATCCAGTTTTATATATTCTCAAGAGGGGCTCAGTAAAACCCCAAGACCTGCCAGATCGAGCTCAGTGAGGTGGGGCTGCACATTCCTTCAGGTGTGAGGCTTCCTGTCTCTCTTTCCAGAATAAGAGGGCACGTTACAGAAGAAGGAGACACTCAGGCACTGTCCCAGTCTGCTTTCTAAGAGGTGCTATGAGACCTGGAGCATGGACTTTCTGGTCCTTGTTGCCTTTAGGAGGCCCTGAAATTGTCCTTGGTAGCCTCCATTTTCTATTCTGAGATTCATTTTGGTACCAAGTGAGCGTCATTGAGGCCAGTGTCTGCAGACTTTCGGTGCTAGCCTTTGCATGGTCCAGCATCAGGCACAAGTACTTCCTGTATTGTTTTGCATTCCTGAGCTTTTACTTCTTCATCTGAAAAACGAGAGCAATGCTTTTACTGAATATTTATATAATTTTACCAGGCACCTGACATGGACCAGGAGCTCAATGAGTATTCACATTTATAACAAACTCACAATGCCATGTTCTATGGGGCCTTCTTCAGCCAGAGCTCACAGGCCTCTGGAGAGCCAAGGAAAGGATGAGAGACTGTCCAAAGAACATGAAACTTGTTTCCTATTTGTACATGCCCCTGTTCTTTGGGCATGAAGCCCCTAACACTAATCAGATGATCAATGAGGTCCATGCCCCTCTGAGGTACAGAATAATAGTGCTTGGGACTTTAGTAGCTGAATTAGGTCCTTGGCAAGCTGACAAGCCAGGAAAGTAGGGCAGTTTTTCTGAGGCTAGCAGCTCACCGGATGCATGGGGCACACAATTTCAATTCCATACCATGTGTGTTTGTTTACTTTCCTTCTACTTCATAAAAGGAAATAGTATTTCAAATGCACTCCACCATGAGGACAGGTAGTTCATTTTCACCTCAAACAGTGTTCCCTGAGATCTCCAAAAGTAAAACAAGAGAACTTCAATCTACTGCTCAGCACCTGCCAGGTGCAATTCTCCAGAACAGCAAGAACTGGCTGAAAGAAACTTCTTTTGTATGAAAGGCCTAATCCTGATGTGCTGATGCAGGGGGCTGCCTGAGCAAGGCTGGTGGGCAGAAACTGCACTGGACCAAGTCTGTGGAGAGCTCGAGTCCCCCACTAGCCACGCCCTCTATCCCAGCCAGCTGGGTGTCCCAGCATGGGGCTTCTCCACCCAACTTCTCTGACTGCTTATCATTCAAATAGTATTTACCCCCAGGATTATTTCAGTCTTTGTTGTAAAAAGCCCAGTTTTCATACAGAAATTGTTTTACAAGACTGTCATTTTTGTTACCCTTAAATAAGAAAATATTTGATCATAAAAGAGGGCCACGCAATAAAAAAACTTTTATTCATCCGATAATTTGAAACAAAGAGATGTGATGATTTCCATCTATCTTTCTATCTATAGATGAGAAATATAACTTCTTCTAGGTTCTGACAGCAAATGGTGAACATATGAGTTCAAGGACCCATTAAACAAATATTTACTCAGTACTTATTAAGTGTCAGTTACTTTAATGGGACTGGGGACCCCAAGTGACAGAGTAGAACAGTTGTTGCCTTCATGAGAATGATGCCAGTTTAGGAGAGGAAAATGATAACTAAAAATAAGTACATAGAAAAGCAGATTAAATTGTGCTCTCAGGAGCTTCAGTGGACAAACTGGATCCCAGAAGATGGAAGAGGAATGGCAGGAGACAGTGATTCAGCCACAGGCACCAGCCACAACCTGTGAATGGAGTATAAGGGATGTAGCAGTCAGCCTACAACAGAGGCCCTGGAATTCTGCACTGAAGAGAACTTCAGGGCAATGGGTTCAAAGGCAACCAACCTAAGCTTGCAGACTCAGTTTCCTCACCTGTAAAATGTGAAGGTCATGAGCTTTGGATTATGTAGCTCCTATGAAGGTTAAATTAGCTTACATTTGGCACAAGTTTAGGACAAAGTATGGTAAAATATGTATTCCGTTAATGCTATTACAGACACAAAATCACGAGCTTTGACCACAGATAGGGAAGGGTTGGGTCTGTTTTAGAAATCACAGGAGGGTGTGGCTCTTGGGTGGAGGGTGAGTAGGAAGAGGGTGGTCACTGACTTCTGTAAAGGGTGCGCGCATCAGAGCAGTTATTCCAAGCCCTGTCCGGTAAAGTCTCATGCATAGTCCAAGGGCAAGGAAGCAAGGGCATGGCCCAACTGAACCTCAGAAACTCATTGGCCAGGGGTTAGAAAACTATCTCCCATGAACTTTCCTCCCAGTTCTTCCCCTCAATGAGGATGGAATAACAACTCCTGAAACGGAACAGTTTCTAGGTAAGAAGTTTTAAATAAAGAACCCCTGTTTCATTCATACTCATTAAACTGTTTTTCCCCTACCTAGATCCCTGCAATAATAAATATAATTATATCCATCTTTAATGACTTTGGTTCCTTGAGCTGCAGGTGCTGGAATACTGTATTTATTAACATATTTTAAGCCCTTTAAAAAGACTGCATTAATTCCTATGATAATTTAGTACCCATAATACATTCTCTGTTCTGAATAGATGTTAATCACCACAGAATGACTGATTTGCCCGACTGCGAGCTAAGCCATGCTCTAACTAGTAGCTAGTAACTTTTTAATTCAATATTGTTACTGAAACTGTTGATTAAAATCTAGTTGCAATAACAATTCTTTGCCCCCCTGTGGGCCCCACCCTCTGAGGACCCACACCAGGGCCCCAACAATTGGATTTTGTTCTTGCTGAAGCCAAGGGCCTTCGTTCTGGGGGCTTGTATCTCCAGTGAAGCTCTGCTTGGGAAAGGCCTGCCTGTGCCTGTCATCCCAGAATGCTTTGGGTTTGTTTGCTCTCCAGTGCAGCCAGTGACAAGGGGAAAGGTCACTGTAGAGAAATGGAAGCTAAGCACGAAGGCTGCTTAGCAGAAGGCAGCAGCCACCCACGTTTGTGTCTTAAAGATGGAGGATGGAGACTAAGTCAGTCCCTACCTGATGGGGTGAGAGGAATCTGGTTGGTGTCAGGATTCCAGCATGCTCAACCAATTTAAATAGAGACTGTTTTGAAACTGCTCATCACATTTGGATCAAAGCGGAGTGCTGCCACTGAGTATAGACAAAGAAAGTAAATACTGCAGGTGCAGGATGCTTCAGACCTCACACCCATTATCGCAGTTAACACGTGACAGGTCTGTGGAGAGGGAGGTACCCCCATTGTTCCCGGTTACCCAAAGCTCAGTGAATGTACTGCGCTGGCCCAGAGTCACACAGCAAGGAAGCAGCAGGGCTCCAGAACTCTGCGCCTCATTTCAGGTCACACTGTAGTCAATGCCTTAGTCAACCAGTCAGTCCGTACGGGAAGGATACCGAACTGGGTCATGGAATACATAACAAAGTACTATACGCCAGAAAAACTTTGGAAGCGAATACCTGCTTTGACTAGTGTGTGGTTTGAAGGTTAGTGAAGCAATGCCCTTATTCCTGCCCCAGGGAAGATGAATCTTTACATCCCAGTCTTCCTTGAGGGGAGAATCCTGACAAGGACATGGTTTCAGGCAGGTGTCTGGAATGCTGAGCGGCTCTATATAAACACAGGGAGGTATCCTTGCATTTCTGGCTAATATTAAAGATGTAGGAAGAAAGCCAGCTGTGGTGGCGCATGCCTTTAATCCCAGTACTAGGGAGGCAGAGGCAGGTGGATCTCTGAGTTTGAGGTCAGCCTGGTCTACAAGAGTGAGTTCCATGATGCCAGCCTGTCTCAAAACAAAACAAACAGAATAAAAATCACCACCCCCAAAGAGCTAGAACCCATATGGGTAGGATGGAGCAAGGGAATGATTACGAGTGTGCCTCACATCCACTTAAGGCTCTTTTTTTTTTTTTAATTGTTGCCATGTGAAACTTCTCCTTCCTCCCAAACTTTCAGTAAAGATGGCTTTAGGCTCATGTTCTTGGCTCAGGGATTGTGTGTTCCTGTGTTCCTCTCTGCTGGTTTAAGTGTTTTGTTTTTGTTTTGTGAGATAGAGGAAATTTTAAACGGTTAGTCACAGAACTCTATCCCACATTCTCCAACTCGTGCAGCCCTAACTGTGGCTCTTAGCTTCTTTCCCTACAAGGAAGGAGATGTGAGCCTGGATGATGTGTGTCTGGTTGCTTCGCAGCCGTGAGTGGGTATAAGCTGACACTTGGGCCACACATGGGTTTGTTTTCTTCTTGTGTGTATGTATGTGCAGGTGCACACATGCACATGTGTTCATGTGGGTGGAGGTTAGAAAATAAGCACAGGTGTTATTCCTCAGGAGCCATCAACCTTTTCTTTGAGACGGGGCCAGCCATGGATCTGGGACTTTGCCAAGAAGGAAGACTAACTGGAGATGCACTCCAGGGATCTACTTGTCTCCACCTCCCATCACACCACTGTTTGGATTACAAGCACAAGGCAGACAACACTCCCAGCTTTTTATGTTGGTTCTGGGGACCTGAACCCAGGTCCACAGGTTTGCAAGGCAAGCTCTTCACTGCCTGAGCTATCAGCTGTTTTTGTTTTCTTCTCTCTCTCTCTAAATCACCATTGACTTTATTCCTACAGAGTGCATCATCACCACTCACCTTGCAGAGAAATCAGACCACTGAGTACTCCCCCCCTTCCACACAGGCGATGGCCCAGCACGCTCTCATTCCAGGCCACTGAGGCCACCGTGGGGAAGCCTAGTTCTCCCACACTGGCCCGACATACCACTCAAGGAGTTTTGACAGCTTCAGAGGGCAGAACCCGTAGGTGAATGCATGCATTCATTCTAGCAGGGGGTGTGGCCCACAGTCCACCCCACCTGGGGCCAGAGGAGGTCAGACAGTACAGACAGGTCTGGCTATGGAAGGCTTAGAGCAAAGTCAGCTCCACATGGTGTTCAACGACCCAGCACCCCCCTGCCATTCCCAGCAAATACCCGAGCAGGCTGCTCTCTCAAAATATGTGCATAAGAACAGCTAGAATCTTCTCACTGAAGTGCCACAGCTCTGCCACCACATTTGGAAAAACTTAAATTGCAGATTCAGAAACCAGGACCATCTCCTTCCAAACCCAAGTATTCCAGGGGCCACCCAAAAAGACTATGACAAGCTCGGTAACGTGGCTCTTCAGTTTTCATTTTCAGAGGTACTATTCCGACCTACAGATTCTTTGATATAGAATTCTCATGTTTATATTGTATCCGAGGCTGGCCCTGAATTCAATTATATAGCCCAGGATGCCCTCAAACCATGATATTGAACTATCACGCCCAGTTTATTCCATATTTTGGATTTCACCTAAAGCAGCTTTGCCTCTTGAAAGAATTAAAACTCTTCCATCCTTATATGAATACAAACCTAGACTGAAATATGCACATTTATATTTACTCCCCTTCCAACCAACTTTCTTAGGAGGGACACAAGAGAACATTCCTCCAAATGCATTTTTAAATGCAAGTTTTTTTGGATTTGGAGAAAGTCATCCTGATGTGAAGTGCATCCTTGGGCATCCTGCTGCCTCTGAGCAGAGGTTGCAACCCAGCAGCTCCCGGCTCCAGGCTCCATCTGGGATGGGCAGATGTGGTTGGTGGTAATCAGCATATTTTTTTAAGTGTTCAAGTGGTTGTGCAATTCACAAAACTAGGAGCTTTCCCATACCCATGCCCATCTGCTCCACACTGTTCTGCCTTGAACAACAGCCTGCTATAGACCTCCATGTTTGATGAGGACACGGACTCGATGGTATAGAAAGCCATTCATCGTGGGCTCTGCTCACCATTCTAACATGTCTTCTACCTGCCAGGGTGCCAGCACTACCAAACTCAATGCCAGAAGCTCCTTCAGCTGTTCTTGCTTACCCTGCATTCAGCCTGGAAGGTTATTCCCACACCTTCCATGAAACCTCCATTCCACTTCCCTTGACAGTGACCTCTTTGAAACCTCCTTTGACTTCCCTGGAAACTGCTGCTCATGCCCACACCCACAAGATATCCTGTGGCCACAAGAGGTTTCCATTTCTCAGCTGAGGAAAGTGCTTCATTGTACTTCTGTTAAGAAGAGTCTTCTCTGTCAGACTAGGTCAACCTCAGGGTGGGAGCACGTTCCCAGCATTTCTCTTGGAAACACGGCAGAATGCTAGGAGCATGGGTGGATTCAAGAGAAGCATCTGCAGGGAAGCAGGAGCCCTGGGGACCTTTGCTGCCTCTGCACCTCCTACAGATAGGATGGTGGTCACAGAGGAGGTCGCAAGAGTGTGTGAGGGTAGCTGGGACAGCACCAGGGGGGGCTTTACTGGGCCTGCCGCTGGGCGTGGAAGCAGAGGAATGCCACACAGGCTGCTGAAGGTAAACTGGACAGTACCAGACTGGACATCGGTACCACCACCACCATTCTGAAAATTGGATAGGAATCTATGAGTAGGAGTTTCCCAGCCCCCCTTTCAACAAAAACAGGGCTCTCAGTGAGTCTAGACCAGTGTTGGGCATTCCTTCTTCAGGATGCAGTGTACAAAGGTTATCTACAAGTATTCAACTAAATGAAGTGGCTGCAACTATGTAGGGTGGAGTTAAAAGAAACATTTTAAAAGTTAAAAAAGTGGCTTGTTCCTCAGGCCAGTACTGTCACAGTGATTTTTCTCTTGCCCTCCACACCTTTGAGTTGAGCAGACATGGCATCTCTCTCTTCCTGAAACATCTGGTTGCAGCCACTTCAAGGTATATATAAGGGAGCTGTGTGCTCAGGCTGAGTATATAATAACATGGGGAGAAACTCACAGCTCTGTTACCACACACAATATACTGTGCTTATATATGTTGTGCCAATGATCTAGAAAGACATAGGAAATGATGGAAATGAATTAAGGGGTGGGATGGGAGTGTTGTGTGCTCATATGTTGTATGCACATGTATGCATGAGTATAAATATATACATGCACAATACATGCATGTTTTATGAACTAATGAGTACCTGCGTTGATTAAACATATTTACTATTTTCCAATTAAAGGAGCTAAACATTTAAGGATTGGTTGAAAATAAAAACCACACCAACCTGCAAAATATGGAGGCAGAGGTAGGGGACCTCCTCTTTGTTTTTGTACTATGAAAGGCAAACTTTCTATCACAAGCCAAAAGCAAGCCGACATTGTCACCTTGGACCATACTTTCTAAGAAGACTATCTGGCAATTGGTGCGGGACAAAGGGCGGTATCTTGTCCATTGCTAAATAATCTTTATCAAATGGATACATCAACTTAACTTTTCCCCTTAAGGTCTCCTCCAGCCTCCTTCAAAGAGTTCATTACAAAATCCAAGCAGTTTAATGAAAAGTTTACTATGTAACAAATGGTGCCAACACCCGTTCTTTCCTTGTCCTGAAGACCCCGGTGCTTGCTTATTTTGTCAGAAACACAAAAAGGAGAAACGCAATTGCATTTGTGCTGATGCTAAAATGTTAATAGATTTGCCTAAATGCCTGCTAATAGCCCCCTAAAATTAGCTAGACTAGTAGTGCGTGCCTAATGCCTTGGTGTTTTTGTTGTTTTACTTGCTTTGTGTTTCTCTTTCTTTTATCAGAGGGAGGGAAAATAAAAAAAAAAGATTCCCTAAAGAGAAAGAGAGAGAGAGAGAGAGAGAGAGAGAGAGAGAGAGAGAGAGAGAGAGAGAGAGATGTTTTTAAGCTACAAGACATTTTGAGTGTCACACGTGAATTCAGGAGCAAGAACATATATTCTGAAACTATCCTACAGTTCTGACACTCTGTCATGAAGGTGACAAATCCTGGTGCTCTAATGTTTCATTAAATTAAACATGAAATGTTTAATGTTTTGTTAAATTAAACATGAAGCCGTGACTTTGGACCCGAGAAGCACAGCCTTCCATCAATTCTTCACATTCCTTCAGGTCACTTTTCAGGTTATAAAAACGGAGTTTTGTTTATTACGGGCACTGCATTTCTCTCTGCAGTTAAAAGACACTTTTCTTTGTGCTTACAAATAAGATCCATCAAGCAACACAATTCAGGGAGATTGAAAATATTCCCAGACCTGGTCCTATAGAAAACAGCTTGCAGATGGCTCCTTCATTCAGCAGGTCTTGTCCCCTTCGCCTTTCAAATATTTGCAACTGTTACCGAGAGGTTTCTCAAGAACAGAGGTGTTACAACAGTATTCAGATCTGAAGCCCATTTTGCAGATGGGCATGCTAGTTCCCAAGAGGAGGATGGCTGGCTGAAACCTGGGGAAGCTAAGACAAAGATTAAATCTCTCTGCTCCCAGCTGAAAGCCTTCTGGGTCCTTATTCAGGAAGCCAGAAGTTGGCAGGTGAACACTACACCCGAATCGAAGCCCAAGTCCGACGTGGGTAAGCCTCTGCAAAGAGGGGAGCAGGAGGGCTTGTGCGATGAAGGAGTGAAAGTCGTCATGGAGGCGCCTAAAGTGGCAGAAACACAGAGCCCGCACCCGAGAGAGGAAAGCGAAGCCCGGCAGAAACCATGCTCCTTCCTGTCAGTCCGATGACAGTGTTAGCAAGGCTTTACAGAGCTCTCAGAAACACATCCAAACGCTGCCTCACCAAATACATGTTCACGATGGTTTTTAAGTGAAAAAACAAAATCAAAACCAAAACCAACAACAAAAAACCCCAAACCAAAAATCAACAGCAGTACCTATGTATCAAATCAAAGTGAAAAGATAGCCCTGTCCCAAAACGAAACTGGCGGACCGTGTCTATACTTTTCAAATGAATTTTTGTGGCTTATTACTGGTTTCTAAACAAAATTCCAGAATTATCATACCTCTGACAGCTAAGAGAGAACCAACCATCCCTCTCCCAAAGATCAACTCGCTCAAAGTCTCCAAAATTCAAGCTGTTCAGCTATGACCTCACACATCTCTGCTGATACACCAGCTCTCAGAACCGGTCAAAAGCTTTAGAATAGTCCCAGTCTGATAGCTATATGTCTTCCCTGGTGAGAATCCTTTCCCCAGCCAGTTACCCAAACCAGTAGGAATATAATTGACACTTACCATTCTGAAGCTTCATGTCTGTGAGGCAAACTAAATAAATTAAACGGATCCTGCTTTAATCTTCTTTTTTAGACCCCAAACGCCTTAATCAAAAGGAAAACAAAATAGAACAAAACAAATGTTCCCCGAGGTCCTTTTTCAAACCACAAGAGCATAAGCAAAGAAATCGCTGTCTATTTTTTAAATGGAATACCCAAAGCCTATCCCTCAACACCACAAATGAGTGGGATCTACTTTGAACATCCTCTTCTCCTATCCTGCCTCTCCCCAGCTCTGCCTTCATGTCCATCTATCATGTATGACCAGGACTAAGGAGAAGTTCCATTTTGAATCAAAATTAGGAGGATGCTTCAGTTGGATATTTAGCTTGGCTTGCACAACTACTATAAAAATTCCATGTGAAAGCACATTTGATCCCCTCCTGCAAACGCACGGAGGCGTTTGTGGTCCCTAGTACTATCCCCAACGCGTACTTCGACTGTAAATGTGCTTAAGCTGCAGGACTTCATTTGGGGTTAGCTGCCCCACAAAGCTCATTTGCTCTTACCATTACGGCAAGCGACTCTAAAAGGCTGGCATGATGCTTTTAACTATGTTTGAGAGGCCAGTCAGATCTTGTTAGCAACAGCTGCACACTTACCAGGCTCCCAGGGCCTTGACAGAGCTGTCCCAGTCCTTCTGGGATTGGGGACATGCAATGAAATCAACCAATCGTTAGCTGGAGCCACACAAGCACGCTGTACCAGATTCTCATTCTTCAAATAAAAAAGGAAGGGAAAAAAAAAGAAAAGAAAAGAAAAAGCAAGCAAGGCAGCCTCCTCCAAAGTTCCTCCTCTGTTGGCTTCTCCCTGGCAGATACAGCTCGCCAAGGTCCTGGCTGCACTTTCAAAAGTACTACTCAATAAAAGGATTTTAAAGGCTGTGCTGGGAGCCGGGTGCTTCTGATCCCTGCTTTGGCTTTTTCTCTATCAGCATTCCTCGGCAAGCCTGCACAAAGCGGGGTACGCTACATTATTTATGTCAGCTTTAGGCTCTGGAAAACACACACTGGCATCCTGATTACTAAGAATCCTCGTGGATACAATTAAACTGTTCCCACATATATTCCCCCCCCACCCTCCGTCTCTTCCCTGATTCAACCTCTTTCAGAGCAAACAAAAGCACTTTGAGACGTGTCCCAACTCATCTATTAGGAGTCAAGAGAACAGTGAAATATGGCCACTATGGCAAATGAGTGTGGGGGAAGCTTATGATCATGGAGTGAGCAGAAGACACTCTGAGAGAATAGGGCAGGTGATGCTGGGGGTGGGGGGAAAGCCTCTTCAAGTAGCCCCTCAGGGTTAGGGGCGGGGACACAGGATAACGACATTAAGGCACTACAAAAAACATTCGAATGAATTCATGGAAGATTGATTTAGAATGGGCCGTTAAGGGAAGTCAGGAATACTGGCAACACAACTAACTAACCTTCTGAGCTAGATGAAAAGCGATCATGCTCACCCGACAAACGCTCCTTGGTGCCCCATCGAAGTCATAGTTCCAGACAGGAAGACCAGAGGTTTGGCCAAGAAGAGAAATGATCCAGTCCCCAAGTCTCCTCTTCAGTAAAAAGAACAATCCTCTAAGCTTCAGCCCACCCTTTCCCTTCTTGTTATAGCTCAACACTGCACCATGAGCTACCTCAGGATACTAGCCACAACACTGCACCATGAGCTAGCTCAGTATACTAGCCACGGGCAGAAGGAACTCCACACTGGCATGATGAAGGTAGTCTAATGGCAGGAACTTCCTCCTTTGGAGAAGCGGGGAGACAGCAGTGAAATTCCCCGTGTCTAGCTGGAGAGTCCCTGCTTGGCAGGCGAGGTGACTTCACTTTGTGAAAGCCCCAGGCACTGCTTAGTGAGACAACCTTTGGCAGGACCTCACAGTAAAGTCGGCTCATCCGAGCAAGAAGTCAGCTTGGGGAGAGTCAGTTGTCTGATCCAAGAACACAAGGAGAGAAGAGAAATTTGCCCTTCTCAAAGGCTTCCCTTGAACGCTTATTCTTCCTGTTTGCTAGGTTCCACTTCTGATGACTTAGTCCATTCCAACTCAGCTATCTTGGGTGGAGGGCTGCTGTCTGCAATGGAAGTAATTAATGGATAGAGGACAGAGTAGAGTTCAATGAAGCAGAGCCCAGAGGGGCAAAGCCATCTCTGATGCACACATTAGCAAAGTGAGAGGCAATGTGCTCCAGGCAGGAGGCAGTGGTGTTCCCTTAACAACCAGCACCTGGAAGGCAGCCTCACCGGAAAAGCATAGACCATGCGCATCCCCACAGCAAGCAGCAAAACAACCAGGTACCCAAAGATCAGATCAACAACAAAGAATACGGATTTCCCTGAGGATGGATCCCAGCAGTCTGCGGGAATGGATGTTCCAGCCCGCCCACCTTCCCTTCGTGGATCCTTGGCTCCATGTGGCTGCAAATGCTTTCTTAGCTTGAAGAAGTTGCTCCCATCGTCTACTCTAAAGCACCAACCATGTTGTGATTTTTCTTGATGAAGAGCCAGAAGCAAGTAACTAGAGAAATAAGGACCAAGGCAGCTCCTTGGGAACAAGATAATTCCAGGATATTATATATTTCTTTGATAACTAAGTCATTATTAACTTTGAAGCTGACCTCAGGCTAAAATTCATGGCAAGGGTCTCCAGTGGACTGGTCTACTGCCCTCAAATGATGCAATGTAAGAAGGCCTGAGGGCATGCCAGCTGTCTGCTGACTCTGTTTTCTTAGACAAGCTGTCCATCTTCCTTGGGTCTCGGTCTTCTCATCTGGAAACCGAATAATGAGAAAAATCCATTTTTTTATTAAAAAATTTAAATTACATTTTAAATCAATTAACATGGTGGGTGTATGTGTGTGTGCATACTCTCACACATGTGTGGCACAGTGCACACATGGGCAGAGTGTGACAACGTGCAGATGTCAGCTCTTCCCTCTCTCATGTGGGTCTAGGGATGGAACTCAGGACATGAGCTTTGGCAGCAGGCATCTTTACCTGTCTATGTGCACACGCCTTGAAGGATTTGGTGAGAAATGAAATATTCAGCTGTGACTCTGGCGCTCTGTGAGCTCAAATAACCCTCGGTTGTTAGGAGTTTTCAAAATGCTCTCAATTAAGTGGCATCAAGTATAGACTGACATGGATCAAGCTTGCCCGAACCACATATCTAAGAGTTCCCTGAACAACTGGCTGTTGTTACTGATGACCTGTGTGCCAAGCACAGAGCACCATCGTTTGCCTACAATACACCTTCAGATGAGTTGCCCCATGGCAGAGGTCTCAATAAGCACAAAGGAGGGGGTGAAAGCAGAAAGAATTCAGATGTGCATCATGGAACGAGCATGTTTTGACAAGGAGATTACAAGTTTTCAAAAAACAACTGGGTTCCTTCCTGTTGATTAAATCATAAGCTGAAATGATTCTGGAGTTTTGAGGTCCAGAACAACTCTGCTCTCTACTGGACGTAGGAAGAGAAAATCGATCAGGTGTCCCATCTTCTAGGATCTTCTCTCTCCCCTCTAAGCCCCTTCCACAAGCTGTGGAGAAGCTAGGCTGAGACCCTCGGATGCAAAACTAGCAGGAAGAAGGGAAGAGATGGCAAGGTGCCTCACCCATTTCTGTGCCACGAGACCAGGTCTCTCCTGAGGTCTCTGTGCTCACTCTGTCTCCCACACAGCTTGAGGAACAATCAGTGAGATTTCCAGTCTGATTTTCCTACCATGGCCCAACAAACCAGTGTCCACTCAGTTCAGTGTCTCGAATTAAATACTGTGATCTGTATTTTTCCTGCCAAATATAATTTTTAAAGAAATTGTTGCTTTATTTTTCTGTAGAGACAGGGTATTTCTAAGTAGCTGGTGGGGCTAAGGCTAGCCTAGAACTCACTAGGTAGCCTAGACTGGCCTCGAACTCCTAACTTTTGTGCTCCCACCTCCTGAGTACTAGGGTTACATGTGTATGCTACCATGCCTGGCTTAAAATTTGGCTTCTTTCTTCTTTCTTTTCCTTCTTTCTTTCTTTCTTTCTTTCTTTCTTTCTTTCTTTCTTTCTTTCTTTCTTTCTTTCTTTCTTTCTTCCTTCCTTCCTTCCTTCCTTCCTTCCTTTCTCCCATTTTATTCTTTTTTGTTTTTCCTTTTCTTTTATTCTTCTCTCATACATTACATCCTAGGTGGAGTTCCCCTCACTCCACTCCACCCAATTCTTCCCCTCAAGTTTTCCTCTCCCCCAAATTGACTCCACCTCCATTTCCCTTCTAAAAAAAAAAAACCCAAAAAACAAAAAACCAGACCTTCTCTTAAGGTTCTCTATAAATGACATGCTATAGTGTATGTTACACACTTCATCTATCTGTCTATTTATCATCTACCTATTTTTCTTTCTTTCATTTTAACGAATTAACGTCTGTATCACTGGGGATCAAACTTATAGTCTCACATGTTCTAGGCAAACATTCTACCACTGAGCTACAATATATATTATATATACAACCAACCCAGTTTATACAAATTACTAACATCTCTGAAGAATACAGTGAGCTTCATTGAGATGCCTCTTTCCTAGTGTCAGACTCAGCAGATAGCCACACCCTCTTCTGGGTCAGCAAAGATGAGAGGTCTTGAACACAGAGCTGTCTGAGGTATGAAGCACTTTGTGCCTTCATAAACAAAAGCTGTCGACATTATAAATCTTCACAGGAAACACCTCCCAGAGCATCTTCCCAGCTAGGAAATACCTAACCGTTTTCTACCTCTAAATACCTGAACTGCATAAACATCAAGAGCCATTCCTTCTTGAGAGTTTTAAGCAAATCCTTCTTTCTCGCTCCTTGTCAAGCTGCTTGAACAAAAATGCGGTCTGTTGCATCATCCACTGAAGCTATTTCTCCAGTTGAAACATGAATTACTAGTCCTTCCTGAACACATCAGCCAAATCAAGTTGTAACATGGTCCTGCTTTATTTACTCCACAGATCACAGCTAATTGCTTTCTAATACGACTCATGATTTTGCTCCATTAAGCTAACATTTCCCTTATTTTCCCCTTATTTAGAATGTACCACCGTGGAGCTGTATCCTAAATCAGTCAGCATTAAGTAGAGCATTTCTTCTCTCACAGGCTGTACTTCAGCTCAGGGTGATGCTGGCTCCATGGGGGACGGTGGAAGCTTTATAATGTGTGGGGTGACAAACATTAGTCTAAAACATAGACTTTTCTTTGTCTCTAGAAATATACAAGGACACATGCTTAGTGGTCTATAAATTCTGTTTTTGTTTTTTTTTTTCCTACATGGAAACTCAATCTCAATTCTTAATTATGAATGTGCTTAAATACGTACAGCTGAGGTGCAGGGGTGCTCCCTGGCAGCAGAGGTAAGCAGCTTGTCATTGCTTGCAGCCCAGTTAGGAAATGTTTGGGGCACCTAGCTCCTGTGTCCGTAAGGAGAGAACAATCCCTAAAGACAATCTTTAAATCGGTGGCTTTAAAAAACCAAGGTGGCAGAAAAGATTAAGAAGTAAGATAATCCTCATGGAATAGCTCCCTTAAATGAAGCAAAGGAAAGGCGGGCATCCTATTCCTTCAAGTTCAAGGTACGCTGCCTAAGGAGAGGATTCAGAGCGCTTTTCTTGTCCATGCAAGCCAACTCCAGAATGTGGTTGATTCTGCGGTATTCTGCAGTGTGTGGCTGGGCAAGAAAGCACAAGGCTCTTGGTAGAGAGTCCAAAGAGAGACTCCAGGGGTAGGGTAGAGTATGGCTTCATACTTTCCATGATGTGCCCTCCCCCTGCTCCAGAAGTTGTCTTCCACCAGCCCCTTCTTGACCCTTTGGGACAACCTGTTTCTGCTATCCTTTGCCAGGCTGGGGCATCTGGGAAGGAAGGTTTTCCTGTGGCTTTCACAACTAATTTCCAATTCTATCTTTCGGAAGCATTTCACATTAAAGTTATAAAACAAGGTTGGACATAAAGAGACGGCTCAGTGGTTAAGAGTGCTGGCTGCTCTTCCAGAGGACCCAGGTCCAATTCCCAGCACCTACATAGCAGCTCACAACTGTCTCTGTAACTCTAGCCCCAGGGGTTCTGATGCCCTCTTCAGGCCTCCAAGAGCACCAGGCACACACATATAGAGAGAGGTAAAACATCCATATACATAAAAAAAATTTCTTAAAAAAGAGTCCCAATGGGATTCATACATTTATTTAGTCCAGACCCCTCATAGTATTGATAAATAAAAGCAAGGGCTCCCCTGATGTCATGATAGGGCTAGGAAAAGAAATTAGTGTAAAACTCCTTTCTCCATATGCATCCATCATTTTCTAAAAACGTTTTTGATGCTGGCTACTCCTCTACTTTTCATTTCTTTTGTCCATGAAAATAGATCACAGTCCATATTTGATAATTATAGTTGCCAGGAAGTAGTCAAAATCTGGGCAGTGTACCACAGAAGGTTCTGGAGGACTGACATGGGCCTGTTGCGAGCAGAACCAGAGCTCTAGAGGCACTCCCAGAGGAGTCTACAATGGTTCTGAGTTGTAAAGGATGAGGAGCACCTATCAGGTAAGATTGGGTCCACATCCTCATCTGAGGATCTCTGCTTCTCATAAGTGCAGGGAGGTGAACAATGCTCTTTGAACACGTGGCTTTTTATGTCACTTCTGGGATACACTTAGCATAGAAGCCAGGGGTTGCTGTTGCCTTTCCATCATGGGCTTGCATATATCACAAGACACTTCCACACCCTCCCCTTGCAGGTAAAGGTCCAGGCAGAGGCCACTCATTGGGGAAATCCCTTTTGGGAAGCATGTCCTGTGAGTGGCCTGCAAAACTTTTCCTGTCATGTCTCTGAAGGAGGCACCACAGAGTTGTACAAACCCCCCCCCCCCCGAAAAGCACTTAGGAGAGCAGTGCACCCGGAATGTGTGCGGGGCTCACGGGGCTCACGGGGAATCCACCGCAGTCGACCTACTGGAGAGGCAGCTTTGCTCCTTCCGCACTGCCTGGCGGGAAGGGCCGGCTGGGACTCCTCCCTGCTCTCTGAATAGGTGGGAGACCAGCCTTTCCAGAGCTTTAGTCACTCCCTACCACCTTCTGCATTTCCTGCTCTAGCTAGTCTTTCCCGCCTCGGCTGAAGCTGCATTTCCAAATTATCATCTAGTGTTTTACTTCACTTTTTATCGACATGACTAGATGCTTCCCAGGTTAGTCTTGTGGTAGCTAATGATATCAACAGAACTACAACTCATACATGATAGCCATATATAACTTTGTTCATACATCTCCATGTGTGTCTACATTTTTCTAATATAACTTATAATAAATGTTTTGAATTTAAAGGAAATTGAGGCATGTGCCTCTAAAGAAAGTCTCACGTGCTTTTCCCCACGTTGGTATCCAGTTGTACATGTGTTAGAAATACGATCCTAGACAAAATTTCATCATTTAATTTTTTTTTTACTGTATTAAAAATAATGACAGTGTTACTTTGTGCCTCTCCCTCTTCAGAATGTCGTGCCTCTGAGCAGATTGTCATCAGGAAAAGAAATACTCTAAAAATGAACTTTTCATTATGTCCTATAGCACAGCTAGAAAGCTCAGAGAAGATCCACACACTACTTTTCATCCCGGGGACCAATGCTTGAATGTGTTACAAAGCTATTTATTTTCTAACAGGCAACTCGGGCTTGGCACCGTGTAAACCCAGGGTTTGTTGAGATTCCCTTGGGGACAAAGGGAAAACCGTCTGTATAGATCAAATGTGTATTAGTTGCATTAGTGATTGGTCCCCAGAGACTGATAAAGACCTTTTTAGACAGATTTCCCTGCACAGCTCTTTAGAGATTTCATTGAATTAGCCTTGGGTATCACAGGTTTGGGGCTTTCTTCAGGTCCTAAGCATCGGAGGAAGAGAGCAGTGAATTAGAAGCCCGGATGAGAACTGCCACCCTTCATCCTAGATGAGTCTCAGTACCAAGTCCATGCTCTCGTCCCCATCAATATTTCATGTTCCCAGAGTCATAAGAAAACACATCTGTTGCCCTCCCTGCATCGTAATGTGTGGGATGGAGCAAAGATTATTACAGAGCAGGTTCGGGAATTTAAAAATTTATCACCTTCTCAATTTAGAAAGCTGGTATGTGGTTAGGACTTATGAAGGCTCAACAAGCCTGAAATGACCAAGGGGCCAGGCCTTGTTCCTGAGAAATCTGTGATGTGCGGGAAATCAGATGCAGTGAGAGATGGGAGGTGGTCAGAACCACAGCTGTTTGGGCTGCACATTTGAGGCAGAAGGTGAAGGCCTCAAGTCCCTAGTGTACTCTGAACAGAAGGTTTGCTGTGTAGTGTAGCATCTTTTAGGGTATGTGTGTGGTCGGTGGGGAGGGAGGGATGGGAGAGAGAGAGAGAGAGAGAGAGAGAGAGAGAGAGAGAGAGAGAGAGAGAGAGAGAGAGAGAGAGAGAGAACCATTATGTGATCTGAATTTTTACCAAGTAGGCTTATCTCTCCTCCTTCAGCACACCAGGGACCAGGGCTCTTATTACCATGGCTCAGTGGTTCTTGATGCACAGCTCCAGTTCACATGTATGTGCTTGAAACTGTGTAGCAACATTGGCAAGCTCTCTAGCAAAGCTATTCTCAGAACCTAGGGTAGACCTAGAACATTCCTCTGCCATGGAAGACCTTCCAAAGAATTAGCCTGGGTTTACTAACTTTTTCTCTTTCTGTTGGATGCATTACAGAGATGTGTAATTCTAGCACATCCAATGGCTTCCTTGAAACGGAGGTGCCCAGCCATTGCTCAGGAATAAATGGGAGCTAATCACTAGAGCGGTGATCACAAAGGAAGCCAGATACTCTTTAGTACAAGATTCGAAACACTGTCTTCTCAGCATTTGCCTTATGGGAGCATGGAGGAATTTCACACACAGCAAAATGGTGAAACAGGAAATGAGTCTTAAGTGATGGATTATCTGTAGCCCGTCTGTTTGTGGTGGTGAACCTCACTGGAATTAATCCCAGGGACCTGGCCACCAATCAGTGTGGTGGCCACATCATTGTGGCTCACAGACATCTTGCGACTCCTCTGGCCCCTCCACTTTCCCAACTTTTTTCATTTGCCTTATCTCTTGGTCATTTTGCTCAGCCATTAAGGGCAGGAGGTACTTAAAAAGACGGATGTTCTTGTCCAGTAAATAGGCAGCATGAATTCTCTCGACACAAGGAACACAGCTAGGAATCGATGCCAGGACCAGCACACTTGCCACCTATCAGCTCTCCTACAGACAGAGATGGACGCTAGCTGGATTTGTTTAGGGTGTGGCTTAGAGAACCGGGCTTAGAATTCTTTCTAAGAATTCTCTAGACTGATAAAGAAGCTTTAAGCTTCCATGAGCAACATTTACCAGTAAATAGGGAACTCATTATATTTCCTATTCTAAGACAACACATTGAATGTCAGGATATCTGACATCTGAGAGTTCAACAGAGGTGGTCCTTCTGTGTTACTGCCAACCCTTGGGAAGTGGGTTGTTTTCAAGGGAGGTCATAGGACAAACTTGTAACAGTGACAGAAGGAATATTTCCCTAGAAAGACCTTGCCAAGATAGAACTCTGAACATTATTCTTCTTAAAACAAAACAAAACAAAGCAAAACACCACCACCACCCTCATCGGCTTTTTTGCTATAAGCTGCAGGAATTCCGCACGTCTAGATGATCTCATCTTACACAACACCCCAAGTCTCTGTATATGGGTTTTGTTCTGCTAAAAAAAAAAAAAAAAAAAAAGGTTTTCTTTCAGCCCACTTCTTAAACATAAGATATAATACTCATATGTCCTTCAAGGCCCATTCACATACTTCTCTTCAGTGAACTTTCCATGCTCTTCCTCTTTTGCGATCATGCATGACAGTGTACACTTTGCATGGAGTGATTCCTATAAAGCACTTGGGCCAGTGACCTGCACATTATAGGTACTCAATAATTGTTCACGCCTGTTATTGCCCACCAGTGCATTTACTATCTGACAGGCAGAGTTCCTGCATTAATCCCAAAGTTTTGTTCATAACTTCTTTGAGCTATTAACACCTTGATCAGTATTGGACCCAGAAGGGCTCAGGATTCTATATGACAAGTAGTTTCCAAAGACACCCACCAGGAAAAGCAAACAAATAAACAAAAAACAAATAAACATAAAACAAGGAGCTTCTCAGTTCTGTTCCCAACAACATACGTCTCTGAATTTTCTTTCCTTGTCCTTGGTTCCTGCTGAGGTTATACTGCACCCCAGGCTGGCCTCCAGAAACCACAGGTCTCAGGGGCAGATTTAAGAGAGGGGCTTGCACTCTACCTTCCATCACACTAATCAAACTATGTGTTACAGCGCCTTTCCTTAATCTGATTTGAGAAGGGCCTTAATAACAGGGTAAAAGCAAAGAAAGAAGCCGGTTCTTCAAGGAGCGCTCACTTTAATGGCAATTTCTTTGTTGTCCATTGCGACAAGAGCGGGCCCCTTACTGGGGCCAATTGTTGCACTTGGATCCAAGAGGGAAGCCCTCCTGGAGGCTGCGTGCATTTCTCAGGGCACAAGTCAGCCCTTCCTGATTTAATTAGAGTTTTTTCTCTCTCCACCTCTCTTGACCTTCTGCTTGATTATGTAGTGAAGCATTCCTGGAGAGCAATAATCCTGTAAGCCCGACATCAACCTTCACGGCTATGAAAATGACAAAGCTGTCAGGATTCCAGCCTTACAACTTCCAGACGGGGTCAGTCCGGAGATTTACCAGCAGAGAAACTGAAGGGCCAGAATCCATTAAGAAGGGGGAAAATGGAGAGTTTGAAAAATAAAAGGACCCAAACAATGACAATCGGAGGCTTTGCATTTCAAGGTGTGCTGGACGCTTTTGCTTCTCTGAGCACACCATTAACAGGGTGATTTAATAATTTCAGTGGGAGCTGCCATCCCCCTGGAATGCTATTAGTGTCAGAGTCAGGGAAAATGAGGAAGTCCTTTTTTCCCCTTCCAGAGTATGCAAACACAAGCTTAGAAACGTGTTTGCATTTGGATTGGACGATCTAAGCCAACAACATTCAGGCTTTTCTCTAGGAGCTGGGAGCCATTTGACAGGGCCTACTTTTCATCAGGCTGGTTCAAAGTCTACACACTGCAGAGGCTTCCTTAATAGGAGGGACTAATAAGATTATTTCCTTAAAGATCTAACCTTGGCACCCACCCTCCTACCAGAGGCAGAGCAGATTCATTTTCTAAATTGCTTACCTTCAAAAAATACTCCGTTGACTAAGGCAGGGTCTCAGCATGGCACACCAAGGGACTATTAGTAAGATTCTCCTCTGGGTTTGAAGTGGGTTTGATTTCAGCCCCTGTCTCTTGGGAATAATTTTCTCTCTCACCCCAAATTTTAATTCCCCAAACTCAACACAAACAGCATTTCAATGGGATGAATTCCAAGAATGATAACCTGCTTCTCACAAAAGTCTAATCCCTAAACAACTTGTCTCTCTACCCAAGGCTATATTTCACCAACCACAAAATTTCTAGGGGCTGGAAAATGGCTCAGTATGTAAGGGTGCCAGGTGCCCAGCATGATATGATGACTTGTGTGCCATCCCTAGGTTTTACATGGTAGAAGGATGAAACACACACACACACACACACACACACACACACACACACACACACACACACACACACACACACGTCCTCTTTCTTTCCTGAACACAACATGGCACTTGTACTCATTACCCACATAAATAAGTAAATGCAGTAAGATTTAATACCGCCAACACAGGCATATTACTAACCAAGCATGATTCAATGCAAGGAGAGAAGAGAATAGGGACATATCTGTATTATTAAGTATACATAAAATAGATGGCTCTCCTCAGACTCCCCTTCTCCAGCTTGTATTTTGACCTACTTAAGATCACAACACAAAATCTCCAGTTGAATGGAGAGGTTTGGGGGGGGGCGGGAAGAAAGGCTACGTGTGGTCATCAAACTGAATTCCTTCTACCCTCCCACCTCCTGCCTTCCTATGGCAAGGCAGGTATGATCTGCTGAAATAATGAGGATCATTTTCACTATCCATCCAGGAGGAGAATGACACACAGCCACTTAAAAGAAAGGTGACTGAAAACCAGGGACTCTTTAAACAGTTCATTGTATTTCTCAAAGGTCAAAGACTGAGCACTGTGTGATATTTTATGATCTAAATGGGGCATAAAAATAATTTCCTCTGAATTAAAGTGGAGTTTACTCTCTTCTTCGGAGAGAGAAGACTGAAGTTAACTAACTGTGGGCATGGGAGCCCAGTGCTTGCAAAGGTGCCTTGTATAACTATATCCTAACGCCCCACATCCTGGACCATGCAGACCACATGCCCCTGACTCTCTCACATGCATTTCTTTTCATTTTAACATTTCTGAAGTAGGAATTCCTCTTGAAAATAGTGATGTGTCATACTTCAACAGGTTACGTTTTCCTTCTCTTATCTGGATGTTAAAGAAACAGCATAGGCTTGATACTGAGTGCATTCTAGGATTGAAGGAATACTGTCATAGATAACATTAAAAAAAAATCTTCCTAGAGTACTGACAATGAACAGGCTGCCTTCTCACAAGGCTCCTAATACTGAAAGGACAAATATATTCAATGCAAAAGAAAACTCCAAACTTGCAGTACTGACTGAGACACACATTCCTTTATCCTGTACACACATGTTAAAAACTAACAACAGGACACAAAATTCAAGGTGGAAGAGTATGGGGGAAAAGACAAGGGTTTCTGACTCTTACAATAGTATTCTTAGGAAGGGAACTAACGTTTGTTATGTGTGGTACTTTCTCCGGTTTTTCATCTAGAAGTTTCACCATGTGTAGGTTACCACTTATTCTGGAGATGAAGAAGTCGGACCTTAGAGAAGGTAAGTCATTTCCTCAAGATTCAAGCAGTAGCATAAACATAATGCAAAGATCAGAGTCTCATTTTCCAGGTCAGACATTTTCACGGCATACCACTGAGGCTCTGGAGCAATACATAATTCCAGCTAGCCATACAGACATACACATTCAGTTGTGTAAATTTGGTCCTACTAAAAACTGTCCAAATTTTGGTAGAGTTTGCTATTGTTTCAAAACTCTTCAATAGTAATCCCAGATTGCTGAACATGGAAATCTCCTGAGGATCTTTAAACATTTGTGTCCTAGACAGTCAGCGGCCTGCCACTGGTGTGGGATACGCCTGGACATGGGAAACTTGAGGCTCCTTAGGTGATTCACATGGGACCCCCTCCTCTAGGGAAATGAGATAGACAGCTCTTTCCTGGTGGGGAATTTGCATAAGTGTTCACATACAGAACCTCTTCATCAACTCCCCATTAGTCTCCCTCTTCCTTAAGTCACACATGTCATATTTTAAGAGGAGCTGTCCGATTTTTAAAAATTGTACTTATCAAGTCATCTTTAGTTCATTTCCCTCGGACTTGTTAATGATATCCCATCAAATGGAAAGAGAAGAGATTGGATGGTTTCGCTGCACAGCGTAGTCTTCCCTTGAGTTAACACAGAATTTCCTCCTAGAAACACCTTCATCAATGCCGGGGTTATGGGATGGGCAAATTGAACGGCCTGACTTCAGGCCTAGCAAGACAGCATGTTTCAGGTCCACCCCAGAGCACCTGGCTGAGGTAGGGACAGACTCAGCAGCACTGTGCAGGAAGGGCTTGCAACAGACTCCTGGGATGTAGAGGGGAAAGAATTAACTGTTAGGTTCCAAACCTGGAGCAAATGGCTGAGGTGCCTATTTAACATACCAAAGCCAAGTTCTCCCTGCATCCCTCAGTCCCTACCTGTTACAGGGCCCTCCTGGCAGGTGTACCCGCCCCGTACCCTGAACGCTCCAGCCTAGGGGGCTGGGCTGGTTTTCCCTATCTAATCCAACAATTTTGGTTACCCACTCTCTTCATACTTTGGGCCTCTCCACTGCTGCACCTGTTTCCCCTGCTCTTCTCTCCCCCTCCCCCCCCTCTCCTCATGTGGCATAGCTCAGTCTGGTCATGACCACTCCGGACTCTCCCAGATGTCCCTGCCCCTGGTTATGTTCTTCCATATATCTATAATAAACCTTCTCCTCCACTATATCTAGGGACAGTCACATTCCTTTCCCTTTTCATTTCTTTTTTTTTTTTTTTCATTCATTAACACTATTCAAAGAGAGGTCTGGTCCTGGGCCATGAGTCCTGGGAAGAGATTCCAAAACTCTTGGGATATGAGTGTCTCTGTTTACTTAGGGACTCTGGGTCACATTGGATAATTTAACATGGAATTTACAGTGGGGGCTTTGGACCACATCATATGAACTACCGCATTAGACAGATTAGTGTCAAAATATTAGCCACATGAATAACCAACCATGTCTACATGTTTGAGCCCAAACTAACACTTAGGACCTGAAGACTCGGGTCAGCTAGTAACTACCTGTGCTTGGTGTCATAGACTGTTAGGAAAATTTAGCACTGTCTGTAACCGGACAACTGAAAGCTTGGCTTACATAACTTCCCTGGGCTTTGCCACATGGCTGTCTTCTCTTGCCTGATTTTAGGGTGTATCCTTTTGCTTTAAGAAAACGTAACTGGAGGATAACAGCTTCTAGTGAGCTCTAGGAGTCATTCTGGTAAGTTATTGAAACCGAGACTGCTCTTGAGTACCCTCGAATGCACATGTATCAGCTGTAATGTGGGCTAGGAGACCCTTAGACCGTATAGTCAACAGGCAGAAGTAGGGGTGATTTTGTGGATTTTCCTGGCTGGGCAGAGAGAATCTTCTCTTTGCTTGTCCTTGATCAACAGAGGATGTAACCTGGAGTCTAGTGACTCATCTCTGCTACCACATAGTGAAAACCCAGGGGAAGAGAAACGTAGTATGCTCACATTCCTACCCCTGAACTCGAGCCTGCCTGAAACAACGTCCTTTGAAGGACCACTTTTGAGTTCCATGTGAACGCGTTTTTACTCTCTCCCTCAAACCTCATCCTAGTGGAGATGCTTTCCCTTAGCTATGCTGTACCATCTCATGGGTTCTCCAGAATGGACGGTATATAAAAGCTTGTGTGTACAGCGTCAGACATAGTCTGGGCTTGAGACTTGGATTATCACTGCTGTCACTGTGATTTTTAATGATTTCTTATTATCGGTTTTTATTAAAGCTTAAGATGAAATTGGACAATGGCATGCAAGTGTTCATACCATGGGTAACTTGCTTCTGTCTCTGTTTAAGCACTTATCCCTTTTGGTACACTGTAGCACTATCGAGTCTCGCCAGTCACCCGTGCCTCTTAACTCTGGAGATTCAGCTACATTTGCGAGCTCACTTTGGGTTGTCTGTGATAAAATATGCATATTTCCTGAAACTCAAAGTATTCTCACTGAATATAATAAGTGGAAAGTTATTTTACAGGAAATGAAAATCTAAGATTAATATTCTCCGATGCCATCTCGTCCCCTCAGGACAATTATTCACTGTACTACAGCAAAGTAAACTTGCAAAATATGGGAACTGGTTTTCTCCTCAGACATCTAGGATGAGTGAACTTCTGAAGCTGCACGAACCTGGCTTGCGGGGTCTGATGCCCACCTCTTCACCTTACCAAATCGGAATCTGGTCTGTTAGGACACAGAACTTCAAGGAAACTCATGGTAGAGCATCCAGGATGGAGCAAAAAAAGTAAGGTGGTTGAAAACCAAGCCACTAGATAGAGTTACTGGCAGCTGCTGGTACTGGGCATGGAAGATGACGTCATCACTGACTTACAGAGTCTTTGATGCTCACTCCACTCCTTCTTCTCCTTCTTTAATAAACTCTGCTGGACTTCACCTGGTGCTGAGCCCTCCAGCTAGATGAGGGGTATGCTGTTTTGGATTCAGTTTTAAAGAGTAGAAAACCTGACCTTTAGTTCATCCCAAGCATTAGAAGAGAATTTTTCCAAAAATACAGAATGGAAGTCTTTGCGAAGGACTATTGTATCACCATTCCTCAGGAGAGCAGGAACTTCTTCTCGTGGGTACTTGTCCCCCCTGACTGTTATGCTTAACCAGGTTTGAGGAAGATGGGGACAGAGGATAAAGCACATAATGAAAACAACCTAACACAAGGCAGTGTTTATGTTTTAAGTGGCAAATGAGTGTTGCTCCAGGAGCAAGCCAGGGAGAGATCACTTCAGATAACGCACCTCTCACACCGTCCAAATTATCCCCAGTTTATTCGAGCAGCCTAATGGCCAGACCTCCCCAAGTATTTCCATAGATCCCTGGTGAAGTCCCTTCCCCGGTGGAGAATCAACAAGGCCAGGCAAGCAGTGGCTCGCCCACAGTCCTGCTCATCCGCTCCCTCAGCCTCTGACATTGGCACAGTTTAAAAGGCTGCCTCGCAAAATTTCCAAAGCCATAAACACTGGTGTTTTTTTTTTTTTTTTTTTTTATTCCCACCATTTTGGGGTGGCTATTAAGTCTGATGTTGGCTTAGCCTTTCCCCCATGGCCATATATTTTCAGTTTTTCTCTTCTAGTAACAGAAGCAGTCCTCTGACAATTAGGAGGGCTGTAAAGGCTGTGCCTTGACCTTCTTATCTAGTGATGTGATAAAATGTGCCCTTTAAAGCAGAGGCGGGGCCGGGGATCTTGGCTGGTCCTTGGCTTTGACATCTACTGTGCATTGACTTGAAACAACGCATTTGAGATAAGCCTCAGTTTTCTAATCTATAAATCGGGGAGAGCACATGGCAAGAGTTGACTAAACAAATGCATTCCAATAAAATGGAATACACGGTCAACAGGTGGCAGAGAGCAGTATCGACATGGTTCCAAGTTCCTGACAAGCAAAGGGCTAATAATTATGCACATTTCAGATGTTTGTATCCAAGAAGCAGCAGAGTTTTGCTCCCCTTGTCATCCAACCCATGCTCCGCTCCCTACATCTCCAAGTAGAAGCACAATGTCCCAGAAATGGGCAACTCTCAACAACTGGACCCGTAGCTACCAAATACCATCTTTTCCCATTTTCTATTTCTTGTTATGCTACAACAATTTTTATCATCACAGAGGTCAGAAAAAATATAAATACATGCTTAGAGTAAGAAATTACAAAACAGACTTTCTTAGTATTCAAGTAGAAGGATATTCCCTAATATCTATTTTTGATGGGTTTACTTTTTTCTTTCATGCTGATTGAAAACAGAGTGGGCAGGCATGTGAGACTTTCTGACATGATGGAGACATTTTGAAACTGGATTTTAGAGATGACTACATAATGATATAAGTCTGTTTACAGATACCTGGCCCGAATGCTGCGAGTAACAGAGGAGGGGAAGAAGATAGAGGAAGAGAGGATGAAAAAAGGAGGAAGAAAGAAAGGAAGAAAGGAAGAAAGGAAGGGGATCCCAACAAGTCTTTATTTAAGGTCTAAACAGTACTTCCTCAACCTCCAAGATATGTTATCTAGTTTCTGGGAATTGAAGATTTGAAGCTTTGTTGGATCATTTAGCTCTGGGGCTTTCTGACTCATACTCTGACATCAGTATAGAAAGGAACACTGCTTCCCAAGGAGGTGGCACACACCTTTAGTCCCAGCACTCAGGAGGCAGCAGCAGATCTCTGTAATTTCCCAGATAGCCTGGTCTACAGAGAGAGTTCCAGGACAGGCTCCAGAAGTACCCAGAGAAACTCTGTCTTGAAAAAACAAAACAAACCAAAAACAAAAACCATAGCCGAGAGAGACAGAGAGAGAGACAGAGAGAGACAGAGAGAGACAGAGAGAGACAGAGACAGAGGGAGGGAGGGAGGGAGGAAGGAAGGAAAGAAGGGAGGGAGGGAGGGAGGGAGGGAGGGAGGGAGGGAGGGAGGGAGGGAGGGAGGAAGAGAAAGGAACACTCTTCTTGGAAATAAAATAAAGAGCAGGATTCTCCCCACTGATTCATTACCACCTTCAATAGAGATACTCCCCTTTCCTGGTTCTGTGGGTGGTCCTAATCTTTTCTCAGATCCTCCATTTATCAATACTTGCTCTCAATCTGTATCTGTTCCAAGGAACAGAGAAAGCAAGGGAGGCAAAGAGTGACAAAAGTGAACAGGAGCGGAAAGTCGTTCTTCTCAGGAGACATTTTCCATGTCTGTTCACAGGCACTGGGACAAGAGAGCCCTCTCTAGTCCACTGTATCTTCCCATGGACATCACATAAGAGAAATCTGGTCTAGCAAGGTGGCTTTGATGCTCCTTGTGTGAGGGATAAGGAACCTGATAAAACAGAGACGTGATTGGCCAATTATTTATTTGCCACATTTCCTCTGTGCCTGAGGCTCTTCCTAATGTCTCCTTCATCAGGCGTTGAGCTTTTCGGCTCTCAAATCTCTGCTGGGATCTGTCTACAGTTGGCACGTGATCCTGTAAGCACTCATTTGATTTTCTTGGGTACACAGGGTTAATGTGTCATCCTTTCTAGGGTTCATGCAAGTTAATATCTGGCATCCCAGGAAATAACGGCTAGTCTCCTAGAGAAAGAATGAAGGTTGGCAGGTGTGAACCTCGTTCAGACATCATTAGCTGTACTACAATGCACCTATATGCACTTAAGCCAATATGAGTGCTTTATCATTCTGATGGGACTTAGGGAGAATCCAGTTAAACCATCAGAAGTTGCAACAGAGGAGCTGGTTACCCACAGGGTCAAAAAATGTCTACTCTGCCCCATGTGTAACTGGTTTAATTACTTCAAGCTGTAAAGAATGTCTTGGGCTCTGTTCAACAAAACAGTTTGATATGACTGGAGGAAGAAAATGTGCCTTTCAGGTCTAAAGCTCAATTCAGTTCTATCTCTGGAGATCACACATTATAAGCAATCAGAGGGATTCAATGATTGTGGCCTAGATAAATTATTTTCCTTTTTCTTCTTATAGATGATGATATTGTTACATTTATTATTATTATTATTATTATTATTATTACTATTATTGAGATGAGTTCTCACACTGAAGCTAGAATTCATTATGTAGCCCAGGCTAGCCTCAAACCCAAGACAATCTTCCTGCCTTAGCCTTCAAATGCTGGGACTACAGTCTTGTTCTAAATGAATTCTCTCCCATCCTTAGCTTTGATTTCATTTATTGCTCTTAGTGTCACAGACAGAAAGACTTTTTTTTAAAAATCATGGCTGAGAGGTGGAAGGGATAAGAAAAGGAAAAAGGAATATATGAGTGTGAAGCCATGAGCTGCACTTTTCACTGCAGGTCTTAAATGGTAAAGGGTCCCATATTTCCTGATACGACTTGAATGTCTGTGCTCCCTTTAGAATGTACACTGCCACTCAGTTCCCAGTGTGAGAGGACGGGGAGGTGCTAGGAGGCCAGCAGGTCAGGAGGGCTCCAACTCTCGTGAACAGATGAATGATCTCATAGGACAGGTTTGTGGGAACCTCTCACCTCTTTATTCTCCCCGCTTGCTGTTGGCTGAAGAAACCTCATAGCATCTATTAGGACCACACCCTCTCTGGGTCCCATGCTTGCAGGTGATTTCTCAGCCTCCAGAACTCTGATAGAATGCATTTCTGTTCTTAGAACCCCTCAAGTGGGGTGCTTTGCGATGGCAGCACAAGTGAACTAAGACATCGTGACCCTTGCCTCTCCCTCTTCGTTCCTCTTCTCTATTCCCCGCATGTCAGCCCCACCCAGCTCTCTGAGTCAGGTCCATGTACCCAGCTACCATGTTTCTGTCAGCACCGAAATCCACCTCTCCAGTTATGGCCGTTCTCCGGGAGACATATCTGTCGTCCTCCCAACAGGTGCTTCCAGCCTGCCTTCCTTTCCTCTTGTCTCCTTGGGCAGCTAGTTCTCTGTCGCTCACACTCAATCCTGACATGACACCTTCCTTCCCCATGGGTCTCTGTGTTTGCTCCCTGCCTCTAACCTGTAGCTTGTGTTCGCAGCTATATTAATGCCACTCGTCTTGTTTGTTGTGCCCACATGAGTTGAGAAGGCTGACATTCTCCACTAGCTGTTATTTCCACAACAGGATGAAACAGGTAACGTTTATCTCTGTATTTGCGAGGTCTAGCACCTTGACGGGCACATGGCTGGCACTAAGCAACTGCCCAAGAAATGAATAAACATGACTCTTTATAACTATCCATCAAGAAATAAAATAATAATGGAACATTTGACCTCAGGTTCAGAGAATATTTTCCCCAAATGCAAGGCTTTCAAAGCACAAAGGAAAACGTAGTACTGTACTCGCTTGATCAAAGAGCTTTACGTGGAAACTGATCATTTAGAAATAGAGCATTGGTTCTGTAACACAGAAGTAAGGCCCGGAACAAAGAGAGATTGAATTTTAAAACGAATAGAAATAAAACAAGACAACAAAAACCCCTGAAATCAACCCTTTCATCTACTGGAACTAATTCACAGTGTCTTTTTAAATTTTATTTGATTCCTCAAGGAATTTATTCACAGAGGATGGAGAAAGGCTAGGGAATGACTAAGGGGCCACTCAAAGGGTGGTTGGGACGAAGAAGGTAGGTGTGTAATTTCCCAGGCATTGCAGCCTCATGGAAAACACACATCATGACAGCAGCCCTTGGCCAAACCCCGAGGCTGCTAGTGCTCTGGAGCAGATGCCCACAAGAACGGAAATACAATGGAAATCAAGAGTAGATTATATGTGCTGCAAGACTTGAAAACTAACACGCAGCCTAATGAGCGCATTATAACTGCAGGCTCTGCTTGTTAGCTGTTGAAAATATTTTCACAAGGCTCTGGGTATGGCAGGGTAATGCCAGTTCTAAAAGGCCGATGCTGAAAGGGAACTCTGTGCATGCCAGGTTTAAGCAAGTCACTTGGATAATGGTGGTGATTAGAAATGAATCATCTCACCCAGACTTGGGTGTTCCTTCACAAACACATGGTTTTCTCAGAATCCAGGAGGAAAGTGGCACTACCAGGCTGGGAGGAGAGAAGGACTGTCAGAGAGCTACCAGAGGGATTCCTGTGCTCCTCTGATCCGTGGAACAAAACCCAACTGAAGATCTGCCTCCAACAGTAACCAGGATTGCTCTTGCATGCCACCTGCAGCACTCTGTAAGAGCAGGGTCTTACCTGATTCTACCGTGGTGGTAAAGACACACGGGTATGCTATGGAAATAACAGGGACTCCAGGAGATTGTCTCACCAAACACATCATTCTCATGCAAATAAAGCACTACTGCAATTTTCTAGAGAACTTTCCTGAGGTCAAGAGAGGCTAAAACTATTGGCACATCACTTAGTTGCTTGGTTAACATGGGGCTCCATGATTTGGAAAGATATTTCTAGATACTTATTTTAAAATCAGTAGTGTCATTATGTACCCTATATTAGTATGGGCTCTTTGCATTGGACTGATTTATAGCTACAAGGCTCATTCACATGTATTTCCTCTCTTTGATTGAAATATAATCCTGGAATCAGTCCAGAATGGCGATTTTCAGCCGGGAAAGCTCATCTCGGATGGTTATAAGAGCAGATATTATACATTCCACCCTGGGTCTACTAAAACAGAACCTCGGGTTTGGGGCCTAGGTACTTGAATTTTGGAAAAGAAAAACAAAGACAAAATCTTCCATGAGCCTGACCTGGTACTGTAGATTATGTATGTGGGACTAGATGGGCAAAGCCACCCTCAAGTGTTCCCCTTTTCTTCCTGTCTGGCAGGGTCTGTGGCACGGATCTGTTGTCGTTTCTATGTCTCTGCAGTCATAGCTTCCGGGAGGATGCTTGCAAAAAAGCAGTCCATCCAGTTCACGTACTCTCAGTGAGATGGGAAGCAGGGCTTCTCCATGTGAACTTTGCCCCAAAGCCCTTCCTTCTCGTACTCTCTGGGTTTTGATCAGATGTTATCGGTTACTGGCTGAGGCAGACTTAGCACCCCCGCCCCCCACTTAAATGCAATTATTTAAAAATAAAAGAGCATGTCACAAAAAAGTGAAAATAAAAAACATCACCTGCCAGAGATGGAAAGGCGAAAATACACTGGAAAGGAAGTCGACTGGCAGAAACAGTGAAGCCAAGATGTCTGTCCTCCTTGATTTGGCGTGATGAGAAAGAGAGTTGGAAAGGAAGTAACTTCTTCACTGCGGAAGTCAGAGCTGTTTCCAGGCCACACATGTAAACCTTTAAGGAAGAACCCCACCACCACACACACAGCCCGGAGGAGGGCTTTCCACACATACCCCTTGGAGGAAGTAGTTCTGTGTGTCCCCAGCCCAGCAGAGAGACACTTGGAGGGCAGGTGATTGGGGTCAGGAGGAGGGCTTGTGGAAGGGGACTGGTCTATGCAGCTCTCTTGAACTTTACAGTTCTGTCTCAGGCCACCTGGGCACTGCCTATGCCTACTCCTAACGCAGCCCAAACTTCCTTATTAGGTGTTCATGGATGGCTTGCAGAGCCGATTGGGAAGGGCAGCAGAATGTTCTTTTACGCCAGGTTTGTAGCTCATCAAGGGTAGGGTTCAGAATAAGAAGTCCTCTTCTGACTGTAAAGATAAAAGATAAAATCGCTCCCTCACCCGCCGTCGAGTTTACTGTGTCTTTGACAAGCAGCATAATTAAGATCTAGCATAAACACAGGGCCTCCGAGGACAGCAAAAGCTGACTAAATGGGAAATTGTTCTCTTTGGCTTTCCTTTCCTTTATTTAGTTTCTCAGTGGAAGAAGCTTCACTCTGAAGCCAGGCCGGCCCTAGGCACAAGTGCAGAGTCTGCGAAGTGCTGGCACACCTTTGCCTGCTACTGTCCTGTGAGGACTAGTCAGTCAGCCCCGCCCACAAAAAGCGTGCTTCCGTCCCACCTCTCATTCCTGCTTGGCCCACACTGGCTTCCCAGCCTCCTTCCCTGATACCAAGTGCCTCTTAGTACTGTGTTGGCCAATCACAGTGGAGCCCAGCACTCACTGGAGGGTGGATTCTAGAAGGGGGATGTGAGGAGTTACTGGGTGGCTGGAACTGGGTTTGTTGCTTCACCAGGGTCCTTTCCAAGCCACGGCCCACTTGAAATCTTTACATTCTAGGAAGATGGTTATGACGACACTTGAGAGCAGAGGGCCTTGGCTTGCCTTACTGGTGGTGAACATGACATCTCTGTGGCTGGGATGGCACGATTCTGGCTCTGACCGAGTTGCCTGACCTGGGTTCCGATCTCAACTCTTCCATTTCCTAGCAGAATAAACTTGAATAACCCTAAGCATCAATTCTTTCTTCAGCAAAACGGACCATCAGGAAAACTAAAATGAAATAAGCACTTTGTGTAATTCCTGACATTTAATAGCCATTCACTAAAATGCATTGTTTAGGTTGAAAAAAGGCTTGGGATCAGAAATGTTTTACATTTGTTTCCCCTGACACACACATTTTGAAATATTTTATAGACATAATGAGATAATTTAGGGGTGAGATCCAGGTCTAGACACCAAATTCACTTGTCTCATATAAACCTACTACACATATTTCCAAGGTAATTTTACATATGTTACTCTGTGTATAAAACACAAAGTTACCAGATTTTCCCATTTGTACAATTATGCTAATACTCCAAAATGCTTTTAATTTTTGAGATTTTTCTGATGGCATTTTGCATTGGTGATGTTCAACCTGTGTTCATACACCTGTGTTCAAAGTTATTCCTGGTCAGAGGCATCCATTGGTCATAAGGCTCCAAATCCAGCCTATACAGTTATAGGCATGTGACATGGTGTCTGTCTGTCCTCTTTAAACTAACTCAGAGAGGCTTCCCCTCTGCAGCTGCCACTCAGCAAGAAATCCCCTTTTTCCTTCCTTTTTCTGACATACTATTCATTTTTGACACATGGCATCATTCTTTATTTCCTAGTCAGTAGCCAAAAGGCAACACACGAATTAATTATGACACAAGAGCCTACTCAACCTTCAGATCCGAAATGACAGGTAAATAGCACTGCCTGAAAGGAGCATATTCCTTGTCCTCAGAAATGCTTACATGTCAAAGGGTTTCTATTTACCCACCATGCACATGGCGACGGAAAAGGGCGACTCATCATCATGAGGCTGCTAGCCCTCTTCCCACGAATGCTTGCAGGTGCTATCACAGGAAAAAATGAGCATCTATCTTCCAGTTTCAAATTAGTCCATAATGGGTAATTTCATGCAGACATTATTTCTAAACAAGAAATTCCCCAAATGCTAATTGCTTCTAAGAGCTGTTCAGTTAAAGGGGATAAATATTTCCGCTCATTAAAGGGGATGCCATTTTCCTAGTTAATGCAAGGAAGCTGCGAACGGGATGAGAAAAAGGAGGTCAGGACTCTGGAGAGCAAGTGGCATCTCCCACACTCAAGTGTCAAACTGGAGGGCTTGGCATGGATTGGGCTCCGAATCAGTAGATGTGACAACCTTGAGAGCATCCGTCTGCACCCGACAATCACTAAGTCCTCACCACAGCAAAATGGTGAGACAACTGTCAATGCCAGGCCACGATTAATAACGAGTAGAGGCTCTACTTCGTTATTGACACTAACAACTTCTTGGCACAGGACTCAACAGGGAATTGTGACACACTGGAGAGCAGTCTCTGTATGGCACCAACACTGGGCCAGGGGAGGCAGAGCAGCTTCTGACTTTTGTTGACAAACGTGTTAATGGTGTTGATGAGAAAAGTCCTCCTTGGGGAGGACAGGATTGCTTCAGCGGCTTCAAGACCATGAACGACAGCTAGAGAGGCCAGTCACAGAGATGCTGTTGAAACACTTGAACATGGACAGCCCGTCTTAATAAAAACGTGCAACTTGCACATTCTAGTTGCTGTTACCAGGCTGTGTGAGACCAAAACAGGAACAAAATACCTTACAAGTTAATGGGAAACCAAAACAGGAAAAATAGACTTGCAGGCTAAGGGTTCTGTTTGCAGTTAAGAAGGTTAAGAATAACTTCCTGTTTGTCCTGTGTTAAATCCTTACAAGTTAAGGTCTCCATTTGTAATTAATAAGTTCCTGCTTCTTAGGTCTGATGTAAACTGCTTGCAACCCCAGTCACATGATTTACATCCTTACCCTTGTTCCTTTCTTTCCACTGTATCTTCCTAACAATCTTTAACAGCCAATTCTCTCGCCCCTGGGAATACCTTCTCTCTCCTACAAAAGGAACTTCAAGAGGCCTTTAGGAGCTACTCTCTCAAATCCTGACTTAGGGTGAGACAGTCAGTTGGCCAGCCATGGGTGCACCCCTAAATATACAGCTTGCTTTAAATGGACACTTGTGGATTTGGTCTTTTCTACTAGAGATTCTCAAATTTAACAGAGAAGGAGATACAGAAGAGGCAAGGTATCCTTAGAATCTTGAGGAAGTCTTAACTAGTGAGGGGAAACCAAATACCCATCAAATAGTTCTTCTCTGTCTCTGTCTCTGTCTCTGTCTCTGTCTGTCTGTCTGTCTCTCTCTCTCTCACACACACACATACATACTTATGTACACACACATACACACACAAACACACATTCTCACTCACATACACACAGGTCAAATGAACTCTCACAAACACCTGGCAAGAGAAGCACATACTGTAAAATTGTCTATGTGGCAAGCAAGGGTTACATAGACGGAGAAATTTGTGGATGCCTCATCTAGAACTGATAACTGAGCCAAGAGCAGCAGGATGGGATGTGAAGACAGAAGGAAGAAAAAGAAAAAGCAGGTGGCGTGTTCAAAGACCCTGAGGAGGAAGACACTGGAGCGACGGGAAGAAGCAGAAAATGAGCCAATGTACTTGGGACCAAGAGACCCAGAGACGAGGTGGCGTGGGATAAAGCTGCAAAATCACATGGGGGAGCTTGCATCATGTAGCCCCCAAGAACAATGGCTCAGAAAGGCATTTCGGGTGGTGGTGGTGGGGTGTACATAAACAAAGAGCAGAGACCAAGAGTGGAAGTGGACAGGTTAGTAGGTGTCTGCCCTTGCTCTGGCTGAGATGGGAAGATGGTATCAGTTGAGTTGAAACCAGCCTCTTTACAGATGCCCTTGCTCCGCTTAAGTCTACCGCATGGCATCCGTGGTGTCTCCTATTGCTTGGTTCTCTGCTTTCCCCAGATCCTCTCTGCTGTTAAAGACAATGAAGGAACAGCAGCAGCAAAGACCCATTCTTGAAATTTTTCTTTATTTTTATTTGTGTGTGTGTGTGTGTGTGTGTGTGTGTGAGAGAGAGAGAGAGAGAGATAGAGAGAGAGAGAGAGAGAGAGAGAGAGAGAGAGAGAGAGAGAGAGAGAGAGAGAGAGAGCACATATCCCTTGAGTTACAGGTGGTTGTGAGCCACCACCAAATTCAGGGTTTCTGTAAGAACAGCAAGTGCCCTTAACCACTGAGCCATCTCTCCAGTGATTCCCTGCTCCTAGATACATTCTTATTCATTCGTCTGCAGTGCTAGGCATCCTATTTCTAACAAAATAGCTTCTGCTTTGTTTTTGTTGAGACAGAGTCTTTGGCAGCTGAGGCTTTCCTTAAAGTCCTGAACCTCTTGTCTCTGCCTCCCAAGTTGCTGAGATTACAGGCATGCACTACTGTGCCCTGGCCCACTAAAGAAATAATGTCTTGTGTTCTGTCCTCTTTCCCCTTTCTTCTCAACCTTCTCGAAACATGGCTTTTGTCTCCATCACTTCAGTGACATAGTTCTCTTGATTGGCCATTAGTCATCCCCAGTTATATATGTAGGGCTCCCGCTAATAGGGAGCTACATTTAAAAGCATGACTCACTTTCATCTCCTTGAATTCTCTCCTCCCTTTAATTTTGGGGCTTTGTATTCCCTTGGCTCCTCCATCTCATCATTCACAGTTGCCTTCAAGGCTTTCCCCACCCCTTGGAACTTTCAATTCGGGATTTCTGACAACGGGAGCTGTGTCTGGGTCACTTGCCAGCAGGATCTGACTTGACTCCTTGGGGGATTTCTCCCTTAAATTCTCCTAAAATTTACTCATGAGCCTCAGATCATCTAGATGATGATGTTATTTAATAGGCTCTCCATTGGGGAGAACAAGTCTAAAATATTATCTTTCCCCAAAATGGTTCCCTGCAAATGGGGCTTTCTAATTTGTTGCCTGCAAAACGTTCTTTCCACATATTTACACACCAGTCTTTCAAAACGTGAACTAAGAGATTACTACTTGGTTTAAAAACAAAACAAAAAATACCCCCTCCCACCTCATCAGGGAAAGGATTCACTGTTCTGGTACCAAGGTCCATCTTTAGCTGGCCTGCATCTTCCCCTTCCACATCCCATGCTAGCTGTAACTTCCACCCACTCTCCCCTCCCCAGACCTCGGATGAGCATAACAACGTGCTCCACTCAGGATTCTGCATCCTTGATTTGGTCTGTAAAATGAGCTTTTATTTGGGAATATCTTTAGGAATGTAGCAAAGTTGCAAAGGTAACTGGATATGTGATGTCTACCCCGTTCCCTCATTGCAAATCCCTTCTCTCTGTGACTAGTGTAAAAAGCACGACATTAAGAATAAGCTATAACTGGAGAGGCCATGCGCAGTACTGACCCCCGGATTTCACCAGTTTGTATGGCGCCCACACATGGGACAGAATGTCATGCTGAATCCAGCTCTTCTACTTGTAGAGTTCCAGTCCCTGTGGCTTTCTCTCACTGTATCTTCCTTTCTCTGACCTCCCAAGAACAGCACAGCTTTTTCTCCATTGCAATTTCCTGTTTTTGCAACAGAGCTGACTCCTATGAGGCATCCTTCTCCTCCTCTTCTTCCTTCTCCTCTTCTTCCTTCTCCTCTTTCTCCCCTCCTGCTTTTCCTCTTCTCCCATTTCCTTCTTTAATGAAAGCTTTACCCAGGATACACACCTAATTATTTTTCCTTTTCATGTTTGATCATTCTAACCTGACCCTCTTAGCTATCCACACATCACCCTCCTTAACCAGAACCCAGAAGCAACAACATTGCCCAATAAGGGAATCATTTGTTTTTAAGCATATCTTTCCCCTGACATTCCCTTGTAGAGGAATTATTGATGGCTTGACTTTTCCACCAGGTGACCATGTATTCAAATTAAGCCATTAGGACCAGTAAAACTTACTCCCCCTTAAAAGTTCACCACTAAAAGAAACATTTTTGAAACAAGTGCATCATTTGACAAGGCCAAAGGAAATCTTTGTGTCTCTTAAACCAAAGTTTTGCTTGGCAGACAAATGCCACTTGTAGCACTGGCGTCACCCAGGCATGTGGCACAGCTTCAGATTTCATCTGGGTTCAGAGTGGTCTGGTGGGTGATATATCTACTGTAATATATTCTTCAATTAAATAGGTAGATAGAAATAGAATTTAAATATTCAGGAATAATAATTGTTGGGGAGAGGAGCCCTAAGCGATATTCCTCACTGTCTATCATTTTTCTATTCTTACTTCTCAAATTTAGGGCTTATTAACATTTTTCTAATATTTCTTCCCAAGCAAGCCGAAAGGTGCACGCAAAAGTGAAACCAGAGAGTTAGAAAGTTAGGGTCGGCTGCCCCATACAACTCGGCCTCTACTTGCCTGTATTTGCTTGCTTCTGGATATTTCTTAGGGACAAACTACAATTGGTAAGATAATGCATTGTTTGCAAATGGAGTTTACTGCAAAGAAAGAAAAAGTAACGGAGAAGAGGTTAAAAATTAGCAAAGAATAATAAATATTTATTAAGTACTTGTCATAACCTATTAAATATAGCTTTGTAATGACTATAGTTTTATCCTTTACTCTATTAAAAATGCCCTCCATCCATTTCCTGAAGATATTACTACTATAGTCCTCATTTTACAGACAGAAAAGTGAGAATCGGATAAGTCATTTGTTTAGAATCAGTCAGTTGGATGTAGCGGGATCTAGATTTGAACCCGATTTTCCTTTGTACCTGGAAGGGAAGGAAACTGGGCAGAAGGAGAGGAAAGGTGAGGGGAGGGGAGAATATTTAAATTTTCACTCCTGCTTTAATTCCGCTCCTGAAGGACGAAAATCTTGGTAGGGCTTTAAGCACCGGAAGAGGCTCTTTCAGCCCACCCTGCCCACTTTTGAAAGCCAGAAAGAACATGTTTTTCCCAATGTTCTTGGAGAATCCAGGGAGTGTGGGTGTACAGAAAAGAATGATTTTCTTGCCCTGTATGCTTTCCCTACCGCAGAGTGGGCAGAAGGAACGAGACAAAATGGAGAGCCCAATTAGGGCTGGAAACCTCAGAAGAGAAAGCTCCTGCAGAAGCCGTGAAAATGGTGTTGGTGTACAACAGAACTCTTTCCATAACATCGCACATGTCGACATGGATATTATCATGCAAATGCCTGTTAACAGACTCTTACCTCCTGGGGTAAAAATGAGTCACCTTAAAAGAAAAAAAAAAAAAAGGCAGTAAAGCCCTCCATGCAGATTTATATGACCTCTGGTAACCGCTCCCAGGGAGCTGTTATATTCTATTGTGTGAAGCCAGCTTTGGAGAAAGTCTCCAAACTTAAGGATGAATGCAACTGCTCTTTGTGGCTCCTGAGGAGCTATTAGAGTCAGTGAGGTGGACAGAGCATGTCGTCTTCTCTTCTCAAGGAACCCTCTGGAGCCACATGGAGCTGTCTTGTCTCCTGATGCCTCTGGTTGGGACATATTTTAAAAACACCTTTCTGCACAAATCTAAGGGCAGCGACAGGGTGATAGGTACCAGGGAGAGGAGAAGGAGTGGGTGCCACCTCCAGCCGGGGCCACCAGCCTCTGCCATCACCCCTAAGCGAACTTTCAAGGTGGGGGGATGGCTGGTGCCATGTAGGATGTGACATCATCCTGGCCATTACCACATTTTTTTTCCTCAAAGGAAAACTGAGTTAAAAAGAACCTACAGGGAAGACTCAGGATGCTCGGGCTTGCATTTCCTCACAGTCTGCTGATTCTCAGGGCCAGAAGACACGGGCATCTCCCATCAGTGCATAAGGCAGGCTATGAGATTTGTGGCCATCTTTACTGGTTTTTCACTTGACTTCCTTCAACAGACTTATGGGCAGAAGAAAGACTTCTGTCTCCACTGTGAGGAAAACAGTATTTAGAGCTTGCAATTCAGTGGCAAGTGGCATTCATCCTTCCCTTTTGGCGGTGACAACGTGAGGAGTTGAAAAGCCTGGTTCCCTGCAACGTGTATGTAATGCTCCGTCGGAACTGTCACTTGCCCTTGCCCTCGACATGACCGTGAGACACACGGGGGCACAGCTCACATGTCAGGCTGTCTGCTGGTTCAAGAACACTGCAAGATATTTTGGGGTAGGGAATATTTTTAAATGTGACCCACTCCAGTCAAACTTTTTAAAGCAATGTGTAAGTTGCACAAAACAGGTTGCTCCCTTAAATAGTAAGAGAAAGCCAAAAGCAAGACTAGAATTCCCTTCTCGGTTTCTAAATATAGAATTTGAGATTCACTGTTGATATTTTGAGTTTCATTTCCTTTTGGTCTGTGTGCTGTGTAATTGCGAGTCATTTGCTCATTCACTCAGTACCCATCGACTAAGAACTGGCTACATGTCATTCCATCACTTGTCATGCCCTGGATGGAATACTCTTACATCTCCCCAAGTAATATATGTGTGTGCTATGTTATCCATAAAATATGCAGGCATGTAAAGATATACACATATGTACTTGGAATATATAATACAGTTCTGGTGTTTAAGAGTTTATAGTGTACTAACGGGAATTAAAAACCACACAAAAGCCCTGAAATACTCTGGCTAAAACATCACTAGAGAGCTTTTTTTTTTTTTTTTTTTTTTTTTTTTGTTAAGGATGTGGTGCTTCACTAGATAAATTCTACGGATTTTACAGAGACTCTCCCTTTAGACACTTGGGGTTTACAATCCAAGCCAAATGCATCCTCAGGGCCACTTATTGATATGTTATAGACACAGATAAATAGAAACCTTTGGCAGTGATGTGAATGGCCAGGAGAGTTTTGAGTCCTGTTCTAAGGTTTGGGGTGAAAAATGAAAGACAAAGGCATATTTTTCACTGGATTACAAATAAAGGAAAATCCATGAGGTTGTTGAATGTCTGCCCTGCCAGAGATGGAGAAGCATTCTGTGTTCAATACTGAAAGCATTTGATGGAGAGGCTGTGTTTACAGACAATGCTTGCCTGGTAGCAATTTCACCGCTTGGGGCTTAGGGTGTGCGGTCTTTGTGGGGATGAGGTAGGGAGGAGGTTACAGAGGGGGATGCTAGCGAGTGATTTGGAAGCCATGCCTCGTCTCTTTACACCTGTTACCCCTCTGCCCTGCCATCCCTGGCTCCTGGATACAGTGCAGGATGACAGGCTGTGTGGGGGTGCACGGGTTACAGACACAGCCCCTCTCCTTTCTACTCGGAAGGGTGCAGGAGCAGGGATGTGTCTAGGTTTGCTTTGGGGCACAGACCATCTGAAGGCCCATTATTCCTCTCTCTATTTTGGTTTCCCTGTGTTAAAAATTGATGTTCTGGCAGTTGGAGAAGGCGAGCGTGTGCATTTTCTAAGTCAGAATCATGCAGAGGCGAACATCGTTTTTTACCCAAATAAAATTTCTGCTTTCAGGATTTCAGTGAGCGTGTTCCTTTTTTTAGCTTAAAAAGTTTCTGGTCTGTATTAACAGTTTCTTTCACCAGCGTAGTCCCTTCCATTTTTGCCAGCTGTGGACTCGGCCAGTGTGACTTCTTTTGTGCCTGGCTTTAAACAGCCTAAGAAACAGACTGCATTCTGCCGTCAATCCATGCAGAGAAATCGCACTGACAGAATCGAGGCCCTATGCAGGCATCAAAGCCAGGGCATGACTTCATCATATCTTTTTTTTTTTAAAAGTCTGCTTTTTATTTTGTCTGTTAATAACAAAAAAATACACCCAAAGAGCTGAAATAGAAGATAGATCAAGAAACCAGCCCACGAGTAACTCAGACTCCTTGATGCTATTTCTTTATCTGTAAGCTGTAATAGGCTAGAGTACCCATTTAAACATTTAAAGCAGGGATGCATGGGTGATTGCAACAAAAATAATGCTGGTTAATACTTATTAAGAATGTATTATGTCTCAGGCTTTGTGCTAAGTGTGATCTTTTAAATAAGAATCTTCTGGAAATGGAACAGCTTCAAAAGTTCCACATTACCCTGCTGGTATCTGACCAAGGATTGGAGGAAGACAGTCCTTGCTTAACATCATATGCTCTTGAGTGCTTTTATACATTTCCCTTAAGGATGAGGAACCAAAGAACATTGCTGGGTTTGAAGATACACAGGCGAAACCACACAGGAAGTTGACTTATCCACAGCAGCTGAACTACAATCGAAATAAAACAATCCAGAGACAGCAAAGCCAACTCCAGTGGCTGTGTAGTTGCTGAGTCATCAGAAACAGAACATTGAAAGCAGCAACCCTAGCTGGGAGGTGGTGGCGCACGCCTTTGATCCCAGCACCCAGAAGCCAGAGGCAAGCGGATCTCTGTGAGTTCAAGGCCAGCATGGTCTACAGAGTGAGTTCCAGGACAGTCAGGGTTACACAGATATATAGAAAGGAAGGAAGGAAGGAGGGAAGGAAGGAAGGAAGGAAGGAAGGAAGGAAGGAAGGAAGGAAGGAAGGATGGATGGAAGCAAGGAAGCCACCCACCCTGGAGAAGGACTGTTCCATGGATTAGGGATAAGCAAAATTGCCTGGGCTGGCCAGAGGAGAAAAGCTGGAGTCTGCTCTTGAGCTTGTTTGGGGCTAGCCTCAGCTCTCCTCCCACAAGCCAAGGAAGATGTGAACTTAGCTTTGTGGACACAAGGAAGTGGGTAAGAGTGAAGTGGCCACTGACCTTTTCGTACAATTATTTAGTACTCCTACAGACAGAGCTGTGATGCCCCCACTTTGATGCTGGCAATCAATACCTTGGGCAGAGGTTAGGAAAAAGAAGAGTACGATGTTAAACGTTAGCAACTCTTAGCCTTGCCATTCCTTTCGAGGTCTATCCTGTTTCTCCACTTCATTAATGCCCACATTCAACTAGGGCACAGGTATAAGCCGTCTACCATGCTCGGCATAGGATGCAATGTTTATGCAACACAGAAGTCATCTTCAAAATCATGGATCTCAATATTATGTGGTTCGAAGTACAGCAATAGTACTGCGGCCCACATGGCCAACAGGAGCCACACAGATTGCAACCCTAACCTTCCATGAGGAACAGAGTTTGCTAGAACTCATTCTCACAGCTCCATATGCATCCAGGTAGGGCAGCAGGGCTGTTTACGGAAAGGGAATGGTGTGTGTCCCTTCCAGGCTCTGTAATTAAGAAACATCATTCCTCTACCATGGCTGAATGGTCTAAGAGAAGCGGTGCCTCTGAATGACCATAGGCAAAGCAGCACCAAGGGCTGGAGCATGGTAGCAGAGAGATAAGTATCTTCTATGTCTCTGATAATGTAGGTTTGGCTGTTAATAAAACTGTCTTAGTTAGGGTTTCTATGACACCATGACCACAGAAACTCTTACAAAGAAAAACATTTAATTGGGGCTAACTTATAGTTTCAGAGGCTTAGTCCATTGTTGTCATGCTGGAAAACGTGGTGGCATGTAGGCAGACATGGTGCTGGAGAAGGAGCTGAGAGTTCTAAGTCTGGATCCACTGGCAGCAGAAGTGAATGCCACACTATGCTTAGCTTGAGCATCTGAGACCTCAAAGACCACCCCCACAGTGACATTCTTCCTCCAACATGGCCATACCTACTCCAACTAGGCCACATCTCCTAATAGTGCCACTCTCTATGTGTCAGTTCAAATACACAAATCTATGGAGGCCATTCCTATTCAAACCACCACATTAACATTGCCTTAAATAATAGGTAACCTATAAAAATTTTGTAGACTCATCATATGCTGAGATTTGCCACTGGGACTATCAGAGGACCTAGATATCTCTATTTCCAAGGTCTTGCTATGTGCCTTTCTATGGCTTATAGATCCCATCAATGAATATCACCAACAACTGCACCACAACAATAAGGCACAAACAAGATATTTTTCTTTATAGAGTAGATTTCCTAGGAAGAAAGTCCTTAACTATAAATCAGGCTATGGTTTATGTTGTCCAAGGAATTTCATAATGTAAAACATCTTTGAAAGCAAATCACTCACATCACAGGCAGGTGACACTCATGAGTTAGGCACTGTGTTGAGACCTTGAACCTACCACATCGCTTTAAGTCATACAAAAATCACCTTAGAGGGGAACCTAAGGCAACGCAGTTGGGCCAAGATCAAACAAAGTCCCTTATTAGCAGAAGGGTCTGAACCTATCGTGCAACATCAGAACGAAGACAATAACTATGTACATGTTTTCTCAGCAAGTCAAAGCTGTCAAAGTAGGAAATGCATGGACTACCTTATACCATTAATTTGCAGAGCCAGGTAAAAGAATTCAAAACAAATTTAATATTAATGCTATCATTTTTACAGGCATTCCAAGGACAAAAGAGGCCATATGCTACATTGAGAAGAGCACTCACTGGAAACGCAAGGTGTGTTGTGTGACTTTGGGTCTATCACAGTGATGGTGAATACATGGGTTCTCATGTACTACTCTCCACCTTGCACTAACAATCTCTGGTTTTTTATTAGGGACTGGGTCTCATGGGAGTAACATGGGTCATGTATACTTTTCAGAACTAGTCTCCACAGACAGGGGAAAGGCCACTTGCACCCGTAACCACGTTGTCTTAAGGACTGTCTCGATTCCCAGGCAGCAGCAGCACACCTGAATGCCCTGCTGTCAGAGAAAATATGACATTCCCCTGGATAGAGAAGTTAAGCAGAGGGAGGTGCATGCTATGCAGGCCTGAGTAAACAGAGCTGAGAAGACTGGCTGCCAAGTGCTCGCTGGAACTCCTGGAACAAAGCAGGATTGTTTTTGTTGAGTATTTCTTGAGACCATTAGTAGATCAAATGACTGGAACTTCCTGGTGCGAGAGTCAGGCTCCAAATAAATAAGAAAAGGGAACACGGAAGACGTCCATCTTGCTTCCACATGAAGTCAAAGGAGGACCACAGCTGAGTAGAAAGAAGATGTAAATGAGAGCCCTTGGATTCAGCTGGCCCTGAATTTCTCTATCATCTTGGTCCAATCATTTCCTTTAAAAAACAGTCAAGTTCGAGTCCCATCAGTGGTACTGATACAAACGGTAAAATCACTTAGTTACTTGTGAAGAAATTTCTCAAGGAGAAAAAAAAAAGTTAAGCACAATACTTTTTTTGAAAATTAGTTTTGTGAAAACCACACCTGAAAGATCTGGCCGAAGTGCTCAGCAGGAGGTGCAGTTTGGCCTGCTGATTTTTCCAGCCCTGCCTCTTGACACAGTATTCCATAGCCTCATAGAACACGGTTTGGGGTCCTGAACTGTAGATGTTCTCTGTTTGACTCTTGGTTATAATCATCTCTGCTTTGCAAAGTTGCTGTATGAGCAAAACTAGGAACAAGCATTATTGTCTGCAAGCAGAGTTCTTGGTAGTAAGTCAATGCTTAATTCCTAGCCAAGAGCCTGGGACTGCAAGAGGAAGGATTTAACAGAAAGCTGTGACCTTTGGCATTGGAAACTTAAGAAATTGTGCTGATGGGCTATTTGTGATAGATTTAGAGGGTTCTAAGATATGCATGGTCTTAGGACTCTAACCATCTATATCCCATATGTAGGTCCCAGTAGGAAGAAAGGCTTTGAACAGAGTGTAAAGGAGAACTATATTCGAAATCTATGGTTATTGCCTGTCTAGCCCCACTCCATTTGGGTTTCTCTGTGTAACAGCCCAACCTGTCTGTCCTAGAACTCACTTTGTAGACCAAGTTGGCCTTGAACTCCTAGAGATTCACCTGCCTCTGCCTCCTGAGTGCTGGGATGAAAAGGCATGTGCCACCATGCCAGGCTCTCAATTTTTATCCTATTCCCACATCAGGGCCTTCAGTGAGGAGACTGCTTTTCAGCTAATCAGTTTATTTCTTACTCCAGGATATAGCACCTGATTGAGAAAAAGACACATGATTTAACTTATTCCAATGAGACTCAGTCTGGGAATTAGCAGCTTATATTTGGAAAGATATAGATGTTCCACTATAACAGGGCTGAGTCATTAGGAAAGGAAGCCATGAAAGCTTAGACTTACTGGAATTGTATCTTGTGTTGACAAGTAGGCCAACAGAGATCGTAGAGCCAAGAGGCAAAGCCCCCAGATCCAGCCAACCGTGTTAGCTAGAGTTTTTCATTCTTCTTGGTTATAGGGGGCAATGGATTTCCCTTAATGTTTTGCAAAAGCAAGTTGGAGTCCAGCAACTGCTATTTGTAAGAGAAAGGATCCTATCTAACATGATAAGCAGAAACATTCCATGTAAGCCTGACATCAGAGGCATTAAAAGCTAGTTTTCCTAATCTAGAAATTGAACCTTAATCATGTCATTCTTGATATACTGGGGACAAAGAAAATACCAATGAGAAATTTGAAAAGTTTGAATACAATGGATAAGGAGAATTCTCATGATGCATTCTGAATTTTTCCTTCTATAAAATGAGGAACAGGATTAATTTAGGCTCCATACGTGGAGGGCTATAGAACAAAGTCAATCCATGAATATGTTTATTTTGACAACAACCCCTTTACCCTGTGTAGCCTGTCATATTAAGAAAAAGCAAGACACAGGTGTTATGATGAAGTAAACATGAAATAAGTTAGCATTTGGAATTGTACATCAACCTACAGGTTCTCCTAGACCAGCATTTCTCAAGCTGTGGGTTGTGTCCCCTTTGGGGGTCCTGTATCAGAGATCCTGCATATTTGATATTTATATTATGATTCACAAACAGTAGCAAAATTATAGTTATGAAGTAGCAACAAAATAATTTTATGGTTGGGGGTCACCACAGCATGAAGAAGTGTGCTAAAGGGTCTCAGCATTAGTAGGTTGAGAATCACTGCCCTAAACAACACTATTTGCAGTTCCTAAATCAGTGATCTCATGGGAAATTTCAGGGCCACCATTCAATGAGTCTATCTCTGACATAATCCCAATGTCAAATCCCAATTTACAAATATGGCAGTTTCTTTTTTATTTAATAAATATTGCATCAATTCTTTTAGAATTCCATACAGTGTATTTTGATCATAGTCATTCCTGTCTCCTTCCCTTAACACTTACTCCTAGATCCACCCTTACCTTTCTAACTGAACTATGGCAGGGTTTTATGGCCAGGCAGTCTGAAGAGGGCTAAACCATGGTTAGCACACCTGCCTATTTAAACTGCTGTGTGGACTCTATAAAGCTACTCTCCTGGGGATTTTTCTATTGATGAGGGGACTGTGCATACATTCAAGACATGGATGCTATCGGAGTATCCCACAGGGCCTGTATCTCAGCAATCAATCCACCTGACTTCTCCACTGCTTTCCCTTTCCTGCAGGGCTGGAAATCAATTGTGTGTTAGCTGCTTTCTAGGTCTGAATCCAGAAATCCTTGGAATTGAAATGCATATCGTTTCATTAGCTACATCAACAAAGGAATTAAAAAAATGGAAAGAAAGAAACTTCCTTGAGACAATTTCCCCAAATGAAGTATGTACTAATGAATAGTTCACTTATCTTCTCGAAGCACAGAGAAAAAAAGAGGACAAATAAAGACATTTCAGTGACTGTATTAAATCACATCATATGCCTCCGTAAGTGAGGGTGGGCTAGGATTTAGGAAGCCAGGAGAAAAAAAAAAACTTGGTATGTACGTAAATCCTCTAGCATACATGCCTTGGCAGGCAGGCTCTATAGTGGGGGGGGGGGGGGAGAAGAAGAAATTCTATTTTAAGAATTAAATATGTGAAAAATTTTCTTGTTCAGATTGGCTCAAAATACCATACAGGGCTGCATTAATGAAGATTAAGTATATTTAGATAGAATAATTCAAAAGACCTTATCAATTTGGCACTATTTTCTTCCAATTGAAAAAAAAAAACCTTAATTTAACTGGATATAGATGAATTCCCAGATTTATTGAAGTAGTTTTGAGTTGAATACACTGAGTGGGAGTCACAAATCATTCGTTGCTGGTTTGGATTTTCTAGCTTGAATTGAAACCCAAATAATGCAAGCTCTCAACTTAGTGTGATGCTCTGAAGAGATAGCGGTACACATTTTGATATTTCTTGCCAATGGGTGACATCCCCGTTAACCTCCTCTTCACCCCCTTTTTTTGGAACAAAAGAATCACAATGACAAATGCAAATGCAGGGAGGCTGGCTGGCAGGAAAATACTTTTGGCACCCGAAAGACACATCGCTCCCTATCCTGCCCAAGGTTAAAAACAGGTGAGCAGAGACCACCAGGTCCGAAAACCTTCAGGTGGCAGGAACTGGGTTAGCCTTCGCCTTGTCTCTGCCATCACATTTAGAGTTTACATGATTTAAATATGCAATTAAGCTTGAAATAGAAGGGTGAACGATTTACATAAAAGTCATTGTCAAAATGATCAGACTACAGGAAAAGAAGAGGAGGAGGAGTGTGAGAGAAGAAACAAGCATTAAGCGCTTACTACATACCTTCCAAACTGGGCTCCAACACCCCATTGTTTTGTTTATTCCCTCACACCCTTAAGTCCCTTTCCCAAATTAACAGAAAGAGAAAAGCACCCCGAATACCTTCACATTATTTCTATTTTCCTCCACTTCACAGAAGAAGGAGTGAGGCTTTGAAAATTTAATCAGTTTGTCCAAAGCTAAAACCTTCTAAGTAATGGAGTCCAGAGTTGAATTCGATGGGGATTCTTTCATCAGTGTTATTTCTGCTGTTGCTGGGTCCGCGTCACTGTTTTCTGTTGGGTTAACACTGATCACCCGCAGAAACCTCTACATGGTTATCAATACAGGAGTCAGGAGGCTTTGCCTTGTGGCTGACTCAGTTACTTCCATAATCTCTAAGCTTTCCTCTCATTGAGTCACAAACATTGACTGATGTCCACCACCAGCCAGAGTATTATTTCAGACACACTGTATCCTTAAAATTGACTCAGGCCTTGCTGAATGTGTATGATTTCTCCTCAGGACCAAGTGGTTTGCTGATAAGCAAAAAAACGCCTTCAGATATTGGCCAACAGTTTCCTAAGCGAAACAAGCCGGTAGTTTGGAGTCCAACCTCTCCTAGTTCTCCCAGGGCCAAGAGCAACTTTGTAAGGTCAGCAGGCTGGGCTAATGAATGGAGGAGCGGCCTTGGCATCCACAAGGCTGAGGAGTGGCTGCTCTTTCTCCTTGTCTTAAGTGCACGCTGCCCTGGCAACTAACTGCGTTAACGAGTTTCCTGGGGATTGGACCTGGAGCTGCAGAGGGCTTGTTAAAGCGGGGTTCAGAAACCCTTCTTACTGCAATGTCATCCTTCGCTCCCCAGTGGTGGAATCTGCTTCTGGTGCCATGTGGGTCTGCCCCGCAGCGCCCACTGGTCATCGGCAAACACGGCTCCCTCCTGCCCCGCAGCGCCCCCAGCCTGGCCCTCACCAGTTCCTAGTCTATCTAACACGTGACCCTTTCTCCTTGGACTCGCGGAGTGGGTTGAACCTGGTGTGCTGCGCTGATGAACACAACCATCCTGCAGGGATGAAGTGGAAAACAAACAAAAACAAAAAGGAAGGGGAAAAAAAAAATCCTGTTTATAGTGGGAGCTGATCGATGCTCCCTCTTCCATGGTGAGAGCAGAAACAGCGATTTCACTCAAATCCAAAAGCACGGTCCTTTGTGCTTTGAAAAGGAAAAAGGAAGTAACTGCTCCCTCGGTTTTGAACAGTAGAAATATATCCAGTGCGTCGCATGAGCGTAAAAAAAAAAAAAAAAAAAAGGCAAGCCAAAAGAAGGCTTGCATCCGTATTAACAGTAGGGTGAATAAAGGCTGTGGCTAAGGGTTTGGTGACTCTTGTCCAGTCACCTGGCCACCAAGCTAGGCGGGCAGTGTCTGTGTTGCCTGGCATCTGACAGCTGTTTGATCGACTCCCTTACGTTTGCCTTTTAATCCAAAGCAGGCCTTCCCATAGCAGGCTTTTCTTTTCCTGCGAGCAGTATTTTAAGCTGAGGTGAGGAAAATTAAAAGCTACCAATTCCTTGGTGAAAAGATCAAAAAAGTACCCAAAAGGCAGCTAAGGGGACTTTTTGTCTCTTTAATTGCTCTCTTTTCAGTCTGACGGCTCTCTTGTACTTTTCCGTTTTATTTTGTTTTTACATCCTTTTCTCTAAGTACCAAAACCATCCCTTCCTTTCCCTTGAAAGTACGCTAAAGCCCGGGTTGAAGGAGCTTGATCACAAAGGGCTGAACTTGGAGATGAATTGAGAGCCTTTGAGGTGGGGTGAGGGCATGTTGCTTCCTACCTTCCCGGGACCACGTGTGGACTTCTCTGGGAACGGAGACAGCTAGCTGGACTGACAGGCTAAATCCTGTTTTATAGGCCAAATAGCTGTGGCAGAAGCTTGCTCCTCCTAAGAACACTTAGAACCATGTCGAAGACACTTAATCTTCCCTGTTCTTTGCATAAATTCTGAGAGATTTTCAAGGCCTTCAGAATTGCCATATACCCACTTGAATCTCCTTTGTTTGTTCTTTCTCCTATTAGCAAACAAGTTAAAAAATCACTGTTGGGGCTGGAGAGATGGCTCAGTGGCTAAGAACACTTGCTGCGCTTAGACCAAAGTTTAGATTCCTTGCATCCAGCTTAGTTTGCTTACAACCTTCTATAACCCCAGCTTCAGGGGATCTGACACCCTCCTCTCTCTTCTGTGGGATGCCCTCCTCCCCCATGTACATAATTAAAAATAATAAAACAAATAAAATTAAATTAAAATTACTCTGAGCTGTAGAGCTCGACTCTAAGGAACTACCACATGAATACTTTCTTTAAGCCTCGCTGCCATACACTTATTTTTTGTTGTCCTGCTTCAAATCTCATTTTGACTTCGATGCTGTGGCATTGATATTGTCATTGACTGAATACTAATTTTTTAAAAAGCCACTCAGTTATTTCACTTAAATTAGTACATTTGAATAATTTGCTTCACTGCTTTGTCATACTAGGGAACTTACCAATATTAGTGTAAATCCACTTTTACCCCCAAATAGAAAGTAGTGGCATAAATAAATAATGTAAACCACAAAAGATGACAATTAAGGGGGGAGACAGATGTGTTTAAAGGTTCTTATAAACATGCTAGTGGCAGTCAGAGACTCGATAGCAAATCATAAGTTTGGCTGTGACCTCTCTGGCGGCCCCAATGTCTTGGCTCCAGATGGAGTTGACCATCCTTTGGGTTGCCATAGAGAAAGAACGGAATTTGCCAGCAGCTCCTGTAGTGACCATTGCCAGGTCCAGGCTTATCCAGCACTTCAAGAAGGAGTTTCCCCGGAAGTGTCTCTGTCCTGGTTTTGTTCCTGACTCCAACTTGAAAGGAAAGGCCATTGAATAACACAGCTCCTAGATGTCTGTGATTCAAACGGTTTCGCCCTCATTGGTGTGATTGTAAAGGATATAGGTGCCAAAAGTGCAAAGGAAGAATGGACCCTAATAAGTCACAGTATATGGGATGAAAAGTAATAAATGCACCCTCAATTCCACAAGGCCAAAGCATATGTGGCTAACTAATTTGGAGAAAATGTAGACATACTAGTGTATTCTGGCATCTTATAGAGTATGGTCCTGGCCATGGTGGGTTATCCACTCACTCACCCATGCATCCAACCTCTTGCATTCCACAAAGGTTCTAGGTGGATAGGGTGGTGACTGTTCTCTGGTGTCATCTCTGCTGTCTTTCTTATTTGTAAGCTGTTACAGCCCGTGTGCCACAAGAGGCTTTCACAATGAACAGGGACCTTTGAAGATGTAGCATAAAAACGGCCCAAGCTGGCACCCAGCACTGCCACCTCCACTGTGGGGCTGCTTGCTGTTCAAAGCACTGTATGCCAAGTGCCTTTCCTTTTCACTTTATATTGCAGATGGAAACTTGTTCCCTTCCACCTCATTACCACGATGATGTTCTGTACTGCCATAAAGGACTCTTAAGAAAGCCCAAGCCAGGGTGACAGGCTGATATGTGTTAGCGCAGCTTACACCATTAGCCAAGGGCTGGGTCATGAGCAAGTCAGATCAGAAGGTGATAACTGGTGAGGTGAGACCTCACTGTGGCAGAAGGCATCCGGACGGAGTAAGATAGTTTTCAGGTTGTTTTCCTACACTAGAGCCTGTAGAGCCCAGTGGTGTGTGTGTGTGTGTGTGTGTGTGTGTGTGTGTGTGTGTTACATACATATGTACATTCAGGTACACATGGCTTTAAAAGAGTGTGCCATGTGTCGATTGCAGTGTTTTATCTAGATTAACTATCCCATACCAGAGTTACGATTTTAATCTCTCTTTCTTGTAAAGACTGTAGTTCTGCTAATCCTGGTAAATTCTACTGTTGCCTGTGTCCTACTGTGCTTTTTTTTTTTTTTTCCAGAAAAGAAACCCATAGAGTTCCCTTCATGAGAATGTAGAAAATAGTTCTTTTAGGGATGAAAGAACTATATGAAACTTAATTTTCTATCCCCTCCCACCTCTGCTCCGTCTGGGACCCTGTTTCTTCGCAAGCATATTAATGGAACAGCTACCTATTGGTTCCCTAGTTAGGGGGTTACTGTCTATAACCCCTGTACACATCACTGTCAGGTAATCTAATTTAAGCCATGTCATGGTATATGCTTGTCCTTCCCCAAAGCTTATAATGGCTCCCTGTTGCTTAACACACTAGATCTACAGTACCTTTTTTTGCTTGTGACAAATGGCTCACATTGGTCCTCACTCTCTCAGCCAAACCTTTTTTTTTTTTTTTCTTCTTCTTGTGTATTACCAACTCTGGTTGGTTTCAGCATAATCCATACACAGAGGATGTAGGTTGATTTCTAAGTGCCTCTTCCTAGCACATAAACTCTTTTTACTTCCCTCTATATGGACACTACCTTGATGGGTGCCCAACAGCAGAGCTGACATCCTTTTTCTGTGCGACATAGTGAATACTTTAGCCTCTGTAGTTCACTCTAGCTCTGCTCTAAGTTGTCTGTCTGCCTGATGCCACAGTGTGGAATAAAAGCCACAGCCAACAGATAAGTGAATGGCATGGCTGTGTCTCAAGAAAACTTTATTTATAAAGGACAGACATTAGGTCAGAATCAGCCCATGGGTCATAATCCCCCAGCTCTCCTCCATAGCATCAAATACATGTGTGTTGACACCTCATCAACCAATTGCTTGCCCTTTTCTATAAATGTGATGGAGAGCTGTGCTTTGGCTTGCAAGTTAGAAACTAAACCCTTTGAAGCCTTTAGAATGAGGAGAGCGAAGACCTAGAAACAGAGAAGCACGTAACACAGCAAACACTCTTCTGGGATCTTGCTACATTTCATTTTATTTTCACAAACCCCTTGGCTGCTGGAGATTGCTACTACTATCTCTATTCTACAGTTATACAAACCAGGCTACTACTCTGGGTCCCAAAGTGCACCTATAAAAAGCAATGGAGTTGAGATTCAAAGGCAGGAGGCTCAGCAGCAAAGAGTACCACTAAAGCAAAGTCAGACCCAGGCGTGAGAACTAGCAGCACACAGTGCTAGGCACATAGCAATCTCCATGTTAAATGTTTGTCAGCAATAAAGGAACTGAATGAAGGACATGCATGCGAAAGTATATTTATTCCCTGGAAGGAGTTTGGATAATACAGGAAAAGAGAGCGAACACAAATAAATCTCTTACAATTTCCCCTTCACAGACACATGCTATTAAAATGGTGATATCTGGTTTTCAATCACCCACTCCTCTCTGGCTCCTGCACATACCAGAAGTTCCCCTAATCGACTTTCATTTGACTGACTTGTTAGATTACTTCACACTTGCTGAAAACATACAAATGCATCCACACCACGCAGCTCATCAGTTGCCTCTTAATAACCCCCTCCACCCCCTCACCCCCTGCTCCTGGAAATTTTGTTTATTTGCAAGCCTATTGATGCCGGTTGTACTTTAATCTAATTTCACAATTCAGTTAAATATAGCACGCACCAATGAGACTGCATAAAAACAAAGCTCTTTCTTAAGTTCAACGCCTTGAAAAAAAATTCAATGCATGCAAATTGCTACAAACAATGCTGTCAAATTAGGTATGGCTACAAGCGGAAGAGCTGGGGGAAACCTGTACATACACACCTAAAGGGATTCCCAATCAGATATTTTTGCAAGCTTTTTATAGTAGTTCAATTAAACAACAACAACAACAACAACAAAACCCACTGGGCCTGACCTCTTGAGGCCAGTGCAGTTTAAGATTAGTGATGGTAAGAACAGGTTTCTACATGTATGATAAAAACAAACAATATTTTTTATTATTAAGAAATTTTCTATTCACTTTACATACCAACCACAGATCCCTCCCCTTCCCTCTTCCTATCCCCCAGCCTTCCCCCATGACCCCCCACCATGCCCATATTTTCCAAGTCAAGGTCTCCCATGGGGAGTCAGCAGAGCCTGGCACACTCAGCTGAGGCAGGTCCAAGCCCCTGCCCCCTGCCCAAGGCTGTGCAAGGTGTCACACCATAGGCACTGGGCTCCAAAAAGCCCACCTATGCACCAGGGATGGATCCCGATCCCCCTGCTTGGGGGCTCCCCCAAACAGTTCAAGGTAAACAACTGTCTCCTGTATCCGGAGGGCCTAGTCAAGTCCTATGGGGGCTCCATAGCTATTAGTCCACAGTTCGTGGGTTTCCACTAGTGTGGCTGGTCATCTCTGCACGTAAAACCAACGATTTTGATACACATGGTTTGATCTCATGATGCCCAGTTTATATTTATTTATTTATTTCAGTTCAGCCATCAGTTATTTAGCTTGGTTATCAGACTGCTCTATTGAATTAATTATTTATTTACTTATTTATTTATTCGTTCAGAGAGCACATGTGCATGCCACAAACATATGTGTGGTGATCAAGGACAACTTTTTGGAGTCAGTTCTCTGCTTTCCCGATGGATTCTGGGCCTCACACTCAGGTCATTAGGCCTGGGCAGCAACTGCTTTCTTCTGCTAAGTCCTCTCCCTGGTTCCTTTTGTATATCAGTTTTTCCCCATAGAGTTAAAATTCCTATTACAAACTTAAGCTGCCTTCCCTGAACAATATGACTTTGGAAAGCTGTGTCACTGAGACCACGCCTTGTAACGCCATTCGCCCCAAATGTTTGAATTTGTATGTGCCACAAATAACCACCGCTCCTTGTTCCACACATAGAATCCCCCGTTTCACTCCTATGAATATTCATGATATTACTTATTTATCCAATAAATAATCATCAAGTACCTACTTAGCTGTCAGCGACCATGATACAATTAATATCCATTTAAGCATAATTTTATGCACTATTTCCTTGGATAAATTCCTAGAAACAAACCTGTGGGTTATAAGTTCACAGAATTCTAACCTAAACACTGTGGCTCTGGATTGGACATCCTTAGACATGGCTGCTTCTCTCTCGGTTTTCAAGCATAGGGACCCTGTTTTGTTTATCTTTTATCCCTGAGCACTGAACATAGGACGTACCCAGAGTAGGTACTCAGAAATGTTTATTGAGTCTTGAATAATGAATAGTCCTTGACTGAAGTACTTATTTACAAGAATTACAGTTTTTTTTCCTCGACACTCCTAGTAAAGTCAATTAAAAATCATACCTGGCATTTGTAACAGGAGGCAGGACGGGAGGAAATACAGAAAAGCACACATTGCTTCTGTCAGAAGCTACCCGAGGGCCCCAGTTACCCTTAGCCCCACATTATCAGCAGTTTAGAGATTTGCTAATGTGTCCAAAGTCTCCAGAGACTTTTTCAAGCAGGAAAATTGTCAGGAGAGAAATTCTGTCTGCCAGCGGAGCACACAACCTCATTTCTTCTTGCTTACTTCTCCTATCAAGGTGCCTTGTGAGCTCTTGCTCCTGGAGAAGCCTTTGCAAATCTTTGAACCACCTGCCATGTGCGCAACATTTGTTCTTCAGCAGATGCACTGGAGCCCATCACAGACAGAGAGGGTTTTGAGGATATGTTTTGTACATATTTTCAGAGCCAATCATGGGTCTATAGATTCACACACAGGCTTCCTGCCTGCTGTGGGCAGCCTTCTGTTTTCCTCCCAGACAGTCATCCTACACAGGGGACACTGGTTGGCACATCTGAAAGTGAATGTCCTTTTTAATCTGATTGCGTAGGACCTCTGATTTCTTCTCACTCACCAGGAATCTCTAAATTTTCCCCAAATAAACCATATTAAGTAACTGGTTTGTGTGTGTGTGTGTGTGTGTGTGTGTGTGTGTGTGTGTGTGTGTGTGTGTGGTTGTTCCATGAATGGTTCAAATGGGCATCTACAGGGTCTAGTGTACCATTTCCAGGGCTAATGGCGAAGACTCTAAAGCCAGGACTGAGGTAATGATATATGGAGAGACGATGAAGAAAGTCAAATTAGTTCCTGGTTCGATGGTACTCACATCTAAGGCTTGGATAAAGCCAGGTGACCAGCTCTCAGGCAAATTTATAGATGCAAGCAGACTCCAAGGTGTGCTGGTTCTGATCCTGGGCACTCTGATAGTACACAGCTTATCCCCGAGACGCTGACCTCTGGTGTATCACCTCACTCACCTTTTGTTATTTCTTCCCCTCCCCCTCGCTTATTTCCTACTTTTATTGAGTTACTCTATTTCCATCTACCTAAGGAAAGAGATTCCCTTCTTTTTGTCCCCTCCCTCTTCCTCCCTCCTTTCCTCCTCCTTCCTTTTTATTTACTGGTCTGCCCTCAGGCTATCCTACCCATCTAACATCGACTCCCTAGCTCCCTCAGCTGCCTGCCTTCTTCCTTTCCTTGCTCCCTTCTTCTCTCTTTCCTTTTCCCCCTTCCCTTCTTTTATCAGGGAGGTGGCAATTGTTTTTGATTGGCAGTTGGAGCTGTCCTTTCTTGCAGGTATGTAGGAACCCAGCTTTTGCTTTGGCTCGTGGGTCACCTGCTTCTTCTAGGCATGCCCTTCTATTAGTTAATTTGTTAGCTTGCCCGAATCACAGTCGAGAACCCTCCAGCTTTGGTTTGCAGCAATAAATTCAACTGACAGCTGAAATTTGGAACGCTCACTTAATATTGATTCCGAATGTAATAACAAGCGACATGACCTTTTGGATGGTGTAAAATATGGCCGCCACAACATCTGTGCCACATTGCTTGCTGTTTAGTAATATGCTGTAACAGCATGGAGCTGGCATTAAAGCTAAGCTTTATTATCAAGCAGATCACTCCGTCTCTCTGGTTTCATTTAAAAAAAAATGCTTTCAGCTTCTGCTGCTGATATCGTGTCTAATACATGTTGCTGTTTTTGAGACCTAATTTACCCTTCAGTAAGTTAGAGAAAGATATCTGATGATCAAACAGGAAGGCAGGAAGGAATTGCAAGGGCAAGAAAGGTCACATGACATCCCAAATTCCAAGGGACCAGAACTGACACAACTTTCCATGCCACTGGCAGAGGTACTAAGAATTCTCAGTTGTATCCTTATAAAGCATCTATGAAGTTGATGTCATTTAGGAATTTCTACAGGTTATTAAAATATCATTCTCAGCCACCAGCTCCATGCCTCCCATAACAAAAAAAAAAAAAAAAAAAAAAGGTGATTACCAGCAGTACTTGCCCTGATGCCAGAGCATCCTTCTAATTTAGCATTGCCCTAGGAAATCCTAAACTCATTTTGCTGGGACCGATACAGGGATGTTTGCATCTGATTTACTTGCACTGTTTTTCTTTGAAGTCTTGGTATCTTTAAAACATTCTCCAAGTGGCAGGACATCAATTTGTGCACTTTAAAAAATCCAATTTAAGCAGGTTAAAAATTGTCAAAATAGTAGAACCATATTTATCCAACAGAATTTCCAAGCATGAAACAGACACACACACACACACACACACACACACACACACACACACTCCCTAAACTTGAAAACATTCAAACATTTCAATATAGTCAATGACTCAGAGTGGCTCTCACTTGGCAAAGAGTGAGAATTCTTTTATTAATATTTTTTATTTTGTTGTTTTGCTCCTGTGATGTTTTGGTTCTGATTGGTTGAACCATTTCTGGGGTGGGGTGGGGGGAGGTAAAACCACAAAGTTTTAAATGTTATTTATCTAGAGGGGAGAAAAGAATTGAGTCACTTTTTATTTGAGACCTTCTTCCCTGTAAAACATACTCCAAAATAAAAGAACTGTCTGTGGTTTCTAAGAAGTTAAATGTCTAGAACATGGAGGATGGTTTCATTTCTTCCCCTGGCTTCAGGACACTGACTGGAGCTAAGGCGAAAACGCTGTTTCTGTAGTTGCTTAAACCGGCATGGTGGCAATCTACATGAAGCAAACCAGTCAGAGGGCACTTTCTGTATTAGGGACTGCAGAAATGTGGGCCTGAGACTGGGTAAGTGTTTTATTCAAAGAAAATGCCGGGTCTGGTAGGTAATTGAAATCGTCTGACTTCAAAGCCCTAACACAAAATGAGAGACACTGGCCTATCCCCTTTCCCCAGGGAAGCCCAGGAGAATGCCCGCTGGGATAACTTCCAAAAGGACTAGAGATCCATCGTGCTTTGAAAAAGTTAATCAAGCCATGAGGGAGATGTCCTGACAGTTAGACATTGGTTAGTGGGGAAGAAAAGCTTACCCACCCAACAAGCTTTTAGGGCGCTTTCCAAGACTGACTGGCGGCTATTATCTGTAATCTGCACCACTTTCCCCCATTAGATCACAGCATTTATCAGGATATTTGCTGATATGTTATTTGCTCAAGGGATATTCATCTTTGGAAAGTTCAGAAATACTGAAGGGCACTCCCGTATTCCGGAGAGCACACATTTATTTCTGAAGACCAAGTTCATTATTCCTGCAGAATAACGTGGGTAAAATATGATTGGAGTCCTTAATTGACAGAAGCCTATGCCAGATGGCTGAAATGCCACTTTCATTTCAGGAAGAAAGGAAGCCTTCACAGAAAAGAGGAACTCTGTGATTACAAGGTAAGATCATTCTTAATTATCAGGTCCAGGGAATGTATGGCCACCCTCATGTTTATATAATTAGAAAGCAAATTTCAAACTTGGGCGCTCAAATACACAGTCCACCATTAACAGAGAAATACAAATGGCACTGGGTTACTGGGGGTAGGAAAGGAGCTAGACTTGGTTAACCAAAAGCATGCCAGCATTAAGATGAGGTTTGGCTCTGAATGTAGAATGAATCAATCTTCAAACTGGCAAGCAATAATTAATTCCAGCCATGTATCATTCATCTGTGTAGTGGCTACCCCTCAAATAGAGATCTTAAAAAAAAACTCTCCCTAGTGAAATCAGTGAAGCCATCAGACACAGCCATATGCTCAAAGCTCGGAGAAGATTGGTCATGAGACAGTTGTCTATGAATTGAGATGTTAACTGCCCAGCAGAGTTATAGTTGTGTAGGCTGAAAGCCACCGACTTGTTTTAAGTATTAGCAAGGAAGTAAATGAACCAACCAAGGTGCCAAAGCCAACCCAACTGAGCATATCCCACTCTTCTTCAAACATTGAGAATGCCTCTTTTGCTTTTTACTTCTGCCTTGGCACTTGACTTGTTCTCTAAGATCCTAGAATAGCTTTGTTGATAGCATCCACTGAGGCCCAGAAAGGAAAGACTGAGGATAAAAAAAAAGTGCACGCACTGACAAGGTAAACAGGCGAGAATTGGATTACTCCAGCGTCCTCCGCTGAGGTAGGATTCAAAACTAATCTGATTATATGAATATTATGAGCCACTAAGTATCTTTCTGCAGCAATTACCAAGCTTTCACACATAAAAGAGGGCATTTTCTTTAGTGCTGGGCTAATCTCTCAAGTGTTCAGCTTCAAAGCAAAAGTTGAGAGAGAGAGAGACCCACTGAAGTGGGCTTACAATGTAGCAAGCTTCTCTCTCGTCTTTTCCTTTCTTCTTCTCTCATCTACTTCTGTGTATATTGAACCTCAAAGGATTATTTTCATTCTTCTAATACACTGAAACTATTTCTGAATATCACACAGTTTTTGGTCTCTTTAAAGCCATTTTTTAGGCTTTCTAAGAGTTAGTACTGAGAAAGAGTATTAATACTGTCCTGTCTTAGTCATGTGGGACCAACAGCATTCAAACTTTAATTTGTAAGTCCCTTTTGAGCTGAGTAACCTAGGTAGGATTCGGTACCCACAATTAAGTGCAAGTTCATCTACATGGCTTGTTTAGTTTGCCAGCAGCTTGCTTAGATTCTTTCTCATACAAAGCCAGCTGAGAGCAGACTGTGGAAGGACCACACTGATGCTGGATGCTGATTTTGTAAGTCAGAACTTCAGATGCCAGAGTTGTAATTTAGGGAAGAAGTGCCATGTGATGGTTACAGGCTCAAGCTCTGGTTCAAATTCCACACATGCCAGTTCCTAGACGAAGAATGAAGTTAGCTCACTACTTGAAGCTTGCAAGTCTGAAAACATTAAGAAGACGATATCAACAGCATCTAGAAGTATACTGGGGATGGTAGTGGCTCAGTTTCCAGTTCTAGAGCTCCGTATTAAACCTGCCTTTCCGAGGATTCTGTCCACTTCTCTGAGTTCCTCACCTGATCATGCTCCTACTTGCTATAGGACTTTTTCTAATTTGTTTGAAACATTCATTCCTATGTCCTCATGACAACTGATTCATCATACAACCTGTTTGTCTCCTCATTGTCTTGGAATGGATGCTCTGTGAGGAAGAACTATACCTACCTTTGGTCTATTCTTTTCCCTGACAAGTAAGTATGGAGGATTTGGCAAATATTAAGAACGCAACAAGTATTTTTTTTATCATGATGCAATGAGTTCAGTCTTTGAAACAGGGGTCTGGAAAATTAATCCCTGTCCTGTGGGATAATGAGGCACTGGGTAAGCAGAAAGTGGCATAGTTTGGGTGCCTTTGAATTTCTCACAAAGATAGAATTGCCAGCAAATTGTTAGTCTAATGAGCAATATTCTGTGTTTGCTAAAATAAAAAGAAATTCAGCCAAATCCAATATAGACCTGTACTGAGCTATAATCATCCCCAGGCACCTTGGGCTCCCAACCATTGTCTTCAAAACCATTCCTCAGTGGGCCCCCTTCTGACATTCATAGGAAATAGTTAAGGTATTAGTATTCAAGTTTGATCATCTCCCTACGAATCCAGTGGCTAAATTCATATTTTAATTGAACCCAGGAGTGTTGACTTGTAGACACTGTGTAGAAAAAAATCACTAGAAGAGTGGCACGTGGAAGGAGACTTTTACCTTTGAATGGGATACGACGCTTCCAAAACATCAATACCAATTTTCTATTGGGGAAAAGCCCGAGGCGAGAATAACCTGCTCAGGTTTTTAAGTGGCAACATTCTGAAACGACTGTTTCTTATTCTTTAGAAAACAGAACTACCATTGTAATCTGGGTCAGGTAGCTTTAACTGGGCAATAGAAGGAGATGGTTCTCAAGGTGTGGCAAGTCTTTCATCAAGTTACATTCGAATTTGAGATGGCTTCTACAGCCTCTATGGTGTATTGTCCCAGCTCGTATTGCTATGTTGAAGGACATGGAGCCTTTAGGAGGTAGGGCCTGGCTAGCAGAAGTGGGCCACCAGGGGCAGACCCTTGAAGGGGTTACCGGCACTGGGTTCCAGGCTGTTTTTTCTGTTTCCTGGTCTGCTTGGATATAAAGCTGCCTCATAATTCTGCTGCCAAAGATGGAGCTGCTCTCTGGCACATGCGCCCTCCCCTCTCATGTTTAAGACTTCTGAAATCGTAAGCCAGAATAAAGCTTCCTGCCTTAAATCATTGCTGTCAGGTAATCCAGTCAGGGCGACATGAAAGGAACTAAGCCACCAATGAAAAGTCTCCAGTGTCCAGAATAATGCTTAGTGTAGTCTCAGTTATGAAAACGGACAGCACCAATTCAGTAACAAGTGGGTGATCGGAGTGAGCGAGGCTGTGCCTCTGAAATAACCCAAGTACTTATGGAACAAGGGGGCTCATCTTTTGGGTACGGGAAGAGACGTCGCCAAATGCCTCTGAACACACAATACTCCATAATACTGCCAAGCAGTCTTCACATTTCCACTGTGGGAAGTACGGATTCATATGATGGGATCTGTGTTTATTTTCTCTTAATTTTTATATGATGCCCTCACATGTTTCATTTTACACACAATGTCTTTATTATGGGCACATTTGAAGCTCACTCATGATGATAATAACAGCTAATATTTATTGAGCAGTTATTCTCAGATCATGTTGGCAAGAGTTTTGCATGGGTTCTATCACTTGTCACACGAATCTCATGAGATTGGCATGTCACTCTATTTTATAGACGAGGACATCTACCTTAGGTATCATCCAAGGTCACATAGTTGGTGGCTTTGCTAGGACACAAACTCAGGCTGTTTAGCCTCACAGCTCTGGACGGCAGCCACTATTCTCTGTCACTCACTATCTCTTAAGTGTTCCTGACGGTTTAGCCCATTGTGGAGATATCACAAATAAATAAAACAAGACTTCTGGGGGCTGTGGAGGCGCCACAGGAAGCCCAAATGTGGCCCTTTCATAGATCATTAAGTCTTAGATGGAGTGTTTGCTCATAACAAACATTTTAATAATCTGCCATTATTGTTTTTTTTTTCTTCCTTTTGAAATTCTGAGGACATACTGTGGGATGTCACTAAGATTTGCTGAATATTTCCAAATAAACCTTATGGACTTTTTGAACCTTTCAAGTGGTCTGCTGTACCACCTAATTACCATATTAAAAAAAACACTCTACTTATGTGGAAGCAAGCAAGAAAAAAAAATCAAAACAAAACAAACTGAAAACACAAACACAAGCATGTTTGTTGTTTCATATTGAGGGTTATTTAGCTTGGATAATAAATCATTACAATGAATGTCAACACTGCACAGGGGAAAGGGAGTAGTTAGTTGCATATGCTAATGGAGGACGTGCATTCCTAATGAGGAAGAGAATGAACAACGCTAGCCACATGCTACTTATCACTGTACATCGCAAGTCAAGCCGTGTTCACACTGAGCATATGAGTGCGGCATGACAGTGCAGCCAAATATTCACATGTCAACAGCAGCAGCTCCCTTCCCCATCCAAGACGACGGCAGAGTTTAAAAATAAAGCTTCCCTTGTCAGGCACCAAGACAGCAAGCTTAAGCACACCTGCCAGCGAAAGGGATTTTCGCCAGTCTTCAGCTTCTACATCAGTGGGTCTATTGGCTTTAAGTGCGTGGGAGTTCAAACTACAAAGAATGGCGGTGTTATCCGTAAATAAGACCCGCCCGTGGCTTTTCCTCTGAAACATGTTTCCGATCCACAGATTCTGCTTTCCTGCTGCCACCAACCACCACTGTCTGCTGTTTTATTTGGTTTGGTGTTTGGGAGTGGAAGCATGGTCTCCAAGTCGTTAGGCAAGTATTCTACCACTGAGCCACAGCCCCAGCCCCTGATCGACTGCTTGACATTGAGCTAGATGCTAGAGCAACAGCCTCTTCTGACATTCCCTGCTGTCCTTTGGCTTCCTTTCTATCTAGCATAAATTAGTGACACGAGAGTTTTTGACTGTGTTAAAACAACACAGCACAAAATTCACCTTTCAAATCGTTGTAAGGTACAAAGTTCTGTGACTTTAAGAACATTTACAGGAACTGGGCAGTGGTGGCGCATGCCTTTAACCCCAGCACTTGGGAGGCAGAAGCAGATCGAACTCTGTGAGTTCAAGGCCAGCCTGGGCTACCAAGTGAGTTCCAGGTAAGGCACAAAGCTACATAGAGAAACCCTGTCTCGAAAAAAACAATAAATAAATAAATAAATAAATAAATAAATAAATAAATAAATAAATAAATAAATAAATAAATAAAACAGCCAGGGCTACACAGAGAAACTATGTCTCAAAAAACAAAACAAACAAAATAAAGAATGTTTACAGAATTGAGAACCCATTATCACTTTTTATCAACAGAACTTTTCATTTTTCCAAACCTATCAAACAGTACCCTCCCCTGGGTCCTTGGCAATCACCTTCCTGTCTTTAATCTCAGCAACTTTGCTTACACGAGGAAGTAGAAAACATAACAGCATTCTTTCACTTAGCACAGTATCTTCAAGGTTCATCCACACTGTAGCACGTTCCAGCACATTCTCCCTTCTTAAAGACTGAATAGTATTCTATTGTATAAACATGAAACAACTGTTTGTCAGGTATCTAAGAGACTTTGGGCTAGTTTCATCTTCTAGTGATTGTAAAAAAGGCTGCTATGAACATGAGTGTCCAGATATCTAATGCTTTCAATCTTGATGGGTGTATATCCCAAAGTGGAAGTGGATTCATGATCATTCTGAATATCACTTTGGTAGTAACTAATCCAGTGAGCCTCTGTGAGTATAACCGACTCTCTTCTAGTTCTTGTTCCTTTCCCACACCACACAAATAGAACAGGCAATGCTAATTCTTTTGATTGTCTATTTATTTACTCTCCCTTCTCTGTATCTAGGTAAGAATTGTATGGAAGAATCTAGATTCTGTTACCATAGATACAATAACATTTGCTGTGCCCTCATAGTCAAGAAGAGTGCCAGGCCCACAGTAGGACCCGTGTAATATAAGTTAAACTTCTGAGTGACTTATAGAAAAATGCAGATCTACAAACAAAACGTGGTAAGGACGCACTACATATGATAACCTCATTCAGTTCTGGGAAAGGATTGGAAAGAGCATGTCCCATGCATCAGGCCTGGCAACAGCCACTGTGCATCTTTGGCCTGGAAAAAAAAAAAAACCTACACATCTCAATAACAATGGGATCAATTTTGACATTAACACGAATATTACCAAAGCCCAAGAGATACATTGAAATTCACAGAGCTCTGCGGCAGATAATATAAAAGCTCCAACCTGCTCTCTAGAAACAAGAAACTTTCATTTATGGCTTCCCAGCTCTTGCTAATCCTGCCCATTAGGCCAAAATATTGCATTTTACACAGGATGCAAGATCATACCAGAGACTGATGTAATACTTAGGCAGAAAACCAGCTGGCAGGCCCAACTGCGCAATCCCCTTTATTCAGAAGACACAAATCAAACCCAGGATGCCTTTTTTGACAGATTCCTGCATGTTCCTCATTATGGATAGATGAGAGAAGACATCTCCACGTTCTGGGGCGCAAGGCTCACTCCCGGCATTTGCATACCCAGTCATTTGTAAACGGAGAGAAACACATCCCTGCATTTGCCCAGAGGTAGCTGTTTACTCAGAAAGGTGACTTGTGACATTGACAATCATGTCAGTTTCCCATCTGCATAATTTAAGGTAATGCATCCCTCCTTTAAGTGCTTTTGCTTCGGCTCCTTCCTTTCCTTCTTTTGATGAGCACAGTGACACCCAGACCTCTAGGTCTCAATTTGAATAACTTTCTGTGAGAAGTGAGAAACGCAATAAGGCTTCTCGCCAGCCCAAGGACAGGCACTCTGGTTGCCAAAAAAAAGTGAGTAGCCTGATCATAGTCTTTCATCTTCCTTGCCCAGCCAGACTGGACTAGCTAAGGGCTAAAAGGCCCACCCCTGGCTGTGGAGGAGCCTTCTCCGCCAATGCTGTGTATCCCTGGAGGTCTCCCTGGAACATTTGCTCAGGTAGCTGAGCGGTTCATCAGCATAGCAATTTGCCCAGTCAGCTTCATCCGTCAGAGCAGAGCAGCGTGGCTGGTGAGGGAGACTTGCAGGAGAGCTCCCCATGGGCAGGTGGGGAAGGCACATTCATCCGGAGTTCATAAATATGCATCTTGGCCCTGATCTTCTCTGCATGCGGGTGATAGACTGGAGCAGGCAAGAGTAAATCCTCATCGCCACGGTCTCCAAGTGTTCCCTCTCTGCCTAAGAATGCGCTCTATTTAGATCTAAGCAGGCAGGCAAATTTGCCAGGTGTGACTCCACCAGCCTACTGTAACCCAAAGGCTGGCCTGGGAGCCGGCTCTTCAACTTCTAGATCAAAGGCCTTCCAGATCTCATCCCAGAGAGGCCTCTTTCTCCAGAAGCCGCCCGTGACAGGTGGGCTAGAACAGTGAGTGAGGACAGGATCTCACTCCTTGGAGAGCTGACAATCTAGTCAATTTAAATTAAATTGCTAAGTTAATTTAAATAGAATATAAGAAGCTCTATGAAGGAAAAACAGATGGTGCCTTGAGAGCCGGGAAGAGGAACCTTACTTAACTGTGGGTGGCATGGGGAGGTGGGGGGGGGTCCTCTGGAAATTTCTCAGGAGAAGTACAATGTGGATTGAGACACGACACAGACAGCAGTGTGCAGCTGAAAACTGGGGTACATGCAATGGAAGATGGGCTTGGCTTTCTCTCAAATTGACTCCCAACTGGACCTTTTCTTTCTTTTTTTGGCCACAGGTGGAATATTAAGAATTTTCCAGCGTGTCCCTGGCTGCCTTGCCCTATCCCAAAGATGTCTATGCTAAGAAGCCAAAATAAAGAGATGTCATGTAGACCATTAGCAGACATGGTTCGGAAATCCTCCCTCGTGCTGACTGAGACGCCTTCCCGGGAAGAAAGTGGGGACTGACAACACGGTGCTTATCAGCTGCTCCCTGGCTGCCGCACCAGGCAAAGATGAGAAGGTTAAATTAGAGAAAGAAGGAAAGAATGAGAGGGAGGGAGAGGGAGAGGGGGAGAGAAAAGGGGAGGGAGGGAGAGGGAGAGAGAATCCCATTGTAAATTAGTGCTTATCAGGCTCAACAAGTTGGAGAGCGAGCCAGGGGAAGGCTTAATTAAAGTAAACAGACAATTTAAAGCGAGGAAAAGTTCAGTCTCAATGGGAGAAAAATTCTAGGTATCAAAACAAATTCCTGAAAATTTAGAGGTATTCGCAGCCAGTTATCATTTACTCAGGACCTGGGTGGTAGTGAAGTTAGCAAACACCCCTAAAGTGGACGAGGTGCTCTGGCTCCTGGTGATGCCAGGCAGTTGGAGGCAACGTGCCTGCGTGAGGCCTGCCCTCTCCTTTTCTATTCCTCAAGCCACTAGAAACACTATTGTAGCTGGGAAAAACTTCAGCTACACACTAGAAGAGTACAATCTCCATCCCACGTAGTGCCTCAGCGTCTCAGTTAGTTGCTCTGCTTGCTTTCGAACAGTTGACATCTGCTGATTGCCTGGGAGCTTGGTGCTGCAATTCCAAACTCTCAGCCGAAGGGGTTCTAAGGCAAAGAACAAAATGACCTTTGACTCGTGAACTGGGAAAAGCATGCTGGGGAAATCTATGCTTTTCTATGTCTCACTAAGGTAAAACAGGAAAAGCACACTAGAGAAGTTGGAACCGGAACCAATGTACCCCAAGAAGGATGTTTTAAAAGATCTTTGTGTGGGGCTGGAGGGGTAGTTCAGCAGTTAAGAACACTTGCTGTTCTTCCAGAGAACTGAAGTTCAATTCCTAGTGCCCATGTCCTTCAGCTCACAACCTTCTGTGATTCTAACTACAGGGAATCTAGCCTCTGCAGATTGTGTCTACACACACACACACACACACACACACACACACACACACACACACACACACGCATGCACACACGCATGCACGCACGCACGCACGCTCGCACATGGGGTGGGGGATACAAAAGGATTTTTAATGTGTGTGTATGGGTAGTATGTGAATGTGCATGTTTTCACGTGTGTTTATATGAGTGTGTGCATACTCATGTGTGCACCAGCTAGCAGCTGGTGTCCTGTGTATTTCTCTGTAATTTTCCACTGGGTTTTTTGAGATATGGTCCCTCATTGAAACTGGAGCTCATCAATTTGGCTAGAGTAGCTGGCCAGCAAGCTCCAGGGGTTCTCCTGTCTCCGTCTTGCCAGCACTAAGGTCATGCCTAGGCACATGCTACCATGCCTGGCTTTTTATATGGGTGTTGGGAATCTGAAGTCAAGTTCGCATGCTTATGTGGCAAGCACATTGCTGGCTGAACCATCCCTACACTCCAGAAAAGGCCTTTGGAAACATTGTCTTGATACAGCCCCCATGCTGCTGTAATCAGTGAGCCAGGACAGTTGTCAGCTGTGAAAGAACAGGGCCTGTGACTCTGCGTGCCAACAGTGACCAGTGTGTGCGTTATGGTCACAGTAGTCCTGGTTTCTGGGATTGCCAAAGACAAAGTGTGAATGTGGAATGTATACGCTGTATAATCAGTGAACATGGGAAAGAAGTCAAGGCAACAACAACAACGTCCCCCACACTCTGGCAGTTCAGTTGTATTTCAGGAGGATATTTCTTGAATGCCAGCGATTTTTCTTCTTCTTTTTCCTCTCTTTCCCTCTCTCTCTCTCTGGTTCTAAAGACAGGGACTTTTGGAGGGCAAGAGGTAGAGGTCTTACACTATCCCTTCTGGAACAGCTATAGGACAGATTCTGATTGCCTTGCAAACTCTATATAAACTTAATGAAGCATTTTTAGTTGGATGTTTTTAAAACTGGGTCAAAGAAAGGGGAAAAACACCCTGAATGCTGATGCTACTTTGTAATAGATTGAATAAGTTGTGGCAGGAAATGTGTAAAAGCCTTTGCCTAAGCACAGAAGTGAGCCAGCACAGCAAAAGCCTTTCTGATGAGCAGGGATCAATACCAGCAGAATATCTAAAATCAGCTTTTTGTCCCTAGCCTCGCCATGGCCTACTGACAACCAGAACACTGTGCAGAGGATGCAGCACCTATGTAGGTCCCCACAGTGTCTCACGTGGGCAAAACCACCGCGGGAAGACAAGAGGAGAGCGGGAAGGGAGACATTCAGATCTCTGGGAAAATAATTAGCCAGCCCTGACACTGCCTCTTCCTTTGCACCTTTCATGTAATTTCTTCTGCCTGATAGAGAAGCTGTAATACTTTGCACAGGTGAAACCCCTGTGATAAAGACAGCCTAAGTTCTCCTCGCAGGCGGGGATCATTCTTCCTAAGAGCCGGCACATTCCCGCCTCACGCGCTTGGGGGAAGATCTGGAGTTGCGTGTGCCTGCATGTGCAGGTGTGTGTGTGTGTGTGTGTGTGTGTGTGTGTGTGTGTGTGTGTGTGTGTGCACGTGCATGCGTGCTTTGTTTTGAGAGTCACTTTGATGCCCTGTCCAAACGCCATCTGAGAGTCAAAACCAACACAGTCCGCCAGCGAGGCCTGAGTCAGGCATGGTTTTCCTATCTGCCTCATTTTTTCCAGCCTGGAGCTGCTTCTCATGGCACACACAGCTCACTGGTGAAAATAGATGAATGATTCAAAGTTGATGAAACTTTCCCAGGTGCTGCTGTTGTTGGATGGAGCTGCTCTGGCACCGTGATGGTTTCCATCCCTGGTCTAGCAGATACATGATAATTTCTGGGTACAGCTACTGTGGGAGATGAAAAGGCGCGGCGATGTGAGCCTTTTAGAAATTAAGTGGGAACCTCCAGATTCCTCTGAGGGTCCTGGGATAGGACCCTATGAGGCAGAGGTCCTCAATACAGGACTGCACACTCATGGCTCTGGGGGTAGCTTTAGAGAGTTTGATTTTCTTTTTTTTAATTTGTTCATAATCCAAAGTAATACACCAGGTGCTTACAAAGAAAAAACAAAACTATTTTTTGTGGTGATATTAACACTATCATAGAATATGATTTTTTCGATGTAAATTTGCTTAATTAAAGTCCATTTGAAGTAGAAAATCAGAACATTACTTCATGGACTTGAGAAATTTATTAGTGTAACCTCCTTAAGACACCCGTCAATTGACAAAACACTGGAAGGGGGAGCTTACTGTATACCAGGTACTGGATAAATCTGTGAATACACACTAAGTTTCTGTTCTGGTGGAGTCCATGTATTGATGGTTGAAAAAAACCCCAGATAACCTCTCAGTAAATAATCACACATGGTAGACCCTCTTAAGGATAAGGAAAAAATGAATGCCAAGGATATTGAGTGGAGGGGTGTGTGGGAGAAAGGGTGACCTTTCAACATTGTAGTCATAGTGGGGTTTGTGGTTTCAAAGCAGGCTGAAAAGAGGTCAAACAGAAAGAATTTACATCCTCCTGTACTTAGTTATCAATAGTCCTGGACATCTGTGCCACAGTGACATTCAGCGTGTCATATTTGGGGCCAGAGTGTGGACATTATAATGCGGACTGAACAATAAGAAGCCAGATGCAGGGATAGCCCTGGGTATTAACACTCATTCAAATTCAGGGGACCCTGTTAATTCCTACCTAGCAGGATAGCCTGTTAATTACCCTGTAATTACCTTCTGGGCCAATAATTGAATTTCTAATAAAAGCAAGAGAGAAAATAAGCAAAAAGAGGATAATCAGGAGAAGCCAGGGTCATCTGCACTTAGGCGTGAGTGCCAAGTCTAACTCAGAGACTATATAGAAAATGACTGCCTTCTGCTGAGGTTCCCATGCCCTCCAACAGTGTATTAAATTCTTTCCTTGTCTGACATAAAGTAATAACAGAGAGTTGTCACTGTCCTGGGCAACTGAAGATGGGATGACTTAATTTCTCTTTCTTCTAGAAGAATGTCACAGTTGGCTGTCTAATGATACAGGAGAAGAAACTGGGCCGTGTCAGAATTTACTGCCCCCTAGAGGAAGGCAGGGGAGAAAGCACTGAGCACCTAAACGCAGCGTGGGAAGATGCAACCAGGGAAGAGCTGGCTGGGCATTTATCTGAATGGGTCAGCTGAGGGCTCTTCTCCTCCTTCCAAACACCCATAGCTACGCTTCAAGGAGAGTATGGTACAAGCATAAGCATGTCTTAAGGAAGCTCATGGAATGCTAGGGATCAAGTGTGGTCAGTTTCCCAAGTCTGAATGTTTATCAGATACCCTGGGGGCAAGAACAAATAGGGAAACAAAACAAAACAAAACAAAAAAACCCAACCTATTTTTCCAAAGAGCATAACTAAACAACTTCTGTCTCCAGGTAGGAGGCCGTCAGCACCTTAGTTAAGTTACCATGGTGTCACTGAGCTTGCAGGAATATCCAGCTCAGGACTTTGTCTTAAGGAGTCTCATGGGGCAACAGATTCCGTGCCTTGCCTCCTCCCAGACCCTGTCATCTTGTTGAAAGGGGGCTGGATCCCATGCCTCCCTGCACATCAGAGATCCCAGGCACATCCCAGCTTGTCCTGCATGGTGCAGTCTACATTCCTGTCCCATCTGTCCTCACATCCCTGTGACTCACATTCCACACTCACCTGAACCTCCCATCTTCCGTGTCCCTGGGAACTAAAGTCTTTATCCTCATGAGGTTTTGATGACAGCATAAAGGCTTGGGACAATCTGCAAATTTTTCCATTTACAGAATCACAGTCCCACCAAAAGTTTCTGTGTACAGAATATGAGTTGTAACAGTGAAGAATAATAATGCTAACATTTATTTAGCACATAGTACATGCTGTAGGAGCTTAGGGACATTTAAGAACTTACACTGACGTGTTCCAAGTCCTTTGAATGCATTGATATCATTGCATCCTGACAGCAGCTTTACTCAGACACAGAGAAGTCAAGTGATCTCCTAGTTAAGGAACAACTAGTAGGAGGCTGGTCTGAACCCAAGACTCTGAGCCTAGGCTTTGACCTTGAGCCACAACATGGGATTATCATGCCTATGCAAAGTGCTGCATAGTTTACAAAACTATTACATATTCATGCTAAGTGTTAAGCTGTCCATAGTAAATGCAGCATGGGAGACTAACAGTGTGGATCAAGAGACAGAGAACTAGGCAGGTTGTAGTTATTTGGTTTTTTTTTTCCCCCTTACATTATATGACACCCAAACTGGGTGATGTGAGGAGAGTTTCATAAAGGAACTATTTAGAGACGAGGTCAGGGTTTAGGGCAGCCAGAATGGAGGCTGCACTGCTTTAAGACTAGCAAAAGTGAGAAATGGGTATCACTACCAATGTTTTGTGGGCTAAGCAATGAAAGGAATCTGGAAAGAGAAAACTGTATAATGTTCTAGGACTAGATGTTAAAAACAGGGAAACAGCCAACCTGGGAATCAACAGCTCTGCTTCCCTTAATCCCACTGTCTATTCTCTCCCTGACCTCTGACCTCTTCCCCTTGAATAAACCCTGTTGGTAGATAGCTATAGGACAAAGGCACCCGGGGACAACCCATGTGGCTGATTTCTCGGTATCTGGAAGGACTGAGAGCAATGTGAAGGACAGACAGACACCGTGCAGTGCAGCCTCTGCCAGGGTAAACTGGGGCAAACCTCACCCTCCCTGGGACTCAATTTCTTCATCATTATAATGAGACAATTAGACCACATGTAATTTACACTGCCTTCCAGCTCTGACATTTTAAAGTTTTATGAATCCAACCTCCATTTACTTCCCAAGAGATCTTCAGAATAACTTCAAAAAATAAAGACTGAGCAGCAGCCCCCCCCCCCACTCTACACACTCACATGCTACGCCGTGTCACACGAGGCGTTGGTGACTGTGGGAGGGCTAAGTGTGGCGGATGGAGGAGGGCATTTGCCTGTTCCTAAAGGTAACCAGGGAACTGTTAAACGGTCCAAAGAAAATGCTAGAAAATGTGAAAATGGTCCCGAATACAAAAGCATTTGTTTTCTTTATGATGAAAAGCAAAGGCACAGAAGGAAGTGGGTACCACTCAGCATCTCTGCAAGACCTGAACAGAGATATGTCCTGGGTTTTCATGGGTGTCTGTGTGATGGCAATTCACAGGCTATCCCTGCACATGGAGCCAGTGGTCACATGCTGCTGGTCAATGAACGTGTACGTCTGGCATATGGCCTTGGCTGGGGACAGCTGGCCATGGGAGTGGGAGGAAGGAGCGTGCCTCCCTGAGTCATATGGGGCTTGTCTAAGTAGCCTTGACAATGTGCTTCTAGGTGCTCACTGAACTGTTGCTAGTCTTCAGGTTCTTGCTGAGACTCTTGAGACAAGACTACGTATGTCCATACAGATGGGTGTAGGCTAGAGATGAGGGCATCTGCCCTCTCTAGCTTCTGGGAATATATTTATGCCCAAATGTTGGTGCAACTCAAGCGTGGGGTCTGAAGACTGTTGGGATGGTTTGGAGGTAGTTTCTGCTTTGCATGCTGACTCTCATATCCTTTCTATTTAAACAAATGGAAATGAAATGAGAGAATCGGCCTGTTACGTTCGTGAGACCCATGGAAGATGATATTAGCCAGTGACCAGATCTACAGATGATTTTTTTCCTCAGATGAGAGGACACCATGGCATTTCTAAACTTCTAGACCCTGTAGGCTACTGAAGTAAATGTATATGAATGTCTTGGAGGCGCTGGCCAGTCCAAGAGAGGCAATACATCTCTAACTGAACTTTATGTTACAAATATGCCTATAGTATAGCAAGAAAACAAAAAGAACGTAGGAAAACAGAAAGGCAATGTCATATATATGGTTATAAAGGGTTTACATAATGGCATTTATACATATGATACATATATATTTATTATATATATATATATTCATGGTTACACTTTCCATAATTTTAGTGACCTATAGTCAACTATGTTAAAAAACCATTAAATGGAAGTGTCTAGAAATAGATCATAAGCTATAAACTATATTTTTCTGAATAGTCATAGAATTATATAGTTTTGTGATATTCTGCCTATGACATGCTCTGTCCAGTGTATCCACTTTGTATACACTACATGCCCACATGTTGTCTCCATTAGTCAATGAGTCGCTGTCATTGTATTGAAGCAGCCTTTCGTTGACTTAATCATATCCTCCAAAGTGCAGAGATTGTGACCCTGTCAATTTATTACAGGATATTGCAAAATGACTCTATTTAGTTACTTGTTAATATATATATATATATATTTTGGAAAAACCATAGCATCTATAGGGGTCAATACTACCTGTGGTTTCAAGCATACACTTATGGTCTTGTAACATATAAACTCCTTCTGAGTAAGGGGTAGACTCTACCACGTACAGGTTTTCCATGTAAGAAAACAAAATCTTGAGCCTGGCATAGGCAAGCATACTGACACTTACTGATTATCCAGCCTTGAATGAATCCTCTGCTTTTAGTATCTTTATTAGCAAAGCATGGAACTCCTAATAACGGCAACATCCACCACACAGGTGGTGGAGTGATCCAAGCCAATCAGTCAGGCCGTGTAACTAGAAGTACTTTGTAAAACATAGGCTGTTCTGAGACACAAGGGGTTATCATTACTCCATCTAAGGTGACGTGACAGCAGCCTGCTGTGGGAAGGCAAACGGCTTGCCCGGAGACTCATCAGCCACCCTGGCACCTGCGGCAGGAGATGCAGGAGTTTCTTTACAACCTGCTCATTGTCATGAGTGTCGGTTGCAGGGAGCTGGAAGAACTGCTGTTTCGGAAAAAGTCTGGCTGATAGCATGGGTTGCTCTCCCGTCTTCCCTTTTGCTTATGTTAAAAAGACTTTAACGCGGAGCTACAGCCGAGGGTAAAGCCAATCACACGTTTCCATTAGTACACAGAGAACTCCCACAAACAGGTCCCCGGAGGATGGAAAATGTGTGACAGATGTACACAGGGAAACTTGAAATCAAGTACTTTGGCAACAGACTCAGGGTACTTGACTTAACAGATGTTTACAGTTAATAAATCCCATTTTATATCTATTTTCACAGAATATTTTTTTCCTGCTAATATACCTGGCAGCCCTCATGAAGGAAACAGACAAAAATTCAGATCGACAGCCTGATAGGAATTAGAAGCGACAGTCGCTGACAAGAATTCCTGACGACACTATGAGAACTGTAGAGCAAAACCAAGCAGTTGTACGCCAAGCCCCCCGCCTTCCCCTGAACACCTGCTGAAGGGTTAAAACAAATACTCTAAGTACTCTGCCAATTAGGAGAGGTACCCACAACGCCCCATCTGCATGCACATCCGTCATCCCTACCCGGGGACTGCAACCCCTCCTTCCCATGGAGACAACTCACAGACTGAGGTGAGACATTGATGAGTCTCCATGAGAGGCAGCCTGGCTAGCATTCAACTGTGCCAGCCACGCTAACAATCACAGAGGTTGGCTTGCTCTCCACATGAGCTGGGGAATGGGATGAGACAATGCACCCCTTCTCCTGTTCCTAAGTAAAAAATAAATAAATAAATAAAATAAATAAATAAAATCCCCAGCTGCCTAAGTCTGATACCACTGAGGCCTTTTCCAGTTGGTAAGGCAAAACAAAATAGGTAAAAGCTCAGTGCCTTCTTTCCCCTCCCTTCCTGCTCCCTTCCCTGTAGACAGGCTCAGCGTGAGGTTCCTGAGGAATTAGTTGCAGGAGGACGCCTCCCCCGCTGGCAGCCAAATGCCAGCCGCACACCCTGCCCATGTAATGTGTCTGACATTTCTGCATCTCTCTGGGTTAACATTCTTTGACACGGACTTTCTAAAATTTCTCTTTAAAAGGGTTTGCATGTGTGCGTATGTGCGCGTGCACACGGTTTCTGCTGTTTCATGGCACTGCCGTGTGCATTTAATTCTTTAAAGAATTCTTCTCTTAGTTGCTGACACATCTCTGCTTTGGCATTTCCACTTAAGCAGAAGTAATTGGTTTCAGGAGGCTGAAAACCCCTGTTTGAAACCATGTGCACATTGCTGTTGATGGATGCCAGAAAATGTTCAAATATCATCTTCCCTCAAGTAAAACAAGCATTGAACTCCAGAAGGACGAGCTGTGATTGGCAGCATGGCATACCTCCATTTTAACTACCTGTTGTCAAATTATTTTAAAAGCACCTATCTATGAAATGGGGTCCGTTGTCCTTCCTGGTCAGTCACCTATTGAGGGATCTATCAACTCTGAAAGGAATTCTTCCTCCTTTTTTGCACCAGGAAGCAAATCTCCTTTCTTGTTGTATTTCCTAACATGCAGAGGGCCAACCTCTGACACAGAAAAGGAAAACCAGCTCTTACCCAGAAGGGGAGGAGAATTGTAGCCTATGCACCTAGAAACAGTTTTACTGGCAAATTTTGCGTCTTGTGATTTTTTTAAAAATATTTTCAAGTCTTTTTTTTTTTTTAAACAGAATGGATGGCATAAACACATCAAACAGAAAATCTGACCAAGAAATAGTGAACCCGAACTCTAGCTAGTGTGGGGAAGGCAACGAGTTGGATGTGTGTGGGGATAGCACTAAGGATGCTGGGCACAAAGCACTTGGAAGACACTTCTGCCCGTATCCCATCCCATAATTTTCACATGTCAAACAGCACACACTGTGTCACCATTATTGGGCTCTTCGAAAAGGCCCCTGGGAGTTTCACCATCTCTCAGGGACGTCTGCTTATAGTCAATAGAGCAGTACAGTTAAGCTTATAGACTCAGTGATTACGCTGCACAGGTTCAAAGACCAGGTGGTCACATACCAATTACATTGTTCTTAGGCAAGTGCCTTCACCACACTGTGCCTCAGTGTCTCCCTCCATCATATGAGATGCCCAAAGGACTGCATCAATGCACATAAATCCACTTGGAGCATTGCTTTTGATGATAAAAAGTTATTAATAACCAGCCCTTTTGGTTACTCTCTGCACAAGGGAAGCTCAATCCCATTCTATCCTAGGCTACTTATGGCTGTCAAAATTTGCTTCTCTGAACTGGGCCCAAATTAAGCTCCCCACACTTTTCATCAACTTGCACCATCTATTAGGAAACCCAGGGCCAGGATAAGTCTCATTTCTCATCTTCTGACAGTCCGTCACAATATTTGAGACAGCTGTAATGTATCCTCAAGTCTTCCCAACGCCAAACCTTTCAGTTTTTAACAACTTTTCCTTGGATGGCAGCTTTCCCAGATTTCCCTTCATCTTTATCACCTTTCTTTGGATGCACTCAGATCTGTCAGCTTCCTTAAACGGCACAGTCTCAAATAGAAGAGAATTTCTGGGTGTGGCTGAGGAAGGAAACTTTAGGAGACTTTTTTTTTTAAGCCCAGAAATACCATTAATCATAGACACCACTGGACTGTCAGAGTGCACAGTCAAACATCCACCTGATCTCCTCCCCCAAATGTATTTCAGAGATGCTAAAAGAAATGAATGAATTTTCTCTTCCCATTTTCCTGACATGAATATAAGGGCACAGTCAAGCCTTCTCTTAGGTATAGGCTCACATAACTGAAGCTCTTGAAAGGTCATCTCGCATCTGGAAGGTACACCTGGAAGGAAGTCTGTAATAGATTTAGAGGACCAGTTATCTTAGACAGCTCTTTTCCTAAAGAGCTGTGGTGTGTCTGAGTTACTTACCTAACTGTAAGTACAGGTGGAACTGAGGCTTAGGCCAGTCAGGAGGCAGGAAGTTCTAGTCCTAATGACCCATCAACAGTGTTCTTACTTAGGATTTTCTGTAATCTTTTTGTTTTCAAAAGAGATTTATCAGGGTTTGAGGTGGTAGCTAAATGGGTGAGGTGGTGGGTTCATAAACACAAGGACTGAGTTTGATCGCTAGTATACACACACACACACACACACACACACACACACACACACACACACACACACACACAGCCAAGCATGACAGAACATGCTTGGGAACATCCACTAGGGAAACAGATGCAGGAACATCTCTGGATCTCAATGGCCAGTTAACCTAAACTAATCAGTGAACTTCAGGCAGGCCTATGGCGTACCCTCTCTCATAAAATGATGGACTGAGGAACTATAGCTGAGGTTGTCCTCTGGCTTCTACATGCACAGACACACCTGTGCAAGTATATCCCTCCACACACATGGAACTATACACATACACAAACTGATTTGTAGCAATAAGAAGTTAGTACTACTGATTGGCTATATCCTGTGAGATACACCTGTATGTAGGTGTGGTCTTAAATGAACGGTAAGCCCAGTGATCACACTGGGTTTTAAGCCACACAGATAACACTCGTGTACTATGTATTTTTAGATTCTAGAAGAAAAGATTTGAATGTTTTCCCCTAGTGAATAATGATAAACATTTGAGTAGTTATCACACCCTATCTCCACTTAATATTTTGTTATTGCTTTTCAGTTAAAGACCTAGTTTAATTTAAATTACAGAAAGAAGGTGCTCCAGGGGCTTTCAGAAAACTTTGTGCTAGTCTTTCCAAAAGCAGTTCACTCCAGATTTCTTAGTGTGCGAGTATCCTCCTCAGAGTCATACTCACGCTGAAATCCATGTTATATGCACCGCGACAGTTGTGCTAGGACTGGTACCTAGGGACAGGGACCTGTAAACCCTTCCCTTCCGGGATGCCTTGTCTGGCAAGTGGAGGGGGTTGTTCAGGAATTGAACTCTGAAAGCAGTTAAAAATTCTGCTTCCCACTTGCCTGACAAAGAAAACGTGGAACTAAATACAAGCTGTGTATGTGTGGCTTAAAAATAGCGAGGAAGCGACTCTTCATTGCTGAATCTGGAAGCAGTTGTAGCTAAAATAAAAATAACAACAGACGACCCAAAAGACAAGAAGATGATGCAGAGCGAACCTCCCATCTCTTGGTTCGGCCTGTGAGAAGGCATTTCCCTGAATTTCTCTGCTAATTGTGACCTCTCCCTTTTCTCCTTCTTTCTTGCTCAATTCTCACAGCCTGCCACTCCCTTACACTTTAGTGATTCCGTGTACGTACATCCTCTCCCTCACAAGATCATGAACCCCAGTGGGATGAGGATGGATTATGCTGTTCTCTGCCATCCATGCCATCTTGTCGTGGAACAACCTCCAATCACTGCTCCCAATGTCACTCTTGCTTCGCTCTCTAATCTTTTATCCATACGACAGGCAAATGATTTCTTACAAACAAATCTGGTCGTTACACCCTCTCTCACTGATGCCTGTATCTTTGGGGAGGTATCTCTGGGGTTTGTGCACATTCAGATGGCCCGTGAAACCCAGGAAAGTCTGATTCTTTCCCTTTCTGGCCACTTCTGTCCCTGCCTGCTCTTTGTCTCTGCCCTAGTGACACTCTCCTTTGAGAACCTGGGACACATTGAGTGAGCATGCCTACTTTCCCCCCCTTCCCTTCCTTCCTGGGGCTTCTTCCTATTAATCAGTGTATTCCTGTAGCCATCACTGATAGCATATTCAAGTCATGCTCTCCTGATGTTACGTGCAGTGGTCTTATGCTATAAATTTTCTTCAAGACCTTCCCACAGCACATGTTCTGATACACTGGCAGAATTTGATATAACCGCTCCAGGATAATGTGAAGCCCTAAATTCTCAGAAGCCATCTCCAAACAGGCATGCCACTAAAGGAGGAATTCCACTCCATCTTAGAAATAAAGTATTAGTCCAGACATATTTCTGGAGATGGGTGCGAAGGTATCTAAATGCTGAATCAGCTACCCACATCATTTTTTATTAAAAAAAAAAAAAAAGCGCCTCAGGCTGGAATGTGTACTTTAATGGCATACTAGTTTCTTTGGTTAATGAGTTTAATATTCAAAAAGGCTCCCAGAAGACTAGAGAAAGGATCAAAGTGGAGGTGAATTACTCTGTGTGTTTTGAAAGTCCCATGGCCCTCACTGATTAACTGCCTCTGTGGTAGACAAGACACCCCAGTAACAATGTCAGGTCACTACAAATGCTCCACACCTAGACCCACATCCTTAGAACACAGCCCACAACTCCAGGAAATGCTGGGTCTGAAAAAGGGAACCCAGACAGGATGATGGCGACAACTACCCTGGCCACAAACTGCTAAGCACGCTGGGAGTCCAGGAGGAAGCCTGCAAGGCAACCCTGTGGACCTGCCCGGGCTCACTTACCTGCTAGTGCAGGGCAAACACCCATGCCCTCTGTGAGCTGAGCTACAGACTTGCAGCTGAAGCATAGAGAGTATCTACCTGGAGCTGGGTGGGGGAAAGGCAGCAGGAAAGCCAGACTGCTGGGGCCAGGCCTTCTGCTGCAGGCTGTCCATCCACTGCCTCTATTAATCCTGTGTGTCCTGTGGTCCATTTTTCCCTTGCTAGCTTCCTCCAGGCAGGCAGTTGACACACCCTGGAGAACACAAACCCAGCCTGCCCTTTACCCTCCTAAACTTTTCATCTTGGAACAGCACCTCCATTGTCAGGGGCAGAGTCTAATTCACCCGGCCAAAGTGCAGGGAGATGATTAAACTCCCCCTCCAACTTTTTTTTCAAGGTGGGCAATGTAGATGGAAAGCAAGTCATTCTAGATCCCAAGTCCCTGCCCAACTCTCCTCCAACAAAAGGAGGGACTCTCATCAGCCATAGGATATGCATGGCCTATGAGATGTTAGGTGAGGAGGAAAGACACGCATTCAAAAACGTGGATTTCAAATGTCAGTGTGTAGCCGGCTAATGACTTCATTGTGCCTCCCACTGTTCCCATGGTGACCTCACAGACGTGGGTCATGGGGCTCAGTATTGAATTCACAAAACTACTCAGCCTATTACAAATCCCTCCCTTTCCTTTGAACCGTATTCCCTTGTGTTCACCTTATTATGGATATTGGAACATCCCTTTCCCCCCCCCAACCTATAAAGTATAAATGTTTTAAAGGCAGGGACCACATTATATTCATACCTCAGTTCTCACCACTTCTTAGTAAAATGCCGTATGTAGTCATTGTACTAAACGATGCCATTATTTGTACTTCTGCCTCAGTTTCTCCATTATTACGGCAAGAAGGATTCTCCATTATTATAACTGATGTGTAAGAACACCCATATTATTATGTTTGAATTCTTTTGACATTACAAACACACACACACACACACACACACACACACACACCAGCAATTGTTTTTACCTTTGTGACTATATAGTGGCTTTACACATAGATTTATGGTAGGTAAATTTTGTGTATATTTTGCATATCTTTTTTTGAACATGTGTCAGGGAAGTTTAATGGAATTAGGAAAGCTTTAAATCTATATCATAAAATTATTTAAGCAAAGTTTGAAACACGGTTCTTACCAATAAAGAAAGTTTGGAAAAGAAGTCTGAAATTGACCAATGGGAGGATTTTCTGTTCATGACTATAGGAGATTGAAGGACACAGACACCTAGTTTATCAGAGGCAGTCGTGGTGATGGCTAGCAAGCTTTAGAGTATATGTGATAGGCTGCGTGGATCATGAAAGGTAAAACTTAGTTTATTCTAGAAATGCTTCAGGAAGAAATATCACGTCACTAAAGGTTTCTGACAATTTGAAAGTAACGAGAATTAGTGCTTGAGGCTTCACGAGGAATCACGCTAGGAGATGATAAGAGTATTGAGAGAAGGAACCGAGTTAACACCCAGAGTG